>NC_080542.1:61114821-61442561 GCF_028640845.1 Ahaetulla prasina
ACCACCCCTGAGTATTGGCCGAAAGTCTTTCAGCCACTCAGCATGATCTTTCAGAGAGGAGAACGTGCCATGCCTAATGGAGGAAAAGAAATCAGCTTCTTTAAATTATTTGCCAAAGTCATTCAATTGTTTTTCCCGCGGCAGGAATGGAACTCACCTTTTAAGAGACGAATTCATCAAACCGATTGTAGAATTTGAACTCACCGTCCCCTGGGTATTGGTTGAAAGTCTTTCAGCCACCCAACATGATCTTTCCAAGAGGAGAACGTGCCATGCCTAATGGAGGAAAAGAAATCAGCTTCTTTAAATTATTTGCCATTTTAGATACGTGACTCTCTAAACTCTTCTTAAAAACTTTGTGATGGGGCACCTACGATTTCTGGCTCATATTTAGCTGGTTATCCACTAAGACTCCAAGATCCCTCTCACTGTTGCTTCTATTAAGCCTTGTTTCACCCAGTCTGTATGTATACTTTGGGTTTTTCTTGTCTAAGTGTAAGATTTTACTGTTCCTTGGCTTGAACTCACCGTCTCTTGCTGATTGGCCTAAAGTTGCTCAACTTGCCTATAGTTTGACTAGATCTTATTGTCTCCTAGCTATTATAAGTCACACAGCTGACTTTTGTGCAGATTGCAGAACTAGAACTCACCTCATCTGTTGCAGGACAAAAAGTTCCTATCTTCTGGTGATTGGCCCAGCTGACTTTCACGCCTGAGGCAGGACTAGAACTCCTCACTTCTGGCCTTTTACCTTGAGCTCTAAAGTAAATTGGCTGCCTTGTAGGGGGACTGCAGGTGCCAACCTCTCCCAATTGTCTGAGCCTGAGCCCAGGTGGCATCGCCTGGCAACCTGCCTGCAAGGGCATTTCTGCCCACCCAGTGGCTGTTGCCTAGTGACCTCTATGGGGGGGTATCTCTGATGTCACAGAATAGGGAGGGGAGGGGGAAGGAGGGACTCTAACTGTCAGAGAAGACCAACCCCCCCCGGCTACACTCACAGCCCTTGAGCCCCCCCCCAAGAGTTCAGCCGAGTGTTTATGGGGGCTTCCTGCATCCCATAAAAGCCGTTGAGCTGGCTAAGAAACAAAGGCAATAATAATAATAAACAGTATATTTATTTCTTTATTTTGGGTTAAAAGTATTACAGTAAAATTAGCATGTCACCAGGGGTAGAAGATGACCAACTGCAAGATCCCTCGGCCGAGGGATCTTCAGCCACTGCTGTTGAGGAGGCCCTGACACACACACACACACACACACACACACACACACACACACACACACACATATACAAGTGCATGTAGACATATAGACATATAAAGTAAATCAGGTTGAAAAGTGAATTTTATTTGACAGAGGGAAAAAGTAAGAAATTTTAACTGCTTTTAATTTAATGCAACCTTCGTTCCCTAGAACCATCTAAAAGGTCTTGAATGTATTAGTGCGGAGTTCCTCCATCACAGTAACATTAAGATGTCTGGACTTTAGCTCCCAGAATTCCCTATGTTGACTCGGGAATTCTGGGAGTTAAATCCACCACTCTTAAAGCATACTGGCTGGGGAATTCTGGGAGTTGAAGTTCAACTGTCTTAAAGCATGCTGGCTGGGGAAGTCAGGGAAGTCCGCCAAAAGGCTGGCCTTCAATATTCCTTAACCTGGCATCTTTTCTTCCACCAACAGGCGCCCCCAAAGGATCTGCTGGAAGGTAAAAACTCAAAAGTATCGCTTGGGACAAAGGAGTCCCACGAAGGAATTGAGGTGAACCAGAATGGATCCTGAGAGGCGATAGGGAATCCACAGCAAAGTGAAGGAAGCAAAGGGACCCAAGGAGGGACTTAAAAATCCTGTCCGGTCCCATGGATTCCTATAGGGATGCTGGGATTCTGGTGGGAGGGGGGAGGCTTGGGGGGGTTTCTGTTTCTAGTCCTGCTTTGCTGGGACTTTCGAGACTTGGGAGGGGGAAAGAAAGGAAGGAAGGAAGGAGCCTCCAGCAGTGTCTGGAAAGAGCAGCAGTGTTGCCTTGGAGACCGGCCTTTATCATCTTCTCGGCCTGAGTTTCCCATGACCTCTTCCCTCATCTGGATTGGCTTCTATTCTATTCTATTCTATTCTATTCTATTCTATTCTATTCTATTCTATTCTATTCTATTCTATTCTATTCTATTCTATTCTAACACTTCTGGCCTAGATCTCCTGCTATCACAACCTTCCAATAAAAGTTTCCTTTTGAAAGGGCTTCTGTTGCAAGAGCTCCGCTTTCTTGAGAAGACTGGCCAGGCAGTCCAATCCACTGGAAATCAAAAGATCCCAAAAGGAGGCAGAGAACCAGCTGGAAAGCAGCGTATCCTGGGAGGGGATCACCTCCCACTTTCTTGCAGGGGGAAAAGGACCCCTCCTCACTCCAGACCTGACTAGGTGGAAGACCAGCCCTGTGGGAAGCTCTGGGCCACCCTGGAGACGCTCATGCAGTTGCTGGACTGGATCCCCCAGCCGAGGGGTCTTCAGCCACTGTGGTTGACGAAGCCCTGACCCTCCAGCCACCGAGATTCCCAACCCTGCAGCGGAGGAGACCCCACATCCCATCCCAGCACAAGAGACTATGAGCGTCCCAGCTGAGGGGACCCCTGGCCACCCATCTCTGGGCAGAGTCCAGCTATGATGCACCTCAGCCTCTGTGGCTCCCCAGCCATTCCTGTCAAAATAGGGGATGGAGAAGGCAAGGGGAGGGGAGAGCAGAGGGTCCAAATAAACTCCTTGTCCGAAGGTTGGAAAAGGGGAGTCACGTGACCCCGGGACACTGCGATCGTCATAACTGTGAGCCAGTTGCTAAGCGTTTGAAGTTTGGCCGAGTGGCCCTGGGGATACTGCAATGGTCCTAAGAGTGAAAAATGGTCGTATGTCACTTTTTTCAGTGCCTTTGTAACTCCAAACAGTCACTAAATGAACCAATGTAATGCAAAACCACTGCTACTAAGTGAGGCAGTCATTAAGTGAGTTGTGCCCAAGGTATTCTAGTCTCCCCTGCCACTGGTTCTCCATTGGCGCTCCTTACCCGCACTCTCACCCCGGGCAATTTGCTGAAGGACACTTTTCACCAGTCAATCCACAGCATAGGACAAGTAGCCAAGTGTCCTGGCTCTGCCTTACCATCAGCTCAGCTTCCTGAAGTGGAAACTGAAAAGGAGGGGAGAAGAAGCAGAAGAATAAAACCCTCTGCATTTTGTGTGCATGAAGGTGGCTGGGCTGGCAAAGCTGCTGCCTTCAACATGTTCCACACTGTTACAGGGAGCACTTTGGCTGAATGCTGCAGATTTGTGGCAAGGCAATGGATGAGCAGACGGAAGTTTTCTCTGGCAAGATGCAGAATAATAGGACCCTTTCAGACCTCTGGGATGTAATCAATCTGTCAGATCCTGATGATTTGAACTCATCTAGAGCAGACGAGTGATCTCTTACCATTTTCTTGCCTATTTTAATTTGTATTCCTAGTCTGTTTTTTACAGTTCTGTTTTTGGTAGGTTGGGTTATCTTTTCTTTTTGTATGGAGACAGATGCGAAAAATGAATTAATCAGCTCTGCATTCTCTCTACTGCCTGTTATTTCCTTGACATCTTCTTCCATTAAGTGGACCGATTGTTTCCTTGATATTTTTCTAGTTTTTATATGCTGAAAGAAACTTTTTTTTATTTTTGATATTTTGCTTCTTATTTAATTTTGAGCCTTGGTTTCCTGATATCTTTACAGGTTTGGGCTATTTGCTGCTATTCTACTTTAGTTATGTGTCCTGCTTTCCATTTTTTGTATCATTTTGTTTTTCAGTTTATCAGAGAGTTATTTGCATAACCATACTGGTTTCTTCTTGGATTTCTTGTTTTCCTTTTTTAGTGGTATTGAGTTGAACTGGGCTATTATAATCACATTTTTTTAGAGTTTTCCAGGCTTTTTAAAGATGGCTTTTCAAAATTGTTTTGCCCTTTACAATTTTTATCCATCAAATCCTTCCCAAGTTCTTTCTAAGTTTAATAAAGTCTAAGACAGTGGGTTTGATTATGTTCTATTGCTTGTGCCGGCATTATATTGAATTCCATTATGACATGGTCTCTGTCTCCCAAAGTTCCTGCAGTGTCAACTCCCTCTACCTATTCTTCTCTGTTAGTAAGAATTAGCTCCGGTATAGCTGTCCCTCTACAGTAGTTCCCTCCTCTATGTTTTGGATGACAAAATTGTCAGGTTGGTCAGGAATCTGTTCAATTTCCCACTTGATGCAGAGTTTGTTTTCCAGTTGATGTCAGAATAGTTAAAGTCCCCCATTACTACTATGGTGTGTTTTTTACATTCATTTGTTAACTGGTTAACAGAAAGTTCATCTATTTGTTCTGTTTGGTTAAGTGGTCTGTAGTATACACCTATGGTAATTCCCCCCTCCTTTTTATATGCATATGCATTCTAGGAGGCTTTCATTCTTAGTTTTGTGCATCTCTGTAGAGATGTAGTGATGTCTTACATATTAATACAACTCCATCTCCCTTTTGTTAGGTTTGTTTCTTTTTGTAGCCCATCAGTAAATTCCAGTCATGAGTTTCATCCCACCAAATTTTGGTAATGACAACTATATCATACATTTTTCCAATGGTAAGTACGTACTGGTATTTCACGTTTATTCTGTTTGTTCTCCAAACTTTGACAGTTGGAGTATAGGCTGGCCCTGGGTATGCTTCCTACATTTTCTTCTTTGCATCTGAGTTTTTATTCCTTCCCATCCCTCCCTACCTCCTTGTTTGGTTTATGCTTGGAATTAGGTTCTAAAGATCGGTCACCCTCTCCCCTCATTTTTGGTTTAAAGCCCTTCTGATAAATTTAGCCAGTTGTTTTCTGATTATATTCTTCCCGGTTCTTGTGAGGCCCATCTCTTTCCAAAAGCCCTTCATGTAGGTAATGCAGACCATGGTCTAAGAATCTAAAGTTTCTTTATAAAAATGAACAAATCTAAACCAATGATGTTCCATCAGTTATTCTATCTATAACTGATTCTTTAACTTTAAATTCAGCTGACTTTAGATTCAATCTAGAAGTATGTTGTCTCCCTGGAGCAAAAATAAAAGATGTAGCTGAGAATTTTACTAAAATAATCAAGCCACATATTACTATCCCTTTCTTCTTCATGTAGGGACATATGACACAAAAATGAACTTAAACAATATCAAGAGACTGTGAGCAACTTGGTTACATCAACATACATTCTCCCTCTATTAGAGGGAATTCTAGGCAGATCAGACAATTATTGTGTGAACCATCTTCTCCAAAAAAAACCATAATCATAAGGCAAAACCGAGTAAAGAACTAAAGACTTCTATTTTTATGCTTAATTATTTTAAATAATTTTTAGAGGACATATATTTTATGGTATAGTTTTATTATATTATTAATATTTGGTAAATAGATATTATTGTAATAGGGATGTTCAGAGTATACATATTTGATTTATTTTATAGTTCCTAATATATAATCACACTCATTTTTCTTTGTTGTCCCTGATTGCAATGGTTGCCTTTTATTCCTGATTATTTTATACTGGTGGTCATTGATTGAATAAATAAATAATTAAACATTTAAATATAATCAGTTTAACTAGGCAAAATAAATATTCATAATAAAGGTGGCAAGATCCATAAAGTAGAATGTGTAACACATTTCAAAAAGCAGGAAAATTCACAATGTGCATCTTGTTAAATGTTTTGTACTGTTAATCTTTCCAACCGGATGATATATAGCAAATGAACTGCCATTTTCTGTGGTCAATTGTGTTAAATAATAGTTACAATATCGTAATTAGGTACTATAGTCCATATTCTGCATTATCTGAACTATGGTGGTTCTCTAATACTTGAGGCAATAATTAATTGAGGCTTGAGGCACTGGGAACTCATCAAATTTGCAGATGACACTAAACTGGCAGGAATAGCCAACATCCCAGAAGATAGGCTCAGGATCCAGAAGGATCTGGACCAGTGCTGGGTTTCCACCGGTTTGCCCCGGTTTGGGCGAACTAGTAGTGGTGGCATTGGGAGGCTCTGCCTACCCACCCGGACGTCATCACTGACAATCTGCGTTCACAGTTCTGAACCAATAGCAAAGGTAAGTGGAACCCATTACTGATCTGGACAGACTTAGCAGACCCTATCCAACAAAATGAAATTCAATGGTGAGAAAAGGTATTACACATAGGCAAGAAAAAAATAGCAGTAATTTTGAGTGGGATTTTGGAGTTCTAATGGCCAATCACTTAAATATGAGTCAGTAATATGTGGCAGCAGTCAAAAAAGCCAATACAGCAGAGGATAGAATCAAAATCACATGAAGTATTTAGGACCACTTTATAAATATTTAGTAAGGCCACACTTGGAATACTGCATCTGGTTTTGGTTACCACATTACAAAAAAGATGTTGAGGTTTTGAAAAAAATTGCAAAGAACTAAGATGATTAAGGGGGACAAAAACATATGAATGGTTGCAGGAATTGGCTATGGCCAGTCTAGAGAAAAGATGGACTGGGGGGACATGATAGCAGTATTTGAGAGGCTGCCACAAAGAGGAGGGGGTGAACTTATTTTCCAAAGCACCAGAGAACAGGTCAAGAAACAATGGATGGAAACTAATCAAGAGAGAAGCAACCTGGAATTAAAGAGAAATAGTGAGAACAATTAACCAATGGAACAGCTTGCCATCAGAAGTTGTGGATGCGTCTTCACTAGAGGTTTTTAAGAAGAAAATGGATAGTCACTTGCCTGAAATTGTTTAGGGTTTCTTGCTTGAGCAGAGAGTTTCACTAGAAGAGCTCCAAGGTCCCTTCCAGCTCTATGATTTATTGAGGCAGCATGTGAAAACTGCAGCTCTCACTAATGTTTACTTTATAATTTTTCAAATGGTGACCTATAACTATCAGCTCTGGGCTACAAAAATTGAGCTGGCAGATGGATGACAGCAAAGGATAAAAGAAATCCAGATTTTCATATCTCAGATTTGGTAGCCTGGAGAGATACTATTCTAGGAATGTTAGTTTGTTTGATTCTGACATACTTTATTTAACATTTTGAATCAATCATACATTTTTATGTCAAATTTGTTAGCCCCAGATAACTCTTCAGCCACATCGTAATGCACAAATGATAGGGTAATATCATCATATGAAATTACATATGTTTTTTTACAAATATTAGTGATAAATATTTAAAGTCTAATGATTTAATCACAAACTATTCCATAGCATAATCTAAATTAAAAAAAAAGAATTTGAGAATTTCTTTTACAATTGCAGTTACTTTAGCCATTCTCTGAGAATGATAAACAGAATATTAATTCTTATTAAATAATACACTGAGGATATTAGGTAGTGTAGCTTCTATCAAAGGCTATGGAATTGGAAGATCAATGTTCAATTCATGCATCATCGAAATGTAACTAGTATGATGGCTTGAAGATGAAAATTGTGTATCAAAGATATTTTTGTCATCAGTCTTAAGTGCTATCTGTTTTCAAAGAATCATTTCATGTATTCAAATGTAGATTATTAAGTATTATATCATTAAGTATGGAAGTTCCAAGGGATCCTAAGTTATATATGAAGAAAATCAGATTTTGATATATTTTTATTTGATTGATGATTGACTTCCAATCTGCCGAAAAAAGACAAATGGGCCTTTGAGTTGCATGGGCTGCAAAGGGACCTTTGCTAACTTGTCTTTTGATAAATTAATTTCTGTCTGATGTGCAAAAAGAAAATACTACTCAAGTTACCAAAAAACAGAACTATAAATGGCAGGTTGGCTGCACATCTAGTTTTTCCAGATCTTCTTGAGTCTGTGATGTAATGTGTAGTTGGTCTATTCAAGGTGTGAAAGCATCTTCTTCTACATTATGCTGAAGCTTTGGGTAACTAGCTGTTTCTCAGTGTGGGTGGAAATTTTCTGTCCATCCATATTTCCCTGAAATGTTTCATTTATGCCTTCTCACTAAGTCTGCTGTTGTGTTCCAGGTTCTCTTGCTCATTTATGAAAGGTTTGTTCCAATAGCCCACTTTTCATAATATTATCCTAGTTTCTCAATATCTGTCAGGAAACTTGTTAATCTGGGTGACATACAAGCCAGCATTACACTCCTAGTTTGTGTCACTCTCATATTTTGAGGTAGTCAGATAAAGCTTTAGAAGGTCTTTGCTAAGGATCCCTACAGGAAAGATAGGTTCCAGCTGGAATTTGAACCCCAGTCTCTCATATGAAAAGCAGGATTTATGCTATCCAGTTGCTGTATCTGGTAACAAACCCAAAGAAAGGTCTTTAAGACAAAATAAACAAGGAATATTTCACTATGTTTCATAAGAGAACTGAAGCGTTCTCTCTGTTCTAATCTCTATGTTTTACACCAATATGCTTACAAATGCATTCTCTAGTAACTACAAGCCTTCACTCTTCTGCATTTTTTAAAGGCAGGTTACATTTTTATTGAAAGCAAAATATAAGCCTTCACTCTTCTGCATTTTTTAAAGGCAGGTTACATTTTTATTGAAAGCAAAATATCGTCCACAATTATTATTATTTGAATGTTATTGAAACATAAATAGAAAATACAAAATAGTCTTTCAGCATAATGCTTGACTTCCAACATGCCCAAAAAAGACAAATGAACCTTTGGGATGGGTTGCAAAGGGACCTTTTGATAAATTAATGTTTTCTGTCTGATGTGCAAAAAGAAAATAGTACTCAACCTACCAAAAAAAAAACCAACAACAAAAACCCAACCCTATAAATGACAGGTTAGGAATGCAAATTATAAAACATTCAAAGATAAGATAAAGAAACATCTGTCAACTCTACATGAATTCAGATCCCTGGGTCCTGACAAACAACATCTCACAGTTCTGAAGGAACTCACGGACATGATTTCCAAACTATTGAAACTTATCTTTCAAAGGTCTTGGCTCACCGAGGAACTACCTGAGAACTCCGTCGCCTTCGACAAGACCTAAGTTTAACTCACAGAATCATCTATTGTAATGTCCTTCCTGTTAAAGACTACTTCAGCTTTAATTCCAATAATACAAGAGCAACCAACAGATTTAAACTTGATGTCAACCGCTTTAATCTAGATTGCAGAAAATATGACTTCTGTAACAGAATCATCAGTGCTTGGAACACTTTACCTGACTCTGTGGTCTCTTCCCATAATCATAAAAGTTTTAACCAAAAACTTTCTACTATTGACCTCACCCCATTCCTAAGAGGACCATAAGTGGCGTGCATAAGCGCACAAACGTGCCTACCGTTCCTGTCCTATTGTTTTTCTTTTCTTCTTCCTGTATATATATATGCTTATACCTCCTAATATTTACTCATATATATGTTTATATATTATATAATCTTTTGTATGATACTTACATATATTGTTGTGACAAAATAAATAAAATAAATAAATAAATAAATAAACTGGAAAAAAGCTGGAGTCCCCATCTTCAAAAAACAACAAACAAACAACAACAAACCAGATCCAGAAAATTACCAATCAGCCTGACTTCAATACCTGGGAAGATGTTGGAAAAGATAATCAAACAACAAATCTACAAACAATTATTTTATTTGTAAATGCATGATACCAAATAAGTATGTAAATAAGTGGGCATATACAGGTAGTTTTCAACTTAGAACTATTAATTTAGTGACCATTTAAAGTGACAACAACACTGCAAAAAGTGACATGACCATTTTTTACATTTACGACCACTGCAGCCTCCCCAAGGTCACATGATCAAAACTCAGACAATGGCAACTGACTCACATTTATGATTGTTGTAGTGTCCCAGGGTCATGTGATCACATTTTGCAACCTTCTTACATGCACATTTACACAACTAACTATATAAACCAAAGAATTAATTACTGCCTTGCCCTCTTTTTCCCCTTAAAAAACTAGTCATGTGTAGCAGACTTAAGTGTGTTCGTGTAGAAGGCTTCTGAAAATGCCATCTTTTGGTCTAGCTTTTTGCAAGCAGCCTCGAGTTTGGTTCTATGAGTTCTAAAACTTGATGTCTAGTGCAAAAGAGCAGTTTCTGGCCTGTTCCTTATACCAAAGTTCATAGTCAAGCTGTGTTTCCACATAGATTTTTAAGGATAAGTTATAATCTTGTCTAAGGTTATTTAGGAATTGATCCAAAATTCAAGCATGTTATTTGCTTGAATTGTTGCATTTTCCATTCTAGACAGTCAAAAGAAAGAGAGGCAACGATATAGTGATATATCCATTTGCTTCTCTAAATAGAAAATATATAAGCAATAATCACCATTATTGTCTCCTCCTCCTCCTCCTCCTCCTCCTCCTCCTCCTCCTCCTCCTCTTTATTTTTTGCTTCTTTTTCTTCTCCTTTCTCTCCTTTTTCTTCCCCTCCTCCTCCTTCTCCTCTTCCTCTCCTCTTCCTCCTTTTCTTTCTTTATCTCCCCCTCCCCAATCCTCCTCCTCTGCTGTTTGTAAACTCCTAAAATTTATTGTATTGTAACACTTGAATTAATTCACTTTAAATTTATTATAACTCTTTCAGAATATCTTTCTCACTTATCATATAAAACAGAAATACATTCTCCAGAGAACAAATGCTGCTATTATACTACGTTTGCCACATGTATATAGAACATATTCAAATTTAATTTTCATTTCTAAAGCTGTGATTTCACGGAATTCTACGATTTTTATTTGTGATAGAATCTATAGTCTCCAAAAATAACTGAAGTACTTTTTTTTTCTTTGTTGGTAACATAACCAAGAGTGAGTTGCAAGTGACGGCTTAAGCAGTACCAAAAAATGATATCTGAAAACTGTTCAATAACCTTTGTAAAATAGCTGATTTTCCAGCCAGCATTGTTCTCACATATTCAAAATATAATATTTGAATTTTGTTAATCATCCTTGTATATAATTTCTTGTTTGGAATAAAATGTTTTCAATAAAAGACCTGCAAAAAACTGAACTTTTCAGTTGCTGATATTAAATCAATTTTACTTTTATAATTTTAATGTGGCATAAACATAGATCTACTTGCTTTGCTATATACTAAATATGAATTGTACTGCCCATCTTTCATTTACTAATATTGTCAATTACCGAAGGCAAGTTTTTTAAAATATTTATCACTTTTAAATGTGCCCTGATAGTGAATGTTTTTTCTTTGGTGGGCAGGCTAAGGAAAGAGAACAAAATGGATATAGATACTTGCTGACTGGGTGTTTCCAGCTGATATGGCAGAGTGCTCACCTCTGTTCTACTCAGGCTATTCTGCCATAAATTCATATTGCCTCCCTTGATGGTTTGGAACTTGGTTAACGTTCCTGGTGTGAATCAACTTTTTGTGCCAAAAGCATGTTCAGCAGGAAATCTGTGTTTATAAGGCTCCAAAAAAGAATTGAAAATTGTTATGAAAACTACCAGCCATTAGGAGTCTTGATAGATACCTCTGCAAAAACCAGCCCATGCTACAGTGTGCATAGAGTGAAGTTCCTTATGATTTGAGAACCCTGATTGCATCCACAACCATATCATTAGTTCAGCCTACTAAATCATATTCATGGCCAAAAATTATTTTGGGAGAAGAGGAAACACTATTCTAAAAATAGAGCTAATGACAACTTGTTGCTGTCTTATAATTGGGGATGAACTGGGGATGAAACACAACTAATATCCCCAGAATACGGCAGAAAATAACAATTACAGGAACACATTCAGGTGGGACATGAGATATTCCTTTTATCTTTCCACCCTTCACTTTTCTCATTTTAAATGCCCCAAGATTTTTTATCCTCATCCTTTGCAGAGGAATAAGAGCTTAGCTGAAGCAACAACAGAAAACATCCCTTTCTCCATTACAATCAGCCACAGCAAAATAAAATCCAAGAAGGGAGCAAGAGAGAGGACTCTGCCTCACATTGTGTTCAACAGACACTGTGGATCTGTGGATACATGCTTGGATAGAAAGCATGAGATCTAGCAGTGTCTCACAAGTTTGAAACTACACAAAACGTTTGTACACAGTAGTGCCTCGTGTCACCTTTTCAGTACTTCTGCATGTCATTAGTAGTCATTTAACCTGCCCAGAGCTTCCTCCTTTGCATTAAGCGACAGACTTAAATGAAATGTGGAAATTGCTCTACAGTCTGGTTCAACTGCACCCATAAGGATCTTGCTCCCATCTAGACAAATCATAAACCATATTATCATGAGCAGGATGTGGTGTAAAATATGCATTTTGAAATAAGAGCATCATTTCTTTTTTTGTTCTTCATTTGGCACATGATAAAGTATAGAAGCAAAGAAATATGCTAATGCAATGATTAGTGGATCATTTCCCACAGCTGGGGATGCTGAGAAGCAGAAGAGGTAGCAAGCTAGAGTAATTCTCCAATCACTTTATTTAGTATGCTTATACACACTGGGGCAGAAGGCACTAAAATTGGAAATGCGGAAAGCAACATTTATACTGGTTAAGTCAAGGCCGGACAGCACTTTAACTCAGAGGAAATTCTTGGGACAGAATTTGAATTGGAACACTCCAGGCTATTGCTAGATGGGAGCAATTTTATTTGCCCCTTTACTGCTAATATAATAGTAGTCCAGAATTTGCAAACCAAATCATCATTTAGCCTACTTTCCATCATTAGCTTTTCTAAAAATTTCCTCTATTTTTTGCCTAGGATTCAGAAAATGCATAGGTGTTAGCTAGGTTATTGCTCCCTACGCAATAACTTCAGAACAGACTTAACCTGAAATATTGCATGTCTATGTCAATCATTCAAATGTTGGTGGTTTTGAAAGAAAGGTAGAACAAAATTCTTTCCTCAAAGTCTCATGTAGATACTTGGCTGGCCACATTTGTAAACAAGAGCAATAATGGATCACATTTCTTATGAATCTGCCATGGCCCATTATAGGCAGGTTATATTGTTTATTCCACTTTTGTATGTTGAACATACCTAAGCTTCCACTTACTGAGAGTTTTCTACAAGTATTCTTAGGGCTTCCTGTTGTTTTTAGGAAGTGAAAAAGGAATAAAAGAGATAGTTTGCTATTAAAGGCATAAACTAGGAGCAAAGAAACCATATGAATTCTAGTTGTCATTGTGCATGAACCCAGGATGGTGAGTTTACTCTCTCTCCCCCTCCCTCCCTCCCTCCCTCCCTCCATCCATCCATCCATCCATCCATCCATCCATCTATCTATCTATCTATCTATCTATCTATCTATCTATCTATCTATCTATCTATCTATCTATCTTCCCTTCTCTCTTTTCCAATATTGGGGGGGGGGCAAGAAAATTTAATGAACCTGTCAAGAAGAGTCAGGATTGACTCAAAGGGCAATCACAGCAAGAGTTGAATGAACCCTGCTCACCCTGAATATAATTCTTTTTCATACTGATTCCATTGCCAACTTCCCAAAACTCTCAAGATATATGGAGAGAAAAAAGATTTGGAAGAAGATTGATCCTTCTATCACAAGGCCATATCTTGATGCTACTTTCCAGAGACAGACTATGTCGGTATTAAAGGGGATTAGGATGTAATATATCTCCCTCATTTATTCTTTATTGAGCCTTTGGACAGTTTTTTACTGAGTGAAAGTGAAACGAGCTATCTCAGTTTGGGCTGCTGCTCTATTTCTAGATATTCTGAGATTTAGAATTTAATAGACAACTGGGTAAGAGAAGAAATAAGCCTTGCTGCAGGGAAGCTGTTTTCAGATATTCACCACTATTGCAAAACTGTATTCGGTCACAAAGTATAAGTCTTTCAAGCACTCTTATATCGCTTTTGGAAACTGTTGGTCTATTTGTCAAATCTGCTATCCTGCTGTAACATGAAGGCGGAGTGGAGGGCAAAGGAATTGTCATAAAATTATCCCAATAAAAGAAACAGGAAACAGCAATACAATAATCAATTCTTACTTTAAGATTCAGAGGTTTATTTCAAGAGCAATTTTGAACATGAACAGCCATCATAACACAACTTATATCAATAACCCATTGCAATGAGGTCCAGAGACAATAGCTAGGTCCAGCAAAGAATAGCTATGGTCAGTGGCCCTGAACTCATCCCAAGACAGTCTTTTTATTCTTTTCTGCACACATTCCACAATTTACTTTCTTGTTCTGTCTTACTGACAGACAGTCCCCACATATACCCGTGTATATCTCAAAACCTCTATCCATCGGCTACTTTCAGTTTCTTATTTCTCACAGTTTCAACATTCCAATTCCAAATATATTTCAAAACTATGTACTTTGCAAAATCACATTTCACAGCACCAGCTCAGCAGGATTACAAATAGTTCTGAAACACTTTGAAATCTTTCTATCTAAACTTTGTTCATATAGCTCTTTTAGGGCCTGCTATCCTTCAGAGACCTATAAACTCTGCTAGTCCAATAGGCTATTTGTCTGCTTTTCACATTATGTAAAGCTGGACATGGGAATGTGAAGACAAATGGTTGGAGGGGTGAACTAGCCCAGTCCCAAAATGGTACCAGATATGTCTGAAGGAGACCCTTCCCAACCAAAAAGAGAGAAACCCCAAAGCTAGGAGGATGTGAGCAAAGCCCATGCTACCATTCCACTGGGGCTTCAAATGTGGCACTGATACACCAACTGCTGAGTTTCATGCCCAAGCCAAAAAGCTGGAAAAGCCAACCCTGAGAACCAGGGAGACAGCCCTAGAAGGAGTGGAGGTCATTAAGTTCACTCCATCATCCAAAAATGGTATGAGAATTCTGACCACATCAATAAGAAGCTAGGCAAAGACTGACACTGATATGGACAACGACCCTTTGGTAAGATGCCCTGTGATACCCGTGACTATCCCTATACAACTGGTGGTGTCTTCCCAGTGGTGAAATGTAAAACTTGTTACTACCGGTTCTGTGGGTGTGGCTTGGTGGTGGTGGGGGATAATGTGACTAGATGGGCGTGGCCAACTTTGTTTTTTTTAACTTTTAAAAGCATTTTTTCTACAACCTCTTTGGCCGAAGAGGTTGTAAAAAAATGCTTTTAAAAGGCTCTGATGATCCCAGTTGAGTTGCCTGATCATCAGAGGCTATTAAAAGCATTTTTTACAACCTCTTCAGTCGAAGAGATTGTAAAAAATGCTTTTAAAAGGCTCTGACAATCCCAGCTGAGTTGCCTGATTGTCAGAGGCTGTTCTTTTCTTTTAAAAGTATTTTTTTGCTTTTAAAAGAAAAAAAAAGCCTCTGACGATCAGGCAACTCAGCTGGGATCGTCAGAGGAGCCTTTTAAAACCATTTTTTCTACAATCTCTTCGGCCAAAGAGGTTGTAGAAAAAATGCTTTTAAAAGCCTCTGACGATCCCAGCTGAGCCACACGATCATCAGAGGCTTTTTTTTACTTTTAAAAGCATTTTTTTTTTTGGCTAAAGAAAAAATGCTTTTAAAAGCAAAAAAAACCCCTCTGATGATCGCATGGCTCAGCTGGGCATGCGGGGGGGGGGATTTTTTTCTACCGGTTCTCCAAACCAGCCGCCACCATCACTACCAGATTGGGCGATCCAGTCCGAACCGGGAGCATGTCACCCCTGTGCCTTCCTCAGGATGTAAGGGAAGCCTAGTTGCCCTCTAGGACTCCAGCTGCACCAGATGACTGGCCAGCCCTGGCTTAGTTGAGAAATTGGGTTTGCAATTTAGGTGTCTGTGGTTTTCTGCCAATTAGATGGGTCAGTAGTGAATGGGGGGGGGTAATGTTTGTCACCGAACTAATAAGCATGGTGAGATCTCTCATACATGGCTCCTGATATGGAACCCTTATGTAAATTGGAGGAAGAGGTTACTAAAGTTTTGGCGAAAGGCACCCAAAAAGGCACTATTTGTGCCTAGCCACTGGGTGGAAAGGCAAAGAGGGAGATTGGAGCCACAATATGGGAGATCCCAAGGCAGACCCCAGAATACCCAAGGAGTATTGGGACTTGCAAAAGATTTCAGTAATTTAAATTCTGAGCAGCTGATTGGTTCTCTTGTTGATTGGTCATTCGAATGGTCTGGTTTCTTACATACTCATATTCTGCATTTAGATCAATATTAATTGCTCCTTTGGAGAATACCAGGCTTCAATAAATTCACATGTGTGTGAAGTGTTGGCATTTCCAATTCGATTGGGAAGGAACAAAAATCATTGGCCATACTAACACCCACCATACAGTTTTCTACCAAAGGAGCAATTAAGAAGCACTATAATCTAGATCCAGCATATGAATACGTAAGAAACCAGATCATTCAAACATCCAATCAACAAGAAAACCAACCAGCTGCTCAGAATTTAAATATAACTCCAAACGAACAACCAATCAAACGACCAACTGATCACACTGGCACACAAGACATTTGTAAGCTAGAGAGGAATAGAACAAGAAAATCCTGCTGATGGTGTTACATAGTCCGGCAGTGAAATGTTCAGAAACTAAACTGAAAAAGCTTGGAGAGCAAACCACAAACCAAATCAATTTTACACTTCTCTTTTTAGAATTTGTGATGCTTTGGTTTCTGCTTCACAAACATTCTTTGTCCTCGTACACCTGCCTTACTCAGTTTCAGTACAGAGAAAACTAGGATTAGCTGGTGCTTGCTATCCCTATTTGTTATTACAGCACATCACTTTTGGGTGTGATTATTCTCTTCCTCCTGTAAGACAGAAACTTGCTGCATAATTTGTTCATGAATCTACATTCAGGTTGACTTATGGGTTGCTTGGAACTACATTTTTCAGTACTAGTAGAGGGGGATATAATGAAGTGGGCCAGATGCATAGACAGCAGGCAGCCAGACTGTGGAATCTTGGCAGTAGGGAAATCCATCTATTGCCGAGATAGAGATAGCAGTAGCCAGATGGTGCAGCTTGGCCTGAGGCAGATCCTGGACAAAATAAACAAACAAACAAAAAAATAAATGAGAAGGAAAAAGAGAAGCCAAGGGAAAGCAGGAATGGGAAGGCCAAAGTGATATTAGCAATGCCATAGGAGTGCCTCCTGACAAGTGCTGATTATGAGAAGTAGATAAATAACTAAACAAATAAGGGTGTAGGGAGATGGGCAGTTAAGAAGTATGAAATATAAAGACTTGACAATTAAAAGGCTAACGATGTCTTCTTTACGGCAGTGGGAAGAGACTTTGACAGGTTCTTGGAACGATAGTTGCCTCATCTTAACCACATTTTGGAGAAATTTAATGGTATGTCCTCTGCAGTGGTAGCCAGACCCTTTGGTATGTACTCAGTATATGCCAGTAGCTCCTCTACATCAGCTCTAGAGCTGGTAAGCAGTGGCCAAAGTCTTTTGCAAGCTCTCAATGGCATGATACTTTGTCAATGACTATATGATTATGTGCTGCTGCCATTTCCAGAGAATACTACAGAAAATGTTAGCCTTCCAGAGCTTTGGTGATTTCTGGTGACTGTTTAGTCTCTGATTTATGACCACAATTGAGCCAAAAAAATTGTTGCTAAGCAAAATAATTGTTAAATGAATTTCCCCCCATTTTACGACCTTTCTTGCCACAGTTGTTGACTGAATCACCGTATGTTGTGACTCGTCCTCCCTCCTCTCCTCAGCCGGGCCCCTCCCATCTCCAACTGGGCCTTTTATCAGACTCCGAGTCTGATAATAAAGATTAACGGCCTGTCATGACTCCAGCCCCCGGCCTGGCCCCATGCCCGGAGAGGATTCAAGGAGTGAAAGGAGAAGTCCGATAAACCTCACTCATACAGTGTGTGTTCCTTTGGCTCAGCCTTCAGAGCAGGAAGCCAGCCAGGTGATAGAATTACCCGGGCCTACTCCCTCTGACCCCTCCCTTTCCCAGACTCTGACAGCAGATCCAGCTGAAGACAATTAAGGGTAGGTGGACCCTCACTTCCGGAGATCTGAGAAGTGACGCCAGCAGAAGGACGGGTGGGGCAGGCCTGGGTAAACGCTGAGTCATGGAGCCATACCCCACAGCCTATATAAAGGACCTGCTTTTGGCATTCCAACCTTGAGTCAAGCAAAGTCTTATCTAGTTTGCTGATATTGGACCCTATTGCTGAAGTCACAACTTGGACTGCTACCTGCCCTGATAAACCTCGAAGGAACTTGGCAAGTTGCAAAGGCTTCATTGCCAAGTTTGTTATGGACTTCCTTGACTCGTTCGTCGGAGTGGGGGTGGGACACAACACTGTAGTTGTCAAGTTAGTAACACGTTTAATAAGTAAATCTGGCCTCCACATTGACCTTTGCTTGCCAGAAATTTACAAAAGGTGATCACATGACTCTGGACATTGCAACTGTCATAAATATGCACCAGTGCCAAGCATCCAAATATTGGTCACTTGGAGATGCAGCAACAGTCATGTGAAAAATGGTCATAAGTCACTTTTTCAGTGCTATTGTAACTTTGAACAGTCGAACAGTCACTAAGCAAAAAGTTTTAAGTGGACAACTATCTGCAATTTTAGGCCACTTCATCTAACGGAAATACACGATCATCAATAACTTCTTTTATGATGAATGCACTTGGCAGAATAATTCTGCTTGGAGAAAGGAGTCCTGAGAGGACCCTGAATTTATATGGCACATATTTTAAGGTAAGAGGTTTTTTTGTTGCCTTTCTTCTCTTGTTTGTACTTTTGTCAACTGTTTTTATTCTTTTGCAAAAGTAAAATAATTATATTTAAATACTAAATAACTTATCAAATCTCTTGTTCTGTTTGGCTCTTGTTTTATCACCAAAGATCTTATTATGGCCTGAGATGGATAGGGATGTCAGAATTAAATTAAAATCAAGGATTACTTTTTGTATTTCATTTGTACTAATCAAACACTTGAGGAACCAAGTCTGTGCTAAATATTGCCTTGTTTCCTTGTGTGTTCTTTCAGCCAGATCTCTCAAGTGCCTCTGCAATGCTGTACATCAACTAGAAATAATCTTGAATAAAGCAGGGCTATTACAAAAGAATAATATATGCATAGCTTTATTCTTAATAGGCTTCAGCTTTTCTTCATAAGGGATTTCTGCCTGACATCTGTGAAATCTCTTCCCTTTCCAATCTCAAAGTCTTTTTTTGTTTTTAATGTAAGACAATCTGTTTAGACTGGGAAGGAGGGGGATGGAAGACAAAGTTAAGAAAAATTGACCAAACAGCTTCTGAAATAAAATACCAGGAGTAACAACATTTTTGCAAACAAATAAATAAATACAAAAGAGAGAAGTGGGTGGGGGGGGGAACTGTTCCATTTGTGAAAAAATCCATTGTGTGTAAAAGAATAAAAACCCAGTGGGGATATTGCAATCTCATCTCATCTTATCTCAAAAGGGTAAGCAATTATTGGCTTCTGGGAATTTTCAGCAAAAATAGTTTTCTTATTATTTGAACTTTTATATCCATTTTGCCGTTCTATTGATGTTTGGTCAATGCCTCTTTCCCTCAAACACATACATAATTTCTCAATTAGCATGACTGCAAATAGGAGAAAAGAGAAAAATAGTGTGAAATTTAGTAATAAAGTGCCTTATATCCTTTTGGCGCAAAGGATCTGCATGCATAAATCTTCCTCTGCTTAGAAATTTTGCAAATAGGGCATACCCAAGCCTCTCTATGTTGCCATAATTCTTCCATTGCTTGGGTTTCTAAGCTGAAGAGCCAGCACGGTCTGATGACAATTCCATGGTCATGTGGCCAGCATGACTAAATGCCAAAAGTACACGGAACGCTGTTACCTTCCCACCAAGTTGGTCCCTATTTTTCTACTTGCATTTTTACATGCTTTCGAACTGCTAGGGTGGCAGAAGCTGGGACAAGTAATGGGAGTTCACCCCGTTACACGGCACTAAGGATTAGAACCGCTGACCTGGCGACCTTTCTGATCAACAAGCTCAGCATCTTAGCCACTGAACCACCATGTCCCTTTCAAGAATGCAACAGAAGAAACAAAATAAGTCTTTTTTAATGCCTTTTTTAATGGCCATATCAGACACATGCCACTGCAATTTTGAGATTCTTCAATAGTGTTCTCTAGATTAATTTCAGGAACCAGGGAGAACCTCTGGGTACATACTTCCAAAGACAGTATGAAAGGATTGCATCAAGAGCTCTTTCCATCTCTTCATTATATAGTAAAACCAGTATTTTAACAGAATCCATATTACTTTTAGCTGGAAAACTTGTGATGATTCATAAATCCCAAAGATTCCATCAAGCCTCTAAAAGTGGATTATTTTCTTGATTCCTCATACTCCAGTAGTCTAAATCTCATCAAGAAATCATCTGTCTATGATGGTGGCATCACAGGCCTACCTATCTGTCTCACAAAGTCAGAACATTTTCAGTGGCATTTGCCCTTATTCAGTGGCAAAAAAGTAAAATAATAATCATTGTCCTGAACTAGCAGGGGGCTAAACCATTAAACTGATATTAATGAAGACTTCTTCACTAATGATTTAAAGTATTTAGCTATATTTTAAATTCATGCATTTTTTGTTCTTTTTATTTTTTTTTTTTTCATGTATTTGCATGTAGGTTTTTTTTTTACTATAAACTTTCTTATGCCATGGATTCCTAAATACAGCATATAAATCTAATATATTAGTTTATTGATTAGCCCTTGGGCAATATTGAAGTGCAGAGTTCCAGTCACAAATTATTACTACAGTCTGATAAAAACAATTTAAAATGGAATTGAATAAAATACAGTTTAAAATGAAATTGGAATAAAATGCAATAATTTAATATATAGATAAATAAAATATGAAAAAGTTATATATCAGTATCACCCCTACAATCTACCCCAATCAATCCCAGTGGCAGCCTTGTAGGCCATTTTTTTCCTTTGGATCTTCAGGGCTGCCACACTTAGTGCTATGGGAAACTGGGAGTGGGGATTGCATGGAGTGGTGGAGATAACTAGCCATAATAACATTCTTTCTCTGACAGTCAAGGACATCCTGCCCTGCACCTGGAGTGGTGTGACTGGGAGGCATCTCCAGTTGGGACGGTGCATTGATTGGACCATGTGATGGACATGTGGGTGCAGGGGAAGGGACCTGGACTTTCTTTTGGTGGGGTAAACCTGGAAGCTTTCAGATTTGGGTTTTCCCAGTTGCGCCAATATGACATCTCTAATAAAATGGAACTTTGAGGAACTTCTCACCTCGTAATCTTCTTTCGTTGGGGATGTTACTTGGAATCCTGACACCCACATATGCTGATCTCAACCGAACCATCTTGCTCAAGTACTGTGCTATGTTAAATGTTATTTTCAGATTCTAGCCACACATAAGGTAAGTTGTTTTGATATGGGGAGCCCAACAGGTCATTCATTTAGTATATAGACCAAGGTACCTGACTCTCATCCTCTTATACAGGCAACAATCAAATTGGATGTGCGCCAGATCTTCTACCTCTTCCACTCCACAAATGCAGACATCCATTATATGGCATAGAATGGAATCTCCCATATCTGACCATTGTGTCAAGCTGTTTGAATCTCGCTTGCGTAAATACCTCCCTAAGATGTTTTGGCAGTTTTAACTTTAAATAGCTGTCTATTTGAAAGGTAGGTTTGTATTTGCTCAGCCATTTCAAATTAATTTAATCTATTAATAAATTTAATAGCCATCTCTATGGGAATAAAATGCCTATCTATATGATAATGGATAATCACAGTGATGTCTAGATGATGCAATAAATAGCTAGTGTGGAAATTCTCAATGTATTCAATACTATAAGAAATACTCTGTACAACAGAACTGTATTTTCTCCTAAGATTGCAAACACTCCATCAAAGATCTTCCAAATTATCTTTCCCATTTGGCAAAGCATACATGCAGAATTAATGTAGGCCGGGAGTATCCATCCTCGGCAACTTTAAGACCTGTGGACTACCACTCCCAGAATTCTTCAGTCAGCCGATACTCCATACGTGCTAATTCAGTACACAAATCTTTCAAAATTGACTCTAAATGAAGGATACTGAGAGATTAAGAAATGTAATGTCTTATTTAACTTTATCATGGTCTTCAATCATCATCCCAACATCTGGGTTAGAACCTTTTTCCAAAATTCACCTTATTATCCCACTGGGGCTGCCAAGCTAAATTTCCTCTGGCTATTTGCAGGACTGACTAAGAGCAAAATAATAATAATAATAATAATAATAATAATAATAATAATAATAATAATAATAATAATGTTTTAATTTGTATACCACCCTTCTCCCGAAGGACTCAGGGGGGTGAACAGGCAAATAAAATACAAACAGAAACATACACCATAATTAAAACAACCCTTAAAAAACTAATTCAAATTTGCCAAAAAAATTAAAATAACATTACACCCCATAAAATTACAGAAATTTAAAACCCATCAAAGTTCAATTAAAATTTAAATTTAAAATTTAAAATCAGGCCAGTCCAGCCATACGAAATAAATAGGTTTTAAGTTTGCGGCGAAAGGTCCTAAGGTCAGGTAGTTGTCGAAGCCCGAGGGGAAGCTCGTTCCACAGGGTAGGAGCTCCCACAGAGAAGGCCCTCCCCCTGGGGGCCGCCAGTCGACACTGTTTGGCTGACAGCACCCTGAGGAGTCCCTCTCTGTGGGAACGTACCGGACGCTGGGAGATAGAGGCCAGCAGTATACGGTCCCGTAAATAGCCCGGTCCTAAGCCATGGAGCGCTTTAAAGGTGGTAACCAATACCTTGAAGCGCGGAAAACAACAGGTAACCAGTGCAGTCTGCGCAGGATAGGTGTTACGTGGGAGCTCCGAACCGCTCCCTCAATAACCCGCGCAGCCGCATTCTGGACTAGCTGAAGTCTCCGGATGCTCTTCAAGGGGAGCCCTGTGTTGTGATTTGAGGCATTTCTACTCAGCAGATATTGGGGTAAACTAGTTCACTATTGGCAGGGAATCTAATTATTCTCACCTCATAATTTTTGCTTCTTGACAAAATCAAGTGCTATAGCACTCTATATGGGCAGATCCCTTTTCCTTTCTTGTTTTTGTGCTGCAAAAAGCAAATGCAATGAATCAAAGATGAAGGTAGGGAAGGCTGGTGAGCTTTGATGTGTTTTCTCCTTCAACATGCAACCACACAACCGGTGAGGACAGCACTGCTAAGTGCTCATATTGTGAAGAAACAGTAATAAAGAAGGGTGAATTTTTCTTTCACAAGACAGGGAGATATTATCTTTAAATGCTTGTTGGCTTTTGGGCTAAGAGCAAGTTTTTATGAGTATATAATAAGGCTTTTGACTGCATTAGACCACATCAGATTGACAGTCCTTAAAAACACAGAAAAATTGGATGGCTTTATTTATATTGAAGAATTGCATGCTGATCAAGAAGAAAGAGGATAGAATATGAAGCTGGTTCAAAATTGGAAAAGGACAAAAAGTATAATATGCAGCAGCGCAAACAGAAGCCCCTAGAGTAGCCCATATTACACCACTGCTCCATTTGGCAGTTTCTTCCAGTCCAATTCAAGGTGTTGGTTATCACCTTTAAAGTCCTCTATGGCATGGGTCCTGACAGGGGTGAAATCTAGCAGATTCAGAAAGGTCCTGGAGAATCGGTAGCGGAAACTTTATGTAGTTTGGAGAACCGCAAATACCACATCTGGCTGGCCCCAGAGTGGGGTGGGAATGGAGATTTTGCAATATCCTTCCCCCAGGAGTGGGGAGAGAATGGGGATTTTGCAGTTTCCTTCCACTGCCAAGCCCACCAAGCCACACCATGGCTACCAAGCCACGCCCACCAAGCCACGCCCACCAAGCCACGCCCACAGAACTGGTAGTAAAAAAATTTGTATTTCACCACTGGGTCCTGATTACCTGAGGAACCATCCACCCAAATGAAAGGGCATGCTTCAGATACTATCAGCCAAGAATTTGCAGCTGGTGGGTCCAGGAGAAGAACCTTTTATGTTGTGGCTCCCATCCCAGAACAGACTAATAGAGTTGGAAGGGACATTGGAAGTCTTCTAATGCAACCCCCTGCTGAAGCAGGAGATCCTATACCATTTCAGACAAGTGGCTGTCCAGTCCATTTCTCTGGAATGGTATAGTATCTCCTGTTTGAGCAGGAGACTTCCAAAGTCTCTTCCAACTCTATTATTATTCTGCTACACTGGTCTTGGCTCTGATTTATTCTGCAGCCAAATATTGTGCTGACATGTGATTTTATGGCATCCACAGCCAAACAGTCAACATCCAACCTTTTCCCCTTTTATCACTTGATTTTAATTCTTTTTCAACTTTTAATCTTTTTCTGCTCCTTTCTTAAAGTTGCTTGTTCTAAATAATTGCAGCACACTATGCATGTATGCAAGTACTGTAAAAGCAATAATAAAATGAAAATAATCCTAAAATTATTAGGAAAGCTGGTGGTCAGATTTTTAAAACCTATTTTTGTGAAAAAGTGGAGTTATTGGAAAAAATCCTTCTGTCTTATCTTTAAAGAAAAAACTACTTTCAAGTATGAAGACATTTTTAGCTAAAAAGGAGAGAGCCTAACTGTCATTCAATTCTGTATTGAAAGTTTTCCAGGGTCAACCATGCCACTATATTAAAGTGTACCATTTTCTTGTAAGTTTTTAGAAAAAATACAATGTTTTTGAAGGATGTAAAAAGATTTCTATGTGACATTTTCACTTTTAATCACTGACTTTTTTTTCTTATTATTGTGACAAAGCCCAATGATCTGCAAGGACACAGTAATAAAGTTTATAGTGATGTGTACAAAGACTTCAGAAAGTAATGGATTAGCCTGAGATGGCTGTGTAGTCATAAATGCACTTTGATCCCAAATAAGTTAACTTATAAGTATAGTAAGATCAACAGAGAATCAATCAAAAGAGTTGCTTTTCCTTTTTTTCCCACTGGAAATTAGAAGTAATTGTTTACTGAAAAAGTAAATTATAGATACACAATGTTTACAGAGCTATCTATATTGAGAAAACATAATTAGAATGCATTAGGCAATAACTATGGATGTTGAAGATTTTTAAAATGCTTTGCTGAAATAATTGATGGAAATTGATCTGTGAATATTGCACTAATAAGGAGTTTATGTTGATCCAGACGTTTGTAGTTTTATTGCTCCTATTATCTTATTTTTTTCTTGGAATCAATTAGTTCTATGGGTTATTTTCATAATTTATCTAAGAATCATAATTTATTTTGAAGCTTGCAGAATTGCACCTCTAATCAGCAAAGCAATTCATCACGGCATTTTTCTTCATAAAAATCATAGTTTTCATCTTTGAAACCCAATTGATGATACAATGTTAAAATATAAAATGTTAGAGTTCTGGAATGCAAATATAATAAAACTACAAATCTAGACAACATACAACATGTTTCTGATACTAAAACAAAAGACAAATTAAATAAAAGCTATGCTGAATACTATATCTTTCAATATGCATTTATGAATAATGATGAATTGTTGCTTATTTTAAAATGTTGCTAATCTGTGAGTCATACATGCTATTAAGAACAATCAAAAGCATGCTAGACAGTTAATCAGCTGATCTAATATAAGAGGCTAGGAACTCAACTTCATGTATTCCTATCATGAAAGATATGTGTATCAGGAAGTCAAAATCAAGATTTACATTCAGAATTTATTGCACACAAAAAAAGTGACCAGAACTGTGGATATTCATTTCTAGATTTCTTGGAACCAGCCTTGTTCTTGCTCTGCTTCACACAATTTTAAAAAAAGAGTGGCAAAAGGGTGAAAGATAGACAAAAATTGGGGGTCAGGTGGAAGTAAATTGAATTCAGGAAACATATATTGAATATTTGTTACTATTCTTTCCCATAAAAATATTTTGATTATCAGCTTCTAATGAATTGCCTGGGAAAATTAATAGAATTATTACCAGGAGAGTTGACTATTTTTTAACTTTCATTGTCAGATTATTGCCTGCAATCTTGAACTGATATTTAGGTGCCTATTTGTGTATAGTTAGTTAATGAAGAAAATTAATTATAATGCAGTTGTGATTAAAAGCAAAATCCCTCCTGCATCCTTTCTCTTTTCCTAATAGCACAGAAGAAATCAGGATAACAGAGTTAGAAACAACCTTGGAGAACCCATAGTCCAACCCTTGTTCAAGCAGGAGGCCATGGCCCAGGAATCAAATTCTCTTGACAACCTTTACCCAGTGGTTCACTTCTAGAATCCTTTGTTTTCATACTGGATGTTGTCAAGCAAGATCCCTATATCATTTCAGAAAATCACTATCCAATCTCTTCTTAAAAACTTCCAGTGATGGGGCACCCACAACTTCTGAAGGAAAAGCATTCCACTGTCCTCACTATCAGGAAATACTTCTACGTTGTTTCCGTCCTTGATTAATTAACATTCATTGTTTCTTCTCTTGCGTTCTGGTGCTTTGGAAAATAAGTTGACCCCCTCTTCTTTGTAGCAGCCCCTTAAATAGTGGAACACTGCTCCAGTATGACTCCAGTCCTTCTTTCCACCAGATTTGACATACTCAATTCCTGCAACTGTTTTTCATATGTTTTAGCCTCCAGCCCACTAATAATCCTCCTAATGATAATCCTACTACTTATGATTAGCACTCTAATCATATCTAGGTCTGTCTTTGCTGATAAACAAATCTGGAACAATCAGGAATAATTCCAAGGCACCTACCTACATCAAATTTATTTATTTCTTTTTCTGGGTTCCTCTCTAGCTGAACACCACATAAGGTAAGCCACTTTTTGAACTCTTGCCCTATCACAAAACTGGACTTCGAAAGTTTTTTTTGTAATACACCTGAAAAATTGAGGAATACAAGAAAAAGAACAAATTCTTTTTGCAGCATGTGTGCAGCATGAAAATAAATATAACTCGATCACTGCATTTGAGAGAAAGAGAGGTGTTGCTGTGGTAACTTCAAAAAAACAAAACATCTACTGAAGCATAATCACAATGAAATTGCCCTCATCTTAGGTGTTATTACAATTCAAGTATAAAAGTACAAAATAGAAAAACACAGTAAACTTGGATAACTGGAAACTCGTCATATTTGATTAACAATTAAAAAAAAGTTTCTTTCAACATATAAAAAACAAGAATAAAGTCAAGGAAACAATTAGTCTCTAATGGGAGAAGATGGCACAGAAGTGATGGGTGTCAGGAAGAAAACAGAGCAACTTAATTTTTTTTTTTAAAAAAAAATCTATTTTCACCAAAAAGAAAAAAAAAGTTTAACCTGATAAAAACAGAACAATAAAAGATAGACTAGGAATTCAAATTAAAATAAGCAAGAAAATGGTAAAAGAACACCTGTCCACTCTTCAAATCACCAGGACCTGACGGATTACATCCCAGAGTTCTGAAGGAGCTGGCACACGTGATCTTGGAATCACTGAACCATATCTTTCAAAGATCCCACAGCACCAGGAAACTACCAGAGGACTGGAAAATGGCTGATCTTTTTCATCTTCAAAAAAAAAGGGGGGGGAACAATCCAGAAAACTACAGCCAATAAGCCTGATATCAATACTCGAGAAGATCCGGGAAAAGATCAAGCAACAGATATGCAAACATCTAAAAGCAAACAGTTATAACCAAAAAACAAAAAACAAAATGGGGTTTGTCAAAAAGAGATTGTGCTAAAGAAATAAACCCTCTTGATTGCAATATACGCTCCAAATAATAAGCAGGAAGAGTTTTACAAAAAATTTCATAAAAAGATAACCAAAATGGACAATGAAAAGATGTGCATAATGGGGGATTTCAATGCAATTGTGGATGTTAAAAACGATTACAGAAGCAGCAAAAGAAGTAAAAAAACAAGAAGAACACTTCCAAAAAACTTCTCTGAAATGACACAAGAAATAGGCTTGCATTGAGAGAGAGCTAAATCCAAAGATAAATCAATACATTTTCTACTTGAACAGACATCAATCGTAGTTAAGAATAGACATGGTGTGGATGACATCAGGAATGAGAACAGATGTCCAAGAGGTAGAGATAGCAATGAACATATGGGCAGATCACAATCCCATATGCAATTATATGGGATAAAAGTTATATGGAAGGGACAAAAGAAGAAACTGAGATGAACAATGAATCAAACTATCCTAAAAGACAAGTCGTTTATATGAATGATGGAAAAAGAAATGGAATTTTTCCTTAAAGAAAATAGAAAATAGGGCTCAGGCTGTAAGAAGCCTGTTATTGAAACATAGCTGCCTGCAATTACTGCAGGTTCTAGTCCCATCAGGTCCAAGGTTGACTCAGCCTTCCATCCTTTATAAGGTAGGTAAAATGAGGACCTAGATTGTTGGGGGGGCAATAAGTTGACTTTGTAAATATACAAATAGAATGAGACTATTGCCTTACACACTGTAAGCTGCCCTGAGTCTTCGGAGAAGGGCGGGATATAAATGTAAACAAAAAAAGAAAAGAAAAGAAAAGATGAAACATCTCAGCAAAATGTCTGGGATATGGTAAAAGCATACATGTGAGGACTAGCGATAAGATACATAGCAAGAAGAAGCAAAAAAAGAAAAGAAAAGAAACAACAGCAAAATATATTACAAGGCGAGCTTAAAAGACTAGAGAAAGAACTGCAGAAGGATCTGCAAAAAAAAAAAAAAAGATAAAAGGGAAACATGATGTAATAAAACATAAACTGAACTTAATAGTGCAAGATGAAATGGCGCACAAAATTAAAATGATGAAACAAAACTTTTTTGAACATGTAAATAAGCCAGTTAGCATACAAGTTGAAAAAAGAAAAACAGAAGAAAATGATACACCAGCTGATTGACAAAAAGGGGATCCTTCGTCATCAGAATGAAGATAGATCCTCAACAGATAAAAAAAACTACAAACCAATATCATTACTTAATGTAGATTATAAAATATTCGTCTCTATAATTTCAGAAAGATTAAAAAGATTTTTAAACTAATTCATAAATCCCAACCAGAATGGTTTTCTACCTAAAAGTCAATTAAAAAAATAATATGAGGATTATTATGAACATATTGGAATACTACAAAGTCCACTCCGAAAAACAGCTAGCATTGCTCTTTCTGGACACACAAAAAGCCTTCAATAACATGAACTGGCAGTTTGTGATGTTACAGTTAAAAAACATGAACTTCAGTGAAAAGTTTGTGAAGATGTTCCAAGGAAAATATTCCAATTATATGGTGAAAGTGATAGTAAACAGAGAAATAACAGAAAAATTTGACATAAACAAGGGTACAAGACAAGGATGTCCACTATCTCCTCTTTTATTCATACTAACCCTTAAGACCCTAAGGTCTTACTCAGACCAGACAAGACCTAGAAATAAAAGGTTTGAAGATAAAAAAAGAACAATGCAAAGTACAAGCTTTTTGTAGATGAACTAGTATTTATTTTGGAGGAACCCCTAGAAACAGGACCCAAATTAATAAAGAAAATAGAAGAGTTCAGTGTAATGGAAAAGACCAAGATAAAGAACCTTACAAATAAACAGAAACTTGTACTGACGGAAAAGTTGGACATCTAGATAACTAAAAAAGTTAAATACCTGGGAATTTGGCTATTAGCAAGACATACATCTATTAAAGAAGATAACTATACTAAATTAATACAGCAAATAAAGATAGATCTGGACAAATGGAAAAATTTACAGCTGTTGTTGGTCGGAAGGATAGCCATAACAAAAATGAATATTCTACCAAAATTGTTAATTCTTGTTTCAAGTAATTCGGATAAAATTAGGAAAAAAGTTTTTTGAAGATTTAAATAATCTGATGTTAAATTCATCTCGCAAGGCAAAAAACCAAGAATCAAATTGAAAATGTTACAAGATACCAAAAACAAGGGAGGGTTTGGGCTACTGGACTGGGAGCTGTCTTACCAGGTCTCAGCACTCACATGGGTGAAGGACTAGATAAATTTGAAGAACAAAAGAATATTGACGATAGAAGGGCATGATTTACAATTGAGGTGGTATGCATTTGAATGGTACAGGAAAAGTAAACTACATAATTATTTCCAAAGGTACTATATCAGAAATGCTCTGTTGTCAGTATGGGAAAAAATAAAATAGAATCACTATATGAAAATACAAGTCTAGCTATCCACGATAGAAGCGCTAATATACCTTAATGTTTCAGATCTGGATAAAATTGTAAGGTACAAAGATATACTAAATGAACAAGGGGATTTAAAATCAAAACAGTAACTATAAAAATCAGGGAATTGATTTGGACTGGTGGCCACATATTCAAATACAAATGAGACATAAGAAAGATTCAGAGATGTATGGATTTTATAAGGAACCCCGAGAATTGGACAAGATAGTGTTAGGGACAGATGAAAAATTAATAATAAAAAATTAAAATTAACAATTGAACTTAAAATGGAAAAAGAATATGTAAAAGAAACCATGATAGCATGGGCAAAAAAAAACTGAGTATACTAGAGAATTAGATAATTGGCAAAAATTATGGGAAAGAAATTACAAATTAACAATATCAATGGCATACAAAGAAAACCTGTACAAAATATTTTACAGATGGCATTTGCCACCAGTAAGAATGGCAAAAATGTTCCCAAACATGTTACAGAATTTTGGAAATGTAAACAGGTACCAGGATCCTACTATCCAACAGCAAAAAAATATTGGTCAAACATAAAAAGGTGGTTAGAAGAGATGACAGCACAACAAACAGATATAAAACCAGAACTATTCTTATTAGGTATACTGCCTGGGAAATACAATAAAAGAATCACATGCTTAATATTACATGTAATAACAGCAGTTAGAATCACATATGCACAAAATTGGAAAAATGAAAGTATATCTATAGACTAAAAAGTAATGAAGAAAATATTCGAATGTGCTGAACTGGACAGGTTAACAATGGAACTTAAAGATAAAGAGGAATCTGAGTATTACTCAACATGGGACTTATTGTATAAAAGGTTCAGGGGTGGGTTCCACTTACCTTCATTACCGTTCACAACAGGAGTACACACGTGTGCGCACTCGCTTCACTTGTGCACAGTGCTTCTGAGCATGCACAGAGCGTACGTAATGACATCTGGGCAGGTGGGCGGAGCCTCCCACTGCCATTACTATTGGTTCTTTACTACTGGATCGAACCGGTAGCAACCCACCACTGAAATGGTTAGATAACAGGTGCAGAGATTAGAAACTTAATAACGAAAGAAGATCAACAAAATAGAAATATACAGTTATATAGATATATATAAGAATAGATATTGTAAGTAAGTACTATCAGATTGTATGGGATTATAGATTAAAACATACAGAGTGATAAAGATATAGAATGTTATGGTACAACTATGAAAATAGCAGTTATAACTATGATGTACAACATTATGAATTTAATAGAGACTATATTGTATGACTACCAGAATATTGGTTATACTCAGGGTGTATAATACTGTTTTTTACTTAAAAAGGACTTGATACAGCCAGTACACTGGCCTTGCAAAACTGGAAATGTTATGTATAATAAAAGAAAATGTATAATAAAAATATTAAAAAAGAAATGTGGGGAACTCACTAAATTTGCAGACAACACTAAACTGACAGGAATAGCCAACACCCCAGAAGATAAGCTCAAGATCCAAATGGATCTCGACAGACTTGAACACTGGGCCCTATCAAACAAAATAAAATTCAATGTAGAGAAAGGTAAGGTTTTACACTTAGACAAGAAAAAACAAATGTACAGGTACAGGTTAAGCAAAACAACTCAATAGCTGTAACTGCAAGAAGGATCTTGTAGTCCTAGTGAGCAACCATTTAAATATGAACCAGCAGTATGTCTAGTTTAGTGATAAGAAGGACAAAGGGTGATATGATAGCAGTATTCCAAAGTTTGAAGGGCTGCCATAGAGAAGGGTGTGTGTGTGTCAATCTATTTTCCAAAGCAGAAGAAGTTAAGACAAGAAACAATGGATGGAAATTAATCAAGGAGAGAAACAACCTAGAACTAAGGAGAAATTTCCTGAAATTAGAACAATCAAACAGTGGAACAGCTTGCTTTCAGAAGTTGTGGATGCTTCATCACTGGAGGCTTTCAAGAAGAGACTAGACAGTCATTTATCTGAAATGACATAGAGTCTTCTGCTTGAGCAGAGGGTTGGACTAGAAGACCTCTAGGATCCCTTCCAACTTTGTTATTCTGTTATCAAAATACATTGAAGACAACACAATGCAACAGTAGAATCTGCAGACTCATAAGATTCCAGGTACTCTGTTAGTTTTGTGAGGTAGATCAGACAGGAAAAACAGATCAGATAATTTTATTTTATTGCAAAGTTACATTAACAGAATTTTGCAAAAAAAAAAATCTGAAAATATCTCATATACTGCTGTCGAGATGTTGATGAGTACCTTGAAGTATGATGACCATGGCTGGGAGGTCATTAGAGATTTCAAAATGGTGTCATTTCTTTCTTTTTCTTTTTCTTTTTTTTTATGGTGTCATTTCTGATGGGCCTCCAAAATGGTTGTCTGGGACAGTCGGGACACTAAGACACACTATTCCAGAAGGGACTGGCCTCAGTGAACCAAGTTCTCCATAGGGAAGAACAACATAAAGTGGGAACCATTGGTAGACCCTCAGAAGGTGCTGATACCACCACTGCACATCAAATTAGGCCTCAACAAACAATTTGACATGGCTGTAGACAAAGAATCTGCAGTTTTCAAGTACCTCCAAAATCTCTTTCCCAGCTGTTGGAGGCAAAGGTTAAAGCTGGTATCTTCATCAGACCACAGAAAAAGAAGATAATAGAATGTGATGAATTCACCAAGAAGCTGAACAGAATGGAGAAAGTGGCTTAGAACAGTTTCATTGCAGTGATTCTTGGCTTTTTAGGCAATCACAAGGTTGAAAACTATGAGCAACTGTTTCAGATTTTCATAAAGAACTATTTTCTTTATCCTATATAAACATAAACAGGTGAAATATAACACTTAGAAGCCAGAAACAAAAATTGTGTTACATCTAAGGAAGAAGTGCTGGGCTATCTTGTGGCCTTGGTTTGGTTTGGTCTCCTCTCCATGTGCTTCTCAAAATAGATATGATACTAATCCAATTAGCATTGTAAATAGTGTGTGCTTCCTTCAACAACTGACTAAACATACCCAGATGGGCAGGAAGAATCAACATACTGTTTTTTATTTAAGGCAGGCTCAAGCATGCCCTCTCTTAGAGTCCGGGAACATCACAAGGTATCCCTTGTCTTGAAGAATATTCCACACAGCTAAATACATAAAGATTTAATCCTGAGTTTTAGTGAAATCATGATCCTAGTTAATAAGTGCCTTGCCTCTTCATTCTAAGAGTTAGCACAACTTCTATAGCATCTCTGCCACTGTAATAGAAATCTTTCGTCTTAAAGTGAGGAGACAAGACCACAAAGGATTTGAGAAACAAGAATTAATTTGCGCAAATAGGACACAGACCCCCACTCACATGGAAAACAAAGGTCTGAGCCTCGAGCAAGGCTCAAGCATAATCTTTTATACCTTTGATTACAGATATTGTCATAAGCAAAAAGAAGAAGTTATCCTAATTGGTTGTCACAGACAAAAGCCCATATATGGATTACTCTTATCATACACCTTCTGGACACATATGTTGATACATATGTTACTCTCAATGCCCCCTCCTTTACCAGATATAGTTACTGGAACAGGTTACAAAGAGCAGCATGTAGAAATATTCCTGTGCTTTACAGAAAGCTTGCAATACCACACCTCTGCCAAGCAATATATTTCCGCTTTTATTTGACACGTCGACTTCTATCTCTAATACATCTTGTAATAATCCTAACAAATAATCCTAACAAATAAACATAAAGCACTTGTAGTATAAAGCATTGGGGTCCTGTTTCACCACAATGCTCTTTAGCTGAGTTCAAGTTAAAAAGAAAATATTCATGTTTTGTGAAATTAAATTACATAGTCCTCAGCTTACAACAGTTCATTTAGTGACTGGCACTGAAAGAAGTGGCTTATGGATTTTTCACACTTAAAACTATTGCAGATCCCCATGGTTGCATGATTGAAATTGAGAAGCTTGGCAACTGACTCATATTTATGATGGTTGCAGTGTCCGGGGTCCTGTGATCACATTTTGTGACTTGAAGAATCAGAAAAGTCAATGGGGGAGCAAGATTCACTTAACAAGCATGTTACTAACTTAACAATTGTAATGATTCACTTAACAACTTTGGCAAGAAAGGTTGTAAAATTGGGCAAAACTCACTTAACAAATGTCTTACTTAGCAACAAATTTTTTTTGGCACAAAATGGATGAGTCCGCATTGATATAGATAGTCCTCAATTGTAAGTTGAGGACTTACATCAATGTGGACTCACCATTTTTGTGTTACTAAATATCTTCAAATGAGTTCTATTTTCCCTTCTGCTTGCAAGTAAGTAACACTAATCCAACAAAAAAGGAGACGAAAAAAAGAAAAAAAATCCTTATTTCTTTGTTAGCCCAGCTGCAATGCAGTAAACTTCCGATTTCTGAATGGCAAGAAATTTTTCCTGCTGTGAATCTGGAAACACAAACAACAGGTGGGAACAATAGCAATAGAAAGACCAAAAAAAAGCAAATTTTGGCCCTAAAACTCTAATTAGAAGATAAACATCTGTTGCAATCATGAATACTAAAGGGAATTCTATTCTAGTCTAAACGGAATTTTCAAGTAATGAACATATTGAGCTATTTGTAAATAATCACCTGAAGTAGGTAGAAAAAGACAGGTACTACAAAATGAGTATTTGATATTATTCCTTTTCTTAAGAAACACAATATCCTTCTTATGAGAGCCAGTTCCCTTGTTCCTCCTGCTGTTTTGTTAGAGCAGAAATAAAAATCAAGATAAGATTATAGGAAGGGGTAAGTTTATATAGATAGAAGTCAGAATCACTCAAATGTGAGTAATAGATGCCTGTTCAAAGAAACGGGGTAGCAGATGCTAAACCTGGATGCATCTTGGTGCTTTTTTAAAATTGTAGGTATATTTTCCTTCACTAAAGAGTCATTATATGAAAGGAAGTAATGGAAGCAAAAAGTTCCCAGTCTGTAGAAATAAGCCTGAGGAAGTTTTTTATATTTTTTAATATACTGGGAAAATCATAATATATTTTTTCCCATTTTCTTTTCTATAGTTTTTAAAAATAATTCTTCTGAATTTTAATTAGAAATCACCAAGAAACAAAGTCACATTTTTGGGCTGAGGGGGTGGGTGGGCAACTTCATGCGTAACAGACCATCAGTATCAAAACACTAATAATCAAATAATTTCAAAATCTCAGAACAAGGTAGAAATAGAAATCCCAGCCCCACCTGGGTCTATCATGATATGATCCTCCCACTTCAGCCTTCAGCCTCACCTATCAGAAAAAAGGTGAAATGACCATCCTACATTTGAAAGTTGTAATTAGTACAGAAATGAAGATTTCTCATTCTCTGCCAAAAGCCCACTCCCTCATTCATACTTCATAAGAACCTATAACCTTGAGACAATTGTTTGAAAGAGCAAAGATGAATTAATATAGAAGGAGGTGAAAAAATACCTGTTTCCAAGGAAATTGTGCAAATATGGTTATCATGGCAACAGAGGGATTTGCTACTCTTCCATGTCACTAAAAATGAAGAGAAAGCTCTATGTTCTTAGTTATATTATTATGGTCATATCTATTGATGATATAGTACAGTTTCTTGACTGAGATTATTTTAGAAAAGATATCCTGCTCAAACCTGATTACAGCAATAACCAAGGGATTTAAACAAAGATCCCTGAAAATTACTAGTGTGATTTATCAAATCCCATGTCATCCCAAATCCTCTTGTCTCCAAAATGTTTAAGACAAGTGACTCCTCTTGCAATGGCTGCTGTACAGGATTATTATAACCACTATTAATAGATTTGTTTTCATTAATAATATGTCCTGTTGCTGGTTTTTTTATTGTCTTGATACTATGTTTAAAATTTTTGAATTGTTATTATGACAGCATTGCCACATACATTTCAAGAATGTTATGACTTTCTGTTCCAAGCATGGTCTCCATCTGGATTTATCTTCTTCTTCTTATGCTACTTCTGTAATCTGAAGCAACATGTCCTGGGGCTGTCCATCAATCTGGGACGTACTGTATTCATGGCCAGTTTATGGCCTTAGCATTACTAGCATCAGAACCTCTCATGCATAACCCTAACATATCAAGAGCAAGGGATCTCCAGCATTTTCAGTCTTGGGTGATTACTTCAGCATCCTCCCATGTTATGTTTAAAGTCTTTAAGTCTTCCATGAACATTCTTTGCCATTTAATTTTAGAGTGTCCTCTTGGTCATTTGGCAGTGGAAATATCCATCTCATTGCCATATTGGAGATTCATTTGTTCCCCATGGAGAGAATATGATCTGCAAGTTGGAGTCTTCTGCACGTGACAATGTTATGTAGTTTGCAGGAGAAACTCTTTTGGAACACTTCCTCATTAGTAATATGGTCAAAATAGCTAATTCTTAGGTATCAACATATTGTTGGAATATGTGAAGACTGTTGTTACTACTTGCTTGTTAATGTCTCACTGGTATAAATGGCTGTTGGGATCACTATAGACATGAGAAGATTTTATTCATGATCTGGAAAATAGCTGTTGTTTTTCTAATGCAGGACTTGATGTTCGTCTCTCCATCTCCATTTCTGATGATTGCAGTATCCAACAGGTAAACTTTCCTACTTCCTCAAATCTCTGTAATCTGTTTCCCTGTATCTATGCAGTGGTGTTCCATATAATTAGACTTTTCTTGCATGCACATTTTAAAGCAGTTATTTATCTAGTTGCATTTGCATGCTTTTGAACTGCTAGATTTGCAGGAGCTGGGGTGAGGATGGGAGCTCACCCCGTCAGGTGTGCTCAGGTCTCAAACTTGGCTTGTCTTAACACTTAGCTCCCCACCTCTTCTCTCTCTCTCTCTCTTTCTCTCTCTCTCTCTCTCTCTCTCTCTCTCTCTCTCTCTCTCTCTCTCTATATATATATATATATATATATATATATATATATATATATATATATATATATATATATATATATAGGTCTTTAGTTGTTCGGGTTTTCTTCCGTGTAAAATTGGAAATGTCTTGTAGCGTTTGAAGTCTCATTCGTCATCTTCAGGCTTCAGCTTCGTGCTTCTGAAGATGAAGCCTGAAGATGACGAATGAGACTTCGTCAAACGCTACAAGACATTTCCAATTTTACACGAAGAAAACCCAACAACCAAAGACCTACATACAAACACCCGTGAAAACCTCAGAAAACATATATATATATATATATATATATATATATATATATATATATATATATATATATATATATATATATAGAGAGAGAGAGAGAGAGAGAGAGAGAGAGAGAGAGACCACCAAATGCCTGAGGGCAAATGCAAGTAGATAAATTGGTACCACTTCAGTGGTAACGATGAAGTGCCAGTTACGAGGTTGCCAGGTTGGAAAAAAAACCTGCTTTAAAATGTGTATGCAAGAAAAGTCAATTTAAATGAATGAATCATTAATTGCCTATGTCTCATGATTCTCTGGTCTCAGCCCTGTGCTATCTCATGATTCTCTGGTCTCAGCCCCGTGCAAGCTCTTGTCTCTCAAGAAGCCTGGTTGAAGTTTCCCATGCCATTTCAGCGAGCGCTCCTCGTGAGACGAGAGCTTGCAGGGAGCGGATTTGGCGTCACAATAGAGAGCAAAATCCAGCTGTTCCCTGGACCAGTCGCTATTTACCGCTTTGAGTCCCAAGTGGCAGGAGACGAGGGCTGCTTTGCACAACTGGCTGGGCAAATATACTGAGGTGGAATGCTGATACTACACAAGTGCAAGTAGTGCTTCCCTCCCACAGCTGCCAGCCATCACAATCGCTGCTTCAGCCCGCTTGTGCCACAGCTCCTCTACCAGGGTAGACTGGCAAAAATACGAAGATTTCTCCACGGACCACCAAAATTTTCTCACGGACCACTAGTGGTCCATGGACCTCCAGTTGGTGACCGCTGCTTTAGTCTGTCTAGCATCTTTCTTTTCTTTTAGTCTGACACGAAAAAACACCACTGACACATGTACAGAAACACAGATACATGGACACTGAACACTGAGTATGTGAGATTTAGTCTTTCTGGAATTCTCAACAGGATGAAACATTTCCAAAACTGTTAGATTCATTGTATCAAATTACAAGAAACAAAATCAAGCTCCGAATGAGAATTTGTGAAGATTTCTTCATATCATTACAATTATTCTATTGGGGAATTGTAAAGTTGACAATTTCTTCTACTCATTGCCAGGGTTCTAAAATATTTTTCTTGCAGTCTTTTAAATAAAATCCTAGACCAAATTCTGTCTCCTTCTGGAATTAATGCCTTTCAGTTGTGTTCAGTTACTAAAGATTACTAATTGTGAAATAATTCAGAAATTTTGCATGCACAAATACAGACGACATATATTCTGATGTGTAAGTGCATTTCAACATTTTTTTCTTCTGCTGGTCCATATTTAGAAATGGAATTCCTCCATACTATCTATACCAGTAAAAACTCCTATGGCACCCATTATATTTCCAGAAGAAATATTAATCATTTTTTTAAAAATGTAATCATTTCCTATCACACTGACCACACTAGTTTTGCTTCAGTAAAATTACAACACACTGAGCTTTCTTCATAATCTTATTTTTTCTGCAACTGTTAATATTATTTCTTTATTGTTTCCTTACATTCAGTGGCATTTCTTTATTCAGTGCATACAGCATGCTATGCTTGATCTTTAAGGGCAAAAGAGAGTCACTTAAGCTTCGAAGCCTTTACACAACATACTGATCCTGTTGATTATTCAAGTGAGGTGAAGATGCTTGCGATATAAAGAGTTTGTAGCCCTGGGCAAAGAAGGCATGAGTGATAGTATGCAGGAGGGAGATATAGATATTGGACTCTGCTCCCCTATTTTCTTACTTCAGTTTTGAAACTGTGACCTCCCTGCTAAACATTCCATGCAGTCTTTCCAAAGAAATATTACCAAAATACTATCAAAATTGAGAATTAATATTTTACAAACTTTATGACAAGATATTATGATGTCAGGATTTCACTGTTTTTGATGATAAATCATTCAAATATTTATTGGATGATTAATGTTATAAACAGTAAACCATCCTCTGATTCCAATGCAAGCACTCCAATGTTCAGTCATTTTGCTTGAGGAGGGAAAACTTACCCTAGTAATCACATTCAGGGTTTTTTTGTTGTATTTATTTATTTATTTATTATTTATTTATTTTGTCACAACAGTATATATAAGCATAAGCATGAAAATAACTATATAATATATAAGCATATATATAAGCATAAGTATGTAATAACTACATTTATTCGATATAACGAAAGGAAACAATAGGACAGGAACGGTAGGCAAGCTTGTGCTCTTTATGCATGCTCCTTACAGACCTCTTAGGAATGGGGTGAGGCAGTGGTGGGATTCAAGTAATTTAACAACCGGTTCTTTGTCCTAATGATTTCTTCCAACAACCAGTTTGCCAAACCAGGTAATGTCCATCGAGTTTGTATTTAGTGTTTAGATTCTTTTTTCCAATGTGTAAGACAGAGCATTTGCTGGTTGAGATTTGGAGTTGCCAAGTTTTTGACCATTCTGACACAAAGTCAAGGTCTTTTTGAAGGGTAGCTGTATTGTTGGTAGTGTTAAATAGTTTGACATCGTCAGCGAAAAGAACACAATTACTTTTAATATGGTCACAGATACCATTAATGTATAATATGAAGAGTGTTAGTCCAAGAACGCTGCCTTGGGGAATGCCGCTATTGACAGGAGCAGGATTTGATAGGGCACTGCCTATTTTGACCACTTGTTGTCTGTTTGACAGGAATGCTGATATCCAATTGTGGAGGGGTCCGGAGATGCCATAGGATTTTAGTTTTAGGAGAAATTTGTCATGTACCACTGAGTCAAAAGCTTTACAGAAGTCTATGTAAATTGCATCTATTGTTTTGCCTTGATCAAGATTTGTAGTCCATAATTTTTTGCAGTGAAGAAGTTGTAAGTTACATGATAATTTTTTTCTGAAACAAAATTGTTTATTAGAGAGTAGATTGTTTGTTTCTAGGTGGAGGATAATGGATTGGTTGATGATAGATTCCATAACTTTACAGGTGACGCAGCATAGAGAGATTGGTCTGTAATTTTCAACTAAGCTGGACTCTCCTTTTTTGAAGACAGCGATGACTATGGCTAGTGACCAAAGTTTGGGAAGGGAACTGATCGTGAAGGCTTTTCCAAAGAATATGCTTAGGGGTTCTGCTATATTAGTGGAAAGCTTTTTTAACAAGTATGCACATTGTCCATCAGGTCCTATAGATAGGGATGGTTTCAGTTTGTGAAGAGCTTTTTCAACATTTTCTTCAGTGAAATCTATATGTGTTAGGTTGTTGTTGTTGCGGTTGGGGAATGTCGGGTATGAGCCATTACTGTTAACAAAGACTGAGCCGAAGAATGTGTTAAAAAGGTTTGCTTTAATTGTTTCATCATTATTTTCTTTGCTGTTAGATTCTTTTAGTGGTGAGATGGATCTCGAGTCATTAAGTTTGTTGTTCACAAAATTATAAAAAGCACGATTGGAATTTGTGCACAGAAGGTCTTCTTTTTGCTTGGTGTGGTAATTGGTGCATTCAATTTTTATTTGGTTGCATATATCTCTGTAGCAGTTTTTTAAATTAGTTACATGTCCCTTTTTGTTTTTTCTCCAAAGGGGTTTTTTTTTTTTTGGATTGAAGCTTTTTTATTGATATGGGTAATTTGTTTTTCTTGATCTTTGTGGTGGTTTGTGGTACGTAGAGTTTAATGACTCTATTGACTTCGAGTAGGAAAACTCTGTAGTGGTCTTCAGCAGTGATACAGGATGAGAATAGATTTTGACCAATCAAGAAATGAGAGGTAGGTGTTTATAAGGTCATAGTTGGCTTTTTTGAAATTGTAGTTTGGAATACTATTATTATGGCAATTTTTGTAAGGGTGTATATTGAGACAAAAGTCTATCATGCTGTGGTCACTGTTGGAAAAGGGTTCTTTTATTTGTAGTCCATAAACTGAGTTTGTGTTGTTGCAGAATATGAGGTCAAGGCAGTTGTTGATTCTTGTATTATTAGTTACTAGTTGTTCAAGACCTAGATTTGTGACAGCATTGTTTAGGGTAGTATGGATGGGGCAATAACAAACATTCATTTGTTACGGAGTTAATATGAGATAGATTGAGGTCACACAGGAAGATGAGAGGATATGGGCAAGAGGTAGCCCAAGTTAGTAGTGAGGTTAACATGTTCGCATGTGCGATGTCATAGTCAGGGGCTCTGTAGCATAGTAGGAATCGAAGTGTGGTGTTAAGTGTGGTGTATGTGTGGTCGCATACAATAGTTTCAGGGATAGCAAGTTTATGTGCAACTTGAACATTTTTTAGATTCAGTGACTTTTTATGAAAGATAGCTACTCCACCTCCTCTGCGGGTTTCACAATTTGATCTAAAAACATGGTACTTTTTGTCTGAAATAATGGAGTCAGGGATGGATGAGTTCAGTCATGTTTTGCACACAAATATAATATCAAATGTACCATTGTTTAACTTGAGGATAAATTCAGGCAATTTGTTTACAATGCTTCTTGCATTTATCAATTTGCATTTAAGATCTGCAGCGTTAGGTGAAAAGGAAATAAGGGGCATGCATACCTAGTTATTGATGATAGTTGGTTGGAAGTTCTGATCCACAGATGGTTGGAGGTTCTGTTCAACGTGTAGTTGGAGGTTAGTTGGTTGAACTACTATTGGTTGAGCAGTGGATGGTTGAACAATGTTGTTGTTGTTGTTGTTGTTGTTGTTGTTGTTGTTGTTGTTGTATTATGAACAGCTATAGGTCAAATTCTTGATCAGAAATTTAGAAATAAAACCAAGGGACCAAATTATCAGTCACAATAATTTCCTTGGAGCTTGTGTTTATTGGATAGGTTTGATGATGTCATGTCTTTTTCTATATATGTGCCATGTGAGTATCCTATGCAAAGGTATATCAGTGCTACTGTTCAGGATACATTGTTTGTTTTTCTAATTTAAAAAGAGAAGTGGGATGCATGCAAATAAGCAGGACATAAATAGTGTTTCTCTTAAAGAGATACTTGAATCATACTTTATTTTCAGGGCAAGGTAAAAGAGACAGACATCTATAGTAATCTCCCATGTGAAAGTTGTCATGGTCCAATAAATAACAAGTCGATTGAGCTATGATTGACATACAAAATCTTATTTTTTTAAAATGGTGTTTGAGTTGGTTATAAATTTAAAACAAAAGAATATAAAAGAATTGTTCTGGATCAGAGTAAAAATGTCCATTTTGTTCCCATAATAGACAGTTGCCTGTGGAAATTTAACAGGCAGTGCACAAAGACAATCACAAATTCCTATTTGTTCTTCCCAATCATCTGCATGGTGCCCCTTTTGTGCTAGACAGAAAATATAACTGCTATGAATAATGAGACCGATGGTCATATTCTCCATGAATTTGACTGATTCTCTTTTAAAACTCTGCAAATTCATAGCAACTACTACATCCTTTTACATAAGGGAGGGTGGGGGGAATTGCCCATGTCCATTAGAGGAAAGAGACATAGTTTCCCATGTCCTCTTGTGATGGCCCTTTTAAATGGCATGGGTGAACTGAAGTAATAATATATCTTTAGTGTCACTTGTAAAAGACCACAGGAAATTATTTCTCACCTTTTATCTGATAGATTATTAAACATCTCCAGAATGTTATTTTAATTAGCTGCAATTGCTATTGCAATTAGACATTTAATTATCTAGCAGTGTTGATCATTTGCATGTTATGTCTATTTTGCTTGGTTTTTTAAATGTATGCTTGTGTTGATTCATATATTTTGATCTTTGGCAATAAAAATATTTTTAAAAATCAATGTTATTGTGAAAATGATCAATACATAACTTTCTATAAAATCAATATGATATTATCAATTTTACTTTCAATTTTTCCTAATGAACTCCATCAAAAATTGGTCTTTTTTTTCCCAGCAAGAGCGCATTGTGTTAATGCCATTTACCAAGAATAACAAATTGAACAATTTTGATATTATGCATCATAATGCAGAACTTTCAGAAGGCCACTATTTCCTTTTCTCTACTTTGGAGGCTGTCAAGGAATGTCTGCCTTCTGTTTTTCAGTTAATTATTGGTGTATAAAATAATATGTTCACTTAATCTATGACTGTTTTATTTGATTATCTTATCAAATTCTAGCATCTAATATAGCTAACAAAATATCTGTTGGATGATGCCATCCATGCATTTCTTAAGATCTAAGAACTCTGCCTGCCACCTTCCCACCTCAAAGTGCAACAGAATCTATTTATAAATCTATTTGATGATTCTTTAGAAAGACCTGCCCTTCTTATCAGATGAATGGCAAGAGTCAAATATCAGGACAAATTTAATAAAGTGAATATACTTTATTCAACAATTTTACTTCTTTTCATATCAAGTTATGCTTAAGGATACATCATTGACAGAGCTCTGGATGCCACAACCTCCTGCAGTTTTTTGGATACAAAGTATGTATCCTGTTCTACAGACTAATATTTTATCTCTCTAAATATTTTATACTAATTTACTTAGAAAATGCATGTTGCAAATGAGCTGTCATTCCCTAGGTTAGTCTTTTTTTAAAAAAAAAATCTTCAAAGAGCCATTCTTCTAGTTGGTTGTTCTCTAGATGTTTTACAAGGGTTTTTTTTTGTTAAAAAAACAACAACAGCAATTTCATAGAAACATCACCCCTTTTTTCTATTCTTTACATTAGGCTTACAGTTAAAGATTTCACTATCCCAATTATATCCTTTAGATTTTCCTTTGTGATACATGAACCTTTAGACACAGACCAATGGAAACATATCACTCATAGAAGAAAACAACAGCCAAGAGCAATGTCACTGCTATCTAGTTAAGTCCAGTCCAGTGCAGCCCCACTGGAGCTGAACAATCAATTTCATATCCTCCCCTTGGAAGAGGGACATCATTAAGCATTTCTGTAATCAGAAGAAAAACAGCCCAGAGATCCCCAAGAAAAAAAAAAAAAGGAGAGTGTTGGTGATAGGAGATTCACTTCTCAGGAGAAAAGAAACAGCATCCTGTAGGCCAATCAATCTATATTAGACTGTGTGGAGATGGATAGATTGACATTAATAATAAAAGATAAGGAAGAAACAGAATATTTTTTAACTTGGGCTTTATCAATGCATCCATAATTGCCAACACAATTAACCAAAAAAGGATGTATAGAGTGATGGAAAGGAAGAAAAGTCTTTAAACTAAAACTGAGGGAGAGGATGACCAATCTTTAGGATCTTCAGGACAAAATCCCAAGCATAAACCCCAAGACAACAAATCAAACAAGAAAGTAGAGAGTGAGGGTAAGTATGATAGAGTTGCCATTACCAAACCTTGGTGGGATGAAACTCATGACTGGAATTACTGTTGGAAGGATACAAACTGTTCAAAATAAAGAGACCTAACAAAAGAGGAGGTGGAGTTGCATTATATGTAAGAGATCACTATATTTCTACAAAAATGCATACAATCAAAAATGAAAGTCATATGATTTACATTTGGATGTCTGGCAACTGGCTCATATTTATCATGGTCACAGAATCCCTCAGTCATGTGATCCCCTTTTGTAACCTTCTGACAAGCAAAGTCAATGGGGAAACCAGATTCATTTAACAACAGTATTGCTAATTTAACAACTGCAGTGATTCACTTAACAAATGTGGCAAGAAAAGTTGTAAAATGGGACAAACTCACTTAACGAATGTTTCACTTAGCAACATAATTTTTGAGCTCAAATGTGGTCGTAACTCAAGGACTACCTGTAGCAAGAGCAAATTAACAACAGAATAAGGGAATGGAATCTCCTTTATTGTGAGTTTTGGATTTGGATTTTTCTTTGGAAAAAGAGATGATTTCAGAGTGTTGTGGTTTCTTCTAATTCTATACTTCTCTGAGTCATTAAATAAAAGTATCATAACAGTAGCAAGGGCCACAGACCAGGAAAAGAAGCTGGGGTAGGGAAGCATTCCTCTTTTTTTTACTTTTTTTTTCCTGGAATAAAAAAAATAAATCTGACTGGTGTTACTGTAAAATGTTGCTGTTGCAAGGTTTAGAACTATAAGCTATCAGCCTATAAAACAGTTGAAACAAAGAAATAATCTTTCCCTTTAAAATGTTTCCTGAAATCACAAATAGGTTTGCTCATGTTTTTTTTTTTTTTTTACTGAATGAACAGAATAGGGAAAGTCTCATCATCATCTCATGATTGATCTTAGCAATTTTTGAAGTACGTGAGCATCTGTTTGACAGGAATAAAAATGGAACAGGGGGAAAATCAACACAGGCACTACAAGCTATGGCTCATCTTCACATCTCCAAAGCAAAAAAAAATGATTGCTTCTCTTCACCATATGCAATTGTACTATTGTACTACACCTAAGAATAGAATGGCTGAGTACATGCCTGTTGAGAAAAGTTTTATTAATTAATCTTAGAACAGAAGAAAAATGTTGGGTGATGCAGACCTCGCAAATAAAAAATGGATGCAATTCAAGAACGTATAGACCTTTGGAGAAGCCCCAGAAGAAATATCTGCCTTGATGCTTTGAAAGTTTTCTTAAATATTAAAAAGCCCGTTCAAGATTATTGTGTTCTAATACAACTTTGTATCATATAGAGCCTTCATTTCATTTAGCATTTTGAAAATGAGGTCATTTTTTTTTCTGTTTTAGAGAACAAAACATCCTCATTTATTTTTTTTTTCCCTGCTGCACCACTTTAAATTTTACATCTTTCGTAGACTAAAACCTCAGCAGGTAATAAACTTCAGAATTCTACTGAGCTTATTGGAGTGTAAAAAAGGGGACCCATGATGATTGCCATTCTAAAATAGGTCAAGGAACAAATGAATAATGCATCACATGATATTAGATTTATTTTTCTCCTTCAACCTGCGGTCCAGATTTTATAGTTGTAAGATGAACTCCTAAAAAAATGTCTTCTTGCAGTAGCGTTTTCAGTTTCACTGAGATTTTGTTTCAGAATGTACCTTTCTCCTTCTCCCCTGTTCAGCATCAATATCCTGAAAATAGCAAGCAAAATTAAAGAAAAAAAATCATGCTTAAAGTTTAAGAATTCAGCAGAAATTGTGATTCAATTTCAGTATCAGGAAGTAAGTTATTTCAGCAAGTCAGTATCAGGAAGTTAGAAAGTTGGCAATGAGGATACTGTACATTTTAGAGTAGGTCCAAAAAAACATTTCTGGTTTAGGGCTAAAGGAAACCATAAAAATAGATGTATATCTCATTTGCCTCTCCAGTACCTAGTTCCATGTTGCAGTGTGTTTTTTAGGTAGAAATAAAACTTTTCATACAGGGTCCTCTACATGAATTGATACAAAAATGAGGTTGTAATTATGGCACATCCAGAAGAAAATTGGGCAGGGGGGAGAATGAAAAGAAGAATTTGATGAGTTTTGCTTCTATGCCCTCATCTAAGTCATTTATAAAGATATTGAAGAGTACTAGGCCTAAGATGCAGGTTTGTGGTACCCCAATGCTTATTTCCCTTAATGGTACTACATCTACATGGAGGGAAGTAAGGAATAGAGTACCACAAGGTTCCACCTTACTCAGTACTCATCAATATCTTCATAAATCACTTACATGAGGGAATAAAAGGGGAACTCATCAAACTTGCAGATAACACTAAGCTGGCAGGAATAGCTAACACCCCAGAAGACAAGCTCTGGATCCAAAAAGATCTTAACAGACTTGAACAATGGGCCCTATCCAACACATGAAATTTAATGTGGAAAAAAACAAGGTTTTACATTAGGCAGAAAAAAACAAAGATACAAGTACAGATTAGGCAAAACCTGGCCTTGGAGTCCTAGTGGGCTCCACTTAAACATGAGCCATCAGTGTGCGGCAGTATCCAAAAAGCTAATACAATCCTTGGTTATATAAACAAGGCATAGAATCAAAATCACATGAAGCATTAGTACCGATTTATAAATCCTTAGGAAGACTACACCTGGATTACTGCATCCAGTTTTGGTTACCGCATTATAAAAACAACATTGAGACTTTGGAAAAAGTGCAAATAAGAACAACTAAGATGATTACGGGCCTGGAGGCAAAAATATATGAATAACAGTTGCAGGAATTGGGTATGGCCAGTCTAGAGAAAAGGGACGTGGTGGCTCAGGGGCTAGGACGTTGAGCTTGTCGATCGAAAGGTTGACAGCTCAGCAGTTCGAATCCCTGGTGCTGCTGTGTAACGGGGTGAGCTCCTGTTACTTGTCCCAGCTTCTGCCAACCTAGCAGTTTTGAAAGCACGTAAAAATGCAAGTAGAAAAAATAGGGACCACCTTGTTGGGAAGGTAACAGCGTTCCATGTGCCTTTGGTGTAGAATCATGCCGGCCACATGACCACAGAGATGTCTTCGGACAGCGCTGGCTCTTCAGCTTTGAAATGGAGATGAGCACTGCCCCCTAGAGTTGGCAACGACTAGCACGTATGTGCGAGGGGAACCTTTACCTTTACCTAGTCTAGAGAAAAGAAGGACTAAGGGTGACATGATAGCAGTATTCCACTAGTGCCACAAAAAAGAGGGGATCAACTTATTTTCCAAATGTGACTAGAGGTTATGTAATAGTAGTTATCAACTTATGAATACAACTTTGCCCCAAATTTCTGTTGCTAAGTGAGACAGTTAGGTGAATTTTGCCTCATTTTATGACCTTCCTTGACATAATTGTTAAATGAATCTGGCTTCCCCATTGACTTTGTTTCTCAGAAGGTTGCAAAAAGTTGATTGCATGACCCTAAGACACTGCAATCATGATAAATATGAATCAGTTACAAAGCATCTGAATTTAGCTCATGTGACCATGGGAAATACTGCAATGGTCATAAGTGAGAAAAATGGTCATAAATTACTTTTCATTGCCATTGTAACTTCAAAAGGTCACTAAATGTACAGTTGTAAGTTGATTTCTGGACAGAAAGCCCAATGGGGATGATGAATTATTTTAGGATAGGATAGGATAGGATAGGATAGGATAGGATAGGATAGGATAGGATAGGATAGGATAGGATAGGACAGGACTAGGACTAGGACTAGGACTAGAATAGAATAGAATAGAATAGAATAGAATAGAATAGAATAGAATAGAATAGAATAGAATAGAATAGAATAGAATAGAATTCTTTATTGGCCAAGTGTGATTGGACACACAAGGAATTTGTCTTTGGTGCATGTGCTCTCATTGTACATAAAAGGAAAAAAAGAAAAAAGAAAAAATGCATTCATCAAGAATCATAAGATACAACACTTAGTGATAGTCATAGGTTACTAATAAGCAATCAAATCATACTAGGAAACAAACAGAACAATATAAATCATAAAAATACAAGCAACATGGTTATAGTCATAAGTAGGAGGAGATAGGTAATAGGAAGGATGAGAAGAAGAATAGTAATACAGTCTTAGTAGTTAATTTGACAGTGTTGTGGGAATTAGTTGTTTAACAGAGTGATGGCATTTGGAGAAAAACTGTCCTTGTGTCTAGCTGTTCTGGTGTGCAGTGCTCTATAGCATCATTTTGAGGGTAGAAGTTGAAACAATTTATGTCCAAGATGTGAGGAATATGTAGATATTTTCAAAGCCCTCTTTGTGCATTATATAGGTCCTCAATGTAAGGCAGGTTGGTAGCATTTTTCTGCAGAAATAAATAAATAAATAAATGTGTAAATATAATACAGATTTTTAGGGCAACCAAATTTTTAAATATTCTTATTTAAAAAATTAATATCTCTGGAAACCAGGACTTCTAGGGCTTTTATTTCCTTTAATTTTGAATAAAATCAAAAAGACCATGAATACGAAGTAACAAATCTCTCCAAACTATCATTTACCATTTACTTATAACCGAAGTGAGAAGTAGACATTCAAAAAGATTCTGTTTAGTTATTCAGTAGCTCACTTTGCTCATCTTCAATTGTCAATGCAGGCTCTTAATCTTTCCCAATAACAATGCATTTCCTTGAAGTAGAGGTCTAAATTTTTCACAGTCTTGATGTGAATTTAAAGTCATATATCATTTGGTGGTGGGGTGTGTGTGTGAGCCTCTCAAATCAATTGTTATGCTATTAAGGAATAAATAGTGACCAGAAACCGAGGAAGAAATTTGAATCTTATCTTCAGCACCAGCATCAGTCAAAATCATAGTACTGGAGTATTCATTCAATTATCATAAGTTGTCCTTTTATATGAGGTTAATACTAATTGTTTCACAGTGTCTCATATACTCATGCTGTCCTTGGACAAGGAAACTTTAAAAGACTGGCAACTGCAACAATGCACTGTGTTAACTTTAGACTATGGAAAACAGATGGCATCTTTTTATAAAAAAGAGATGAAAGAGAATGAATTTCTGCATTCCATTCATCTTCCAAGAGATAAAAGGGGAAATGAGGGAACAGCTGCTGATTTTTAGATTTAAATAGATTAAACATTGTAATACCATAGTTTCTATTTGTGATAACATGCTAAGATTCTTAAAAAGAAAAATCAATGTATATTGTTCCAATCTCACTTCAACTGATGATGAGATACATTCTTTTTTACAGAATGTTAGAGTACTACATTTTCACAGATTAGATTTCTAATCCCATTTCACTTCTTCCTATCCATGAAACTATGATTACAATTAAATTTATGATACTGGGAAGGGCTTGTGGTTGTGAATTTCTTCCTATATAAATGAGAGCTCTCTGAAGGGTTAATGTATTATTAACGCTTCTGAGGTGAGTTGGCTGACAAGCTGAGCCTCAAATAATAAATTGAAATCCTTGATAGCTGTCTCCTATATTAAGTAAAATTTTCTGACAGATAGCCCAAAGGAACAATTATTAGTCGTGAAGAACAGTTGTAATGTTTCTTCTGGATACTAGAGAGGGCTTCTCAAAGTGCAGCTGACAACTCAATCCCATTTCGAAAGAGTTTTAAATTCTAAAGACAATCTATACTTAAATTTGCTAGAAGCCAGCTATTTTGTAATAGCATTGATAGCTAAAAGTTTGAAATGGAATATAATCATAGAGACAGGTTTTTCTTTCTGCTTGCAGTGCTGTGATAAATACAGAACACCACCAACAAAATGATTTCTTTCTTGACTAGTACCATTATTGGACATGTCAACTGACATTTAAGAAAGTACTTGTATTTCAAGGGTACATAAATGAAAAACGGTGATGTCAACAAGCATTAGAGAGAAAGTGCAATTACTGGCATCCATTTGCTACACTGATTATTGTAAAATAGTCCTAGTTAGTTTTATATTTTAAGGACCTTGAGGGAACAAGAACAGGATAAGACGTTTACACTGTTTTAACTACCTAATTAGAATCTTTTGGTTTATTCTGAAAATTCTGCTTGTGATTTTGTACGGATGGTACTCCTTCAGTTGATGGGTCAGTAAAAATATTTGCATCATTAGATTAAAAAAAGGAAGTGTTACTATAACAACATACAGTATTGTTTTCTGTATGATGAAGCAAGATTGCAAAAAAACAGCTATAATTTGAAAATTGTGCTACAGGAAAGATGTGAAAATAGTCAATGACATTAAGAGTGGGTCATTTACATCATGCCTATTTATCAAACAGTGAAGAAATTGGAACAAATTGTGTGAATCTCTTCCTCCATACAGAGCTTGCATGGTTAACAAGAAGAAATAGGCTGCCACAGGTTTTTGAAAAGGAGAATGAGATGTTGATTTTCTTTATCCTAGAGAAAGAATATTCAGTGAAGAAGTTAGATGTGAATATGTTTGCGCAATTCCAGATAAATTGTCAATTAATGTCATTGACTACATGGCACATTTCTTTTGCCTCTTTTTTCCTCCCCGAGCAAGCATAGGGAGCAGAGAGATAACCTCTCTCCTTACCAATGATTAGAAATAATATCTTGAAAAGCTTTAAAAAAAAAACTAAACAAGTACAGAATTGCACCCACAGGGGGGCAGGAAGTGATTAGAGGAAAAAATTGGATTTGGGGAGAAGAGAAAACTTGGAATTCAAATATTTATTTGGATGCAAAGTTTACTCTGATGGGTTCTTCTGAGTAACATGGATTGACAGCAGTTCCCTTTGTTGAAAGCTGAAAAGGACACAAATCACAGCAACTCAGCATTTATTGTCTCTTTTTTCCTCTGTATAGATCACGGGTGTCTAACTCAATTTCACTTAGGGCTTCATCAGGGCACCCCTGATATTGACTATACTCATTTTAATTCTTCGATATTAATTGCATAGTTCTTTTTATCATTAACTGTGCATACTGAAACAATTGCAAAAAATAGCCTGAACTTTAAAAGATGAAGTAAAAAAATATATGCCACGGCTCAGATTGAAGGAAGACTTGCAACAAATGTCAAAAATAATTTTTAAAAGATTGTTTTCCACATACAAGAAAAAAAAGTCAAGGAAGCAATCAAGTCCACTAATGGGAGAAAATGTCAGTGGAACCAGTAATGAGCAATAGAAACAAAATAGAGCTATTTAATTCATTCTTTGCATTTGTCTTAAAAGATAATATAGCCCAACCTATCAAAAACAACCATAAAACAGGGGCCAGGGTCGCAAACGAGACAGTCGCACACCTCGATAGATCCGGGGTGTGCGCCGAAATCCCCCCCCCATTATGGGGGTCCATCTTGGACCATAGCTGCCCCGTAGAGGCAGCGAAGAATGGCAGAGCCACCGGAGCGAAAGGGGAGACTGCAAACACCCTGTAGCTCCGGTCTTTTCCCCCTGACCCAGCGGGGGGAATGGCAGCTGCCACCAGCTGCTACAAAGTCAGGACAGCCACAAGAACAGGCAGGAGGATGAAGCACTTTTTCAGAACAGAATATTGAAGTCTGATGAGTTGTCACCAGCTCATGAAGAAATATTGTTTTTAAAATAGGCACAAGCATTGAAGAAATATGGAATTAATGGCTAAACTTAATGGAAATTGAAAACGGAAGGAAATAAATTAAAGGATACCCTAATTCTGAAAGAGAGGGCTTGGAATTGAAGTCTAGAGCTCTAATTAAATACTAAAGAAAAATAAGTTCTTTTTTAATTAAGTAAACTGCCTTGGAAGTTTCGACTGACTATTCAAAATTTACATAAAAAAAGGAATAAGAGAAAGGAACTAAAGGAAATATTAAATTGACTTTGATGGAACCTCAAATCCCTCTAACCTCTGTATTTTGTGACTGAAACTATTAAAATGTGAGAAGATTTTGAAAAAGAGAAATAAGCGGAGATAAAGGCAAAGTGTGGTTTAACATCATAGAAATAAAATGAAGACTGTGCTAATTGAGACTGTAAATGAAAGAAGGACATTCAAAGGCAGAGGAAGAAAGGGAAGAAAGAAATTGTCTTTGTGAATTTAAGACTATCCTAAGAAAGATTGATATACTTGTGTGATTTTAGGACATATTAAGAAAAGATTGTGGACAAGAAAGCTGATTTTTATGATTTAAAATCTTCAAGAATAAAAGAAATTAAATTCTTATTTAAGTATGACAGAAACAAAATTGCCACTTTGTTATTTGTGAACTGTAATTGTAACTAAAGAGTGACATCCAGAGGCACAGGAAAAAATGCAAGAATTGAATAGTTTTCGTGATTTCAAGGCTATTCCCAAGAAGATGGATAAATTGGTGTGATCACATGATGGTTTAAAGAAAGGACTTTGGAGGGTTGACCTCAGATTCAGAGGCGGAGGAAGAAATGCAAGAATCGAATAGTCTTTGTGATTTCAGGGCTATTCCAAAGAAGATGGATATGTTGGCGTGATCGAAAGACAGCTTTAAGAAAGGACCTTGGAAGGCTGACCTCAGATTTAAATATATTAAAGAATTTAGCAGAGAACTTCATCATTAAGCAAAATATAAATGACAATTATAGAATAACTATTAATGATTTCTTGGGGAAGGGAGGAAAGGATTATAGGAAAAATGGGGAAAGAGGGAAATGAGTATTAAGGAATTTATGTTGTGGAAATAAGGTTTTAATTTTTTATTATTATTATTTTAAGAATATGCAATGGAATTTGAAATGATTTGTGATAAAATTTCCAAGGGAACAGTTGAATATAATGAGGGAAATTATTTGGAGAAATAAGATACCTACCCCTTTTAATCTTTATGTTTCTTATTGAGAATTGATTATATGTAAACTCTTTAGCATATGTTAGAGGCAGAGTAAAATGATAAGAGGGAATAGTCTTTGTGATTTCAGGACTATTCCTAAGCAAGATGGAAATGTCTATGCGATTGCAGGGCAGCTTTAAGAAAGGGTTTTTAGATGGTCTGACCTCTGATTTAAAAGCAATATAGAATAATATCAGTTCTGTTAAATTTAATAAGCTAATAGAATAATTACTAATGATGTATTGTTATATTTGGAACATAGCTGGGTAGGGTAAAAAGGGTTTAAAATATGGGGAAAAGACTTGATTTAAATATGACTTTCAAAATAGGGGGATGGAACAGAATTCTTTTATTAGGTATGTTCAAACAATAATAAACTCTAAGAGGGAGAAGAAACTATATTGATACAATACAATGGGGGGTGAAATTTGAAATATGTTTAAGGATGTACCTGACTGATATCCTGTTCAAAATGATTCTTTTTTTATGTGTATAAAAAAAACCAATCATAACCATAAAAGACAGACAATAAGCAAGAAAATGGTAAGAGAACACCTGTCCACTTTAGATGAGTTCAACTCACCAGGACCTGATATATTACATCCCAAAGATCCAAAGGAGCTGGAAAATATGATCTCAGACATTGAACCATATTTTTCAAAGATCCTGGAGCACCAGGGAAGTAGCAGAAGACTGGAAAAGAGCTGATGTGGTTCCTACCTTCAAAAGAGAAAAAGGAGGAGGAGGAGGAGGAGGAGGAGGAGGAGGAGGAGGAGGAGGAGGAGGAGGAGAAGGAGGAGGAGGTGGTGGAGAGGAGGAGGAGGAGGAGGAGGGGGAGGAGGGGGAGGAGGGGGAGGAAGGAGGAGGAGGAGACAACAGAACCAGGAAATTACAGACCAATTATCCTGACATCAATACTTGAGAAGATTCTTGAAAAGATGGCCTAGAAGCAAATAAAGTTGTAATCAGAAGCCAAATGATTTGGTCAAAAACAGACCATGCCAAACAAATTCATATCCCCTTGGTTGCTGTTGAATCTTATGTAGTTCTAACCAGTTGTTGACCATTCATTGAGAAGATTCCTGTGGATAGGCTTTTAGCAATAAATTAGTTAAATCTTCATATCTGACCTGTTGTGTTTTTTTTGTGCCTGACAAACTAAGAAGTGATCCTTAAAACAATCTACCAACTAGAAGTTCCCTCTCAATTTGTTTAGTTGAAATATCAGATCTGGGCTGCAAAACTGAAGATGGTCACTATATGAAAACAAAGAACTGAAGTTTTCCATACCTCTTTTCAATAATCTTGATTTCTTGCAGCCTAGATCTAGCAGCCCTACTTTTGCATATGCCCACAGGAAATGAGAAGCTAAATCATGTAAGCACCTGCTTACAGATGTCCTTGTCAACCAAGCATGCAAATTTAATTAAGATTTCCTCCGTTCTTGCTGGAGGAAGGTTTTAGCAGCTCTTTAGATGTCCAATTAACTGTGTGAAACTCTGAAACAAAGCATCATATACCATAAGGAATAGCCAACATTTTTTTTCTCTGTTGCTCTTTCCAGAGGAAATGGAAAGTGACATCTTTTAAAATTCATAGAATCATAGAGCTAGAAGTTCTTCTAGTCCAATCCCGTAATCAAAGCGGGAGTCTTTATATAACCCTTTACATACGGTTGTCCAACCTTTTCTTAAAAACTACCACTGATGGAGCACCCACAATTCCAGGAAATAAGAAGTTCCATTGGTCCAGAAGTAAAGTTGGTTAGAAGTTCCATTTCTAACGCACTGTCAGGAAATTTCTTCTTAGTTCTAGACTGGATCTCTCTTTAACAAGTTTGTATCCTATAATATTTGTCCTGCTCTCAAGTGCTTTGAAAATAAGCTGACACTCTCTTTTCTGTGACAACCTTTGAAATATTGGAGAACGGCTATCATATTATCCCTAACCTTGTTAATGTTAGTCTAAAAATACCTAGTTCCTTATGCTATTCATCATGTATTTTAGCCTTCATACCCCTTATGATCTTTATTGTTCTTCTCTGCACTATTTCTAGGGCCTCAGCATCTTTTTTTGTATCATGGTGACCAGAACTAGATGCTGTGTTCCAACTGTGGCCTTATTAGTGTAGTATAGAACAGAACTATCACCTCTTGTATCTTGATGATATCTCCCTGTTGATGCTGCCTAGAACTGTTCTGCGCATGCGCAAGATGGCGGCGCCCTGAGGATCGGCGTCGGCGGTTTCGCGGTTCTGTCGAGATGGCAGCACCCCTGGTTGCCTGCTTAGCTGCCCATGCCCCCGATTTGCTGTTTCTATCTTTCGGGCAGCTGTGGGAGAGGTCTTCGGATCTCTTAAGCCCCACGGTTGCCGGGAACGGATCTGGGAAGGTGAGCGGCGGATGGCAGCGGCCATGTTTGTGGCGCCGGCGGGGGTGGTGAGCCGACCTGATTTTACTCCGGTCGTGCTGTTTTGGGCCCTTTCCCCTGGCTGCGAATTCGAACTGCAGCGGGGGGGAAGTGGTGAATTGGAGCAGCAGCAGTTCTGGCATTTTGGACAGCTTTTGCCACCTTTTCCACCTTCTACTTCTGCTTCTGTTGTTTCCATCATGTGGCTTTGGCCACGAAGGTTTCTTCAACTTACTCTTCTGTGGCCTTTGTTCATCCTGGCGGTCTACTGCGGCCTATTACGGCCTGTTGCGGCCTCTACTTCTTCTTAGGCGTCCCTGTTTCCTCCTTGTCCTTCGGCCCCTCGGGGGAGGCCTGGCTTTTCTGTGAGGCCTCTTGGAGGGTTTTGGAGAGACTTGGAGAGACCTGGTCTCTGGATCGTTCCGGACCCAACATTCCAGGGGTTTGGTGGTAGAGATGGAGTGACCCCTGGCTGGCATGGGTTGGACGAATTTGGAGCCAGTTATCGGAGGACTGCCTGAGGTCGGCGGAGAGTAAGACAAATGGAGCTACCCTGGTCTGTTCCTGGCCTGTTCTTTTTCCTGACACTGTGATATCATCGACAGTTTCCTGGCCTTTTGTGATTCTTATGGCCATTTTTACCCCTTTGTGGGTCATCAGGAACTGAGGGGAGACTTGTCCGGGAGACAGCAATTTACATTGATGATGGAAACGAAACATCAACCCCACCCTTTCTCTCATCTTGAGGACTTGGCTTTGGACTCTCTTACACTATTCCATCCTGGACTTAAGAGCTCATATTCATTGGACCGAATTAAGATCTTGGTCCGGATATTGACCAGGAGATACTATCATGATTGTCCATTGTTTGTATTATTATATGCCCGTCCTTAAATGAGATCTAATTTTATATTACCATTTTAGCCAATTTTGAGATGGAGCCATCGTTTCGCCGATTTTTATTATGCAGTATTCCTCAATTGAACTCTTGCGCCTGCGAGGTGCCCCCACCTCACAGGAATGACCCCCTACATTACCGAGGGCCAGCTTCAATGACGGGTCTTGGGATCCACAGGGATGGCATGCGCGTAGAAAGAACCTGTGGGGATTTTTAGATAGGGAATTTTTAAGGGGAGGGAGGGTAAGGGCGGGTGCTGGGGGTAGCCTGCCGAGGGAGGGGCCAGTCACTGCGCGTGCTCGTGGTGGGGTTTTAATCGATCCGAAGGTTTTGGGGGAGGGTGATGTTCCTGACGATGAAGGTGGTTCCATCTGCTTGGTTAGTGGGAAAGGCAGATATGGCAGAAGTGAGGGGCCATATCAATCTTTGGGGGCGCGTGCTCGCTGTTTAAAAGCGATCAAATGCCCCGACCCCTCAGACTTTTCCCGTTCCCCAGGCGGCCACGATCCTCAGAGCTTGGGCCTCCGGTTGATGCTGTGCAATGCATGGTCCGTGGTCAATAAAGCCCCCCTGCTTTGCGAACTTATGCAGGAGGGATCCGCGGACCTTATGGGCATTACGGAGACCTGGTTGGGCACAGAAGGGGAACTCCCCTTGTCGAAATGTGCCCACCGGGTTTCCGAGCATTCCATCAACCGAGGGCCCAAGGTAGGGGGGGGGTGGCGGTTGTGATTAAGGAAAGTCTGGAACTGAGGGAGACCACTGTGCCTCAGATAGCCGGTTGTGAATCACTCTTTGTGAAATGGGGTCATAGGGTGCAGGTGGGCTTGTTGATCACGTACCTGACTCCTTGCTACGTGACTACAGCCCTGCCCGAGCTGCTGGAGGTGCTTGCCGGGGTGGTGGTGGAGACCCCCAGACTTATAGTCATGGGGAACTTTAACTTACCATCAACCGGCTTGTCATCAATGGCAGCTCAGGAGTTCATGGCCTCCATGACGGCCCTGGACCTGACACAAATAGTTGATGGCCCTACTCACATGGGGGGGAGGCACACTGGATCTGATTTTTATCTCTGGACAGTGGTTAAATGATCTGGATTTATGAGATTTAATTACCGAGTCATTGTCATGGTCAGATCATTTTCTCCTTCGTCTAGACTTTCAGACCGCCGCTCAACACCGCAGGGAGGCGGGACCAACACGCTGGTTCCGTCCCAGGCGCCTGATGGACTCGGAGAGGTTCCTGATGGAGCTTGGGTCATTTCCTGAGGATCTGGCCCACGGCACGGCTGAGGAATTAGTTGCGGCCTGGGAACGGGCCGCGACTGGTGCTTTAGACCGTGTCGTGCCTTTGCGGCCTCTGACCCGGCGCAGATCTCAACCAGCCCCCTGGTTCTCCGAGGGGCTGAGGGAGATGAAATGCCGGAGAAGATGCCTAGAGAGTGCCTGGAGATCCAGCCGTTCCGAGGCTGACCGGACACTAGTTAGGTCCTATAGTAGGACTTACCTAGTGGCACTGAGGGAAGTGAAGCGTTCATACGTTTCCTCCCTCATTGCGTCGGCAGATAACTGCCCTGTTTTGGGTGACCCGCTCCCTCTTTCATCAGGAGGTGCGGGATGACCCCTTACAGGGCCGTGCCGAGGAGTTTAGTGGTTATCTATACAATAAAATAATTCAGCTTCAGGACGAAATGGATCAACAGTGGGTAGATCCGGGTGAGGGGCTGGAGACATGTCTTGTTGAGATTATTTGGGATGGATTTGACCCTGTGACTCCCGAGGACATGGACAGGTTGTTGGGGTGGTTGAATGCCACCACATGTTTATTGGACCTGTGCCCCACCTGGTTGGTGCTGGCCACACAGGAGGTGACACGAGGCTGGCTCCAGGAGATTATAAATGCTTCTCTGATGGAGGGTGTTTTCCCCACCGCCTTGAAAGAGGCGGTGGTGAGGCCCCTCCTCAAGAAGCCCTCCCTGGACCTGGCTGTTTTAGGAAATTATCGTCCTGTCTCCAACTTTTGCTTTGTGGCGAAGGTTGTTGAGAGTGTGGTAGCACATCAATTACCCCAATACCTGGAGGAATCTGTCTATCTAGACCCGTTCCAGTCTGGATTCCGACCGGGTACAGTACGGAGACGGCTTTGGTCGCGTTGGTGGATGATCTCTGGAAGGCCAGGGACAGGGGTTGTTCTTCTGCCCTGGTCCTATTAGACCTCTCAGCGGCTTTTGATACCATCGACCATGGTATTCTGCTGCACCGGTTAGGGAGTTTGGGAGTGGGAGGCACCGTTTATCGGTGGTTCTCCTCCTATCTTTCTGACCAGTCGCAGACGGTGTTGGTAGGAGGGAGAGTTCGACTGCGAGGCCCCTCACATGTGGGGTGCCGCAGGGGTCGATTCTCTCGCCTCTCCTGTTCAACATCTATATGAAGCCGCTGGGTGAGATCATCAATGGCTTTGGGATGAGGTACCAACTGTACGCTGACAACACACAGCTGTACTTTTCCATCCCAAGCCATCCCAACGAAGCCATCAAAGTGCTGTCCCGGTGTTTGGAAGCTGTACGGGTCTGGATGGGGAGAAACAGGCTCAAACTCAATCCCTCCAAGACGGAGTGGCTGTGGATGCCGGCACCCCGGTACAGTCAGCTGCAGCCGCGGCTGACTGTTGGGGGTGAATCATTGGCCCCAGTGGAAAGGGTGCGCAACTTGGGCGTCCTCCTGGATGGACGGTTGTCTTTCGAAGATCATTTGACGACCGTCGCCAGGAGGGCTTTTTACCAGGTTCGCCTGGTTCGCCAGTTGCGCCCCTTCCTCGACCGGGATGCCTTATGCACAGTCACTCATGCTCTGGTTACCTCTCGCTTGAACTACTGTAATGCTCTCTACATGGGGCTCCCCTTGAAGAATACCCGAAGGCTCCAGTTGGTTCAGAATGCAGCTGCGCGGGTGATAGTGGGATCCACACGTTGTTCCAATGTAACACCTCTCCTGCGCAGTCTGCACTGGCTACCTGTGGTCTTTCGGGTGCACTTCAAGGTGTTGGTGACCACCTTTAAAGCGCTCCATGGCTTAGGGCCAGGGTACTTACGGGACCGCCTGCTGTTACCGAATGCCTCCCACTGACCTGTACGCTCACCCAGAGAGGGACTCCTTAGGGTGCCGTCCGCTAAGCAATGTTGGCTGGCGGCCCCCAGGGGTAGGGTCTTCTCTGTGGGGGCTCCCACCCTTTGGAACAAACTTCCCCCTGGACTTCGGCAATTGCCGGACCTTCGGACTTTCCAACGAGAGCTGAAGACCTATTTGTTTGTTCGCGCAGGACTGGCATAGGATTTTAATAGAATTTTAATTGGTTTTAATGTTTTAACATTTAAAATTTGGGGTTTTATTCTAAATGTTTTAATTCGGCCAGTTGTATAATAAGTTTTTTAAATTATGGTTTTATGTGTATATTGCTGTTGTTTTTATTATGGCTGTAAACCGCCCTGAGTCCTTCGGGAGAAGGGCGGTATAAAAATTTAATAAATAAAATAAATAAAATAAATAAATAAAATAAACTGCATTGGCTTTTTAGCAACTGCATTGGGAAGCCTTTCTGGTTCCTACTTATGCAATGATCCATCCTGACACCTAGCTCCCTCTCAAAGGTGCTATTGTGTTGAGTAGGTACTGCCTATTCTGTATCTCCCATCTGGTTTTTTTCTGCCTAGGCGTAAGACTTACTTTTCTCACCACTGAACTACATCTTGTTGGACAAGGTCCAATGCTCAAGTCTGTCAAGATTTTTATGAACTTTGGGAGTCCTCTGGTAGGTGTACTAAGCTGGGGTTTACAGCTTTTTTTTCTGCCTACCTATTTGACAGTAGCACCTTTGAGAGGGATCTAAGCCAATTCTTTAGGAACACCAGTAGTGGGTTTCAATTTCAGCTGCTACTGGTTCACTTGCGGGTGTGCATGCACTTGCACGCTGTGTGACATTCTGTGCATGCACAGAAGCTTCTGCACATACACAGAGATGTCTGGGTGGTTAGACAGAGCCACCCGCCACTGCCATTACCAGTTCGCCTGATCCAGGGAGAACTGGTAGCAACCCACCACTGGGCAGCATGCTTCCTGGATTTTGAATGGAAGCAAGTAAGAACAATCCATGATGACCCTCAGATGACTGTGACCTTTTAAAAAGAGGATCCAGTGAATCCCAGTTTTCAGAGAGAGCAGCTGAAGGGTCAAATTTTCATCTTTTCCTTTCACTGTTTGTCTTCTTTTTAGGCACACCTTACTTTTAACATCACATTTTGAAGTTTTCTTTCATTTTGATTTACATTTTTAATGTAAGGTCCAATCTGGATCAATCACCAGAGATTTACTCTTGTGAGTTTTCGGACTCATGCTGGAGCCCATCATCAGGAAAACTGAATGCATGTCTTTGTTCATTGCAATGTGAGGCTACCAATGAATTTGGGCCTCCTCATCTGACTGCTTGCTTGTGTTCTTGCAATCTGGTGGTTAACATTTTGAAATGTATGTCTAGAAAGATGAAATTCAGTATGGTATGAAAGTCTTTCAGTGCATGTCTTTTGATGAGGACAAATGTGTTGTCCACATAGCAGCAGAAAAATTTAGGTGCATAGTTTTGAAATGCACAGTGTTCTAGTTTATGCAGAACAGTTTCTGCAATGATTCCTGATATTGTGGATCCCATGGGTGTCCCTTTTATTTGTTCATACATATCCGTTTTGAACATGAAAGAGATATGTTGGCAATGTTAGAGTAACTTTATGATTTGTGTCCTGGTTAGCTGGTTCTGATCTATTTTGTATTCTTCTAGTTTTTTATCTATTACTTCATATTCAAGATGGGGAGGGAGGGATATAAATAGGGACACTATGTCAAAGAAGACTGTGATTTCATCGGGGCCATATTTAAGCCTTGCAGTTTTGTCAAAAATTGTGTGAATGATGTTGTTCAAGGATGGGTGAGGCAGCTTAAGTGTTGTGCTAGCCATTTAGTCAGGTTGTAAGTAGAGGTATCTCATAGCATTACTATAGAGAGACTCCTTATTTTGTGTATCTTGGGGAGTCCATAAAATCTCACTGTGGCAGCATTTGTTGCTCTCATTTTCCAACATTCTTTTTCCCTTAAACACTTGTTTTGTTTGAGTTGGGTGAGATAAGCATTCAATTGTGTGACGAGCGTTCTCATCTCTAATGTCTTTACTGGCCTTTATACTGGGGAATCATTGAATAGGGAGAATGCCTTCATTTCATATTCTGTGCAGTTCATCATCTCCATTGGGAAGCTTTTATCTGCCAGTAAAATAATAACAATCTCTTGATCTTGTTTCAGGTCTTCCAAGATGTGATGCTCTGCTGGGCTGAGCGTGATGTTTGTACATTTTTAATGTTTAATTATCTGATTGAATGCTGCTTTATTTTATACCCCTGGCTGGAATGTTGATGTGAACTTCTGACTTCTTCTTACTGTTTAGAATTATGAAACAATTTCATTTTTGTCACATGGAGTCATGTCATGAAGACTTTCCCCTGAGTCATTGAAAATGATCTGATTTGATTTACATTTACATTGAATTTTTACTGCAAGAATTTTTGTTTTATTAGTGTTTAAAAGAGCTTTGTTGTTCTATTTTATCTTAGCATATATCCCTGGTGTTTTTTTTAAAGGGGAACTTTCCCTTTTTTTTAATTCTCTATTGTGGGAAATCTTAATTTTCTCTGTTATGGAATACTTACTTCTTCTGTAGGTAGAGGAATTACCTATAGTTTGTTGTGAAAGCTTGGGCATAAGAGAGGTTTGGAAAATTAAAGCAACAATTAAACTAAGGACTTTGAACATTATATCACAATGCCCACAGAAAGAGATTCAAAATCTAGATCAACTTCATGTCAAAGCCTTTGGAAAAAAATGTTTTTCCATTTACTAGCTCTAGATGAAAATTTAGATTAAAAAAATCTGATGAATTAACAACAGTTTTAAACCAACCTAAGAATAGCATCCAGATAATCCATTATCCTCCACCTAGAAGCAAACAATCTACTCTCTAATAAACAATTTGGTTTCAGAAAAAAATTATCATGTAACTTACAACTTCTTCACTGCAAAAACATATGGACTACAAATCTTGATCAAGGCAAAACAATAGATGCAATTTACATAGACTTCTGTAAAGCTTTGACTCAGTGGTACATGACAAATTTCTCCTAAAACTAAAATCCTACGGCATCTCCGGACCCCTCCACAATTGGATATCAGCGTTCCTGTCAAACAGACAACAAGTGGTCAAAATAGGCAGTGCCCTATCAAATCCTGTTCCTGTCAATGGTGGCGTTCCCCAAGGCAGTGTTCTTGGACCAACACTCTTCATATTATACTTACATTATAATGATCTCTGTGACCATATTAAAAGTAATTGTGTTCTTTTCGCTGACGATGTCAAACTATTTAACACTACCAACAATACAGCTACCCTTCAAAAAGACCTTGACTTTGTGTCAGAATGGTCAAAAACTTGGCAACTCCAAATCTCAACCAGCAAATGCTCTGTCTTACACATTGGAAAAAAGAATCTAAACACTAAATACAAACTCGATGGACATTACCTTACAGATGACCCCCAACCTATTAAAGACCTTAGAGTTTTCATATCCAATGATCTAAGTGCCAAAGCCCACTGCAACTACATCGCAAAAAGGGCTTTAAGAGTTATAAACCTAATTATACGTAGCTTCTTCTCCAGAAACACTACACTACTAACCAGAGTTTATAAAACATTTGCTAGACCAATTCTAGAATACAGCTCGCCTGTCTGGAACCCATACCACATTTCAGACATCAATACAATTGAACGTGTCCAGAAATATTTTACAAAAAGAGTTCTCCACTCCTCTGAATACAACAAAATATCTTATGCTACCAGACTTGAAATCTTGCGTTTAGAAAACTTAGAACTCCGCCGCCTTCGACAGAACCTGTGTTTAACTCATAGAATCATCTATTGCAATGTCCTTCCTGTTAAAGACTACTTCAGCTTCAATCATAACAATACAAGAGCAAACAATAGATTTAAACTTAATGTTAACCACTTCAATCTTGATTGCAGAAAATATGACTTCTGTAACAGAGTTGTTAATTCTTGGAGCACACTACCTGACTCTGTGGTCTCTTCACATTTCTGACATCAATACAATTGACCGTGTCCAGAAATATTTTACAAGAAGAGTTCTCCATTCCTCTGAAAACAACAAAATACCTTATCCCACCAGACTTGAAATCCTAGGCTTAGAAAACTTGGAACTCCGTCGCCTTCGACAAGACCTAAGCTTAACTCATAGAATCATCTATTGTAATGTCCTTCCTGTTAAAGACTACTTCAGCTTTAATTGCAATAATACAAAAGCAACCAATAGATTTAAACTTAATGTTAACTGCTTTAATTTAGATTGCAGAAAATATGACTTCTGTAACAGAATCATCAGTGCTTGGAACACTTTACCTGTCTCTGTGGTCTCTCCCCATAATCCCAAAAGCTTTAACCAAAAACTTTCTACTATTGACCTCACCCCATTCCTAAGAGGACCATAAGGGGCGTGCATAAGAGCACAAACATGCCTACCGTTCCTGTCCTATTGTTTTTCTTTTTCTTCTTCTTATATATATATAAGCTTATACCTCCTAATATTTACTCATATATATGTTTATATACTATATAATCTTTTTGTATGATACATATATATATTGCTGTTACAAAATAAATAAATAAATAAATAAATAAATTATATCCAATTAATATAGTTATTACATACTTATGCTTATATACATGCTTATATATTATATAGTTATTTTCATGCTTATGCTTATATATACTGTTGTGACAAAACAAATAAAATAAATACAAGTAACAGCAATTAAACCAGACTTGCAATAGGGTGAATTAAAATCTAATTTGTTGTTGGCAGCTTCTAAGGAGAAGGAGCTCTGCTTGAGAGTTGGAGGCTCACTAAAAGCATGAATTCAAAAGATTTAGATATGGCAGAATGGATGGGTGATGAATTTGACTTTCTTAAGAAAACTGATGGAGTGTTTGGAACAGATTTACTATATCCAACTGTCAAGATGTCTCAAGGGTGCTTTTTTTCTTCACAAGGCAACTGGACTATTTCCCCCACCCCACCCACTTAAGGAGGAGGAGGAGGAGGAAGAAGGAGGAGGAGGAAGAGCAGGAGGAGGAGGAGGAGGAGGAGGAGGAGAAGGAGAAGAAGAAGAAGAAGAAGAAGAAAAAGAAGAAGAAGAAGAAGAAGAAGAAGAAGAAGAAGAAGAAGAAGAAGAAGAAGAAGAAGAAGAAGAAGAAGAAGAAGAAAACATTTAGCTTTTCATCCAAAAAGCTTAATCAGTTCTGATGGCAGGAGTGGGTGAAAGAATAGGTACTGACAATTGAGACTGGATGTTAGGCTTGGGCAGGGGGAGGGAAGGATGGAAGGGGATGGTATTTCTTTGCAATCTTCTGGTCATTAACACTCTCTGAGAGCTGTTGAGGTTACTTGGGGATTTATATGTGTCTTCAGGGAAAGCTGAATCAGGGTGCTGAATCACAATCAATTGGTTGTGGAATCTTCTTGGAACTGCTGCAACTGTAATTCTACATATATTTAAGCAATTCTAAAACACAGTCTGTAGCCATGTAATTTGTAAATCGACCTACTGGAATTCAGTTATGATGAAAACAATATAGTATTGTTATCTGTATCCATATTTTTATCTAATGGACCACACCTGCACTGGTTTTATCCCACCCTCCATTAAACATTGTCATTTAATGGGACCAGGGATATGTGCCTGTGGTGGGATTCAAGTAATTTAACAACCGGTTCTCTGCACTAATTATTTCTTCCAACAACCAGTTTGCCAAACTGCTCAGAAAGTTAACAACCGGTACTCCCGAAATGGTGCGAACTGACTGAATCCCACCACTGATATGTGCCTTCTCTTTTGTTGCCCCCATCCTCTAAAACAGTGTCCTTTCAGAGATACAAATGGTGCTCACTCTCCTGTGGTTCTGGGAAACCCTTAAAACCTGCTCTCTTCCCAGGTCAAGAGTTAATGGTTTTTTATTGAGGTGTTTGTGGAACCCTTGTACCCATCTGTATTGTTTTGGTTGTTTCAGTCTAGGCTGCCCATGTGTGGTTAATTGTTTTTATTGTTTCTAGATCTTGTAAGCTGCTGAGAGTTTAACAGTGTAGGCAATTATAAGAAATTTAATTATATTACAGGTAGTCTTTGATTTATGACCACAACACAGCCTAAAATTTTCAGTGCTAAGCAGGACAGTTATTAAGTGAGTTTTGTCCCATTTTAATGACCTTTCTTCCCACAGTTACTAAATGAATCACTGCAGATGTTAAATTAGTATTGCAGTTGTTAAGTGAATCTGACTTCCTCATTGATTTTGCTTGTCAACAGGTCACAAAAGATGATCTCATGACCTTGGGACACTGCAACCGTCATAAATACAGGCCATTTGCCAAGTGTCTGAATTTTGATCACATGACCATCGGGATGCTGCATGTGAAAAATGGTCATAAATCCTTGTAACTTTGAATGGTCACTAAACATATGGTTGTAAATCAATGATTATATTATCTGCATTTATATCCCTATAGATCTATCGACATCTAATCTACATCTACGAATCTTTCCTAAATCCTTTTCTTAGCTGTCTTCAGCTCCTTTCCCTATTATTATGGTCTGAAATTGCAAACATTAAAACCCTCTTATAAAAGATTGAATTTTACAGTTAAGGTACCTTTTTATGAAAGCAGCAGAAGAAGAAAATACCACTTAAAAGAAACCAAATGTCAAGAGTGATTCACTCTTTCACCTAGTTACTTCTTTTCGCTCATCTTGACAATAATTGGGGGGGGGGGTTGGAATGTCCTGGTGGGAATGGAATACCAAGACTCCATCTGCAGATTGTGAGAGCCACCCACAAGGTCATGCCATGCAGGTGTTTGAATGATCGGAGCCATTCTCATAACAAAAAAAGTGGATTTAATTGGACAACACAGTGAACTGATGAAGATGGCCAAGGGGGAAAAAACAAGTTTAAGTCTGTGGGCTTTCACAAAGCTGGCTTAGCTTCTTCTTTGCCAATGTAGTGTATTCAATAAACTCTTACTTTTGGGAAGTACAATGTCCCAGGAGTTCTCTTTTTGGATTCGCTAGCTGGACAGCTGACATTAAATCAGCTCTTTCATCTACTGCAGCCTAGGAGAGCTCTGATAACAAAAGCTGACAAGAGAGATGGATTGTGGGGTGAAGATAGAAGAAGCCCACCTCCTGGAGACACTGACAGCAGCCCAAGTGGGGTCTGAGGGAGCAGTTGATTGGTGTGCACCCTAAGAAGGGGGCTGAGAAGCTGAAGCAGTCACATACACATGAAGGATGAAATTGCAAACATTAAAACCCTCTTATAAAAGGAAAAGAAAGATGGGTCCCTGAGATGTGCCTGGATTATAGGAGGATAAATTCTATTTCCATGGAGGAAATGCACCCCACTCCCCCTGATGAAAGACATGTTGGGTTACTTGTCAAAGGAGAAAAATTTACTAAACTGTATTTGAGGGAAGCATACTACCAAGTGAGGATTAGTACAGATTAGGCAAAACTTGGCTCAAAAATAGTAACTGTGAGAAGGACCCAGTGGTGAAATGTAAAATTTGTTACTATCAGTTCTGTGGGTGTGGCTTGGTGGTGGGGGTAATGTGACTGGGTGGGTGTGGCCAACTTTTTTTTTTACTTTTAAAAGCATTTTTTTTACAAACTTTTCGGCCGAAAGAGGTTGTAAAAAATGCTTTTAAAAGCCTCTGATGATCAGGCAACTCAGCTGGGATTGCCAGAGGAGCCTTTTAAAAGCATTTTTTCTACAACCTCTTTAGACCAAGAGGTTGTAAAAAAATGCTTTTAAAGGGTTCTGATGTTCCCAGCTGAGATGCCTGATCTTCAGAACCCTTTAAAAACATTTTTTCTACAACCTCTTTCGGCCGAAGGGTTTGTAAAAAAAAAATGCTTTTAAAGGGTTTTGACCATCCCAGCTGAGCTGAGCGATCATCAGAGGCTTTTTTTTTACTTTTAAAAGCATTTTTTCGGCCATAGAAAAAATGTTTTTAAAAGTAAAAAAAAACAACTCTGATGATCGCGCAGCTCAGCTGCTCATGGGCAGGGGGACAGGGATTTTTGCTACTGGTTCTTTGAACCACCTGCTGCCATAGCTACCGGATCCGGCGATCTGGTCTGAATCAGGAGCATTTCACCCGTAGAAGGACCTCAGAGTCATAGTGGACAATCACTTAAATATGAGCCAGCAGCCACAAAAGCTAATATAATCCTTGTATTAACAGAAGCATAGAATCAATATCATGTGAAGTATTAGTACTGCTTTATAAAGCTTTACTAAGGCCACACCTGGAATACTGCATCCAGTTTTGGATACACATTAACAAAAGATGTTGAGACTTTGGAAAAAGTGCAAAGAAGATCAACTAAGATAATTAAAGGCCCGGAGACAAAAATATATGAACAATTGTTGCAGGATTTGGGTTTGGCTAATCTAGAAAAAAGAGGAACTAGAGGGGACATAATAGCAATATTCCAGTATTTGAGAGGCTGCCACAAAGAGGAGGGGGTCAATTTATTTTCCAAAGCACCAGAGGGCAGGACAGAAACAATGGATGGAAGCTAACGAAGGAGAGAAGCAATCCAGAATTAAGGAGAAACTTCCTAACAGTGAGAAAAATTAACCAGTGGAACACCTTGCCATCAGAAGTTATGGGTGTTTCATCACTATAGGTTTTTAAGAAGAGCGTGAACAGTCACTTGCCTGAAATGGTATAAGGTTTTCTGTTTGAGCAGGGAGTTGGATACGAAGACCTTGAAGGTTACTTCCAGTTCTATTCTGTTTGTTTGTTTGTTTGTTTATTTGTTTGTTCGATTGATTGGATGTGGTTTGTCAGTCAGATATGAATCCAACTGGTGGTGATGCTATCTAACCCACATTTTTCTACTTTATCAGGAAGTAGGCTGTGGTCTACTGTGTCAAATGCCTTACTTAAATCCATGTGTATTATGTCCAGAGCATTTCATTAGTCCATCAATTTAGTCATTAAGGCCAACTGATATTCGAGTTATAGAACTTAAGACACTCTCCCATTGTCTAGGCATATAGAAACTTCTAGTTCTTTATTCCATCATCTTTACCATCTGCATAGCAAATTGATTTATTGCTAAGCGATATCTATAAAAACTTAATACTTGGGGGGATTAGTTTTCAAAGATGCAACCTGTTGCTCTAGGATATCTCAGAAGCTGAAAATAATGCTGTCCAAGCAATGTTGTTAACAGATATTGTAACTATAAATATTGCCACTCATTTGCATCTGATAGATATTATTTGTTTATTGGCACTGAATATGTTAAAAATTCATCCACATTATCTATTCATCAATTAATCCAAAGCCAATATCATCACTTTTTTTTTGCAATTTTGCATTTATTATTTATTTCTTTGTTAAATTTATTTGTCACCATTTGTCAAGGTGCCATCTTTTCTTTACTTCACTAGCATCCTCCTAAATCCTCTTAAAATGCAAAGGTTGGGAAAGGCAATTGGGAAAGTAAGAATTGAGCAAGGGAATGTGTCCAGAACAGGAGGCAAAATATCCTTTTAGAGTACGCCGTTAACTTCCTTAGAGGTGCCTTCAAGAACCTCCAAATTCAACTAGTGACAGAACAAGCACACAATAGCATTGCTGCCTTCACCAGTGCAGCTGCTGCTGTACCTGCTTTGCCTCCACCAGAACAGCATTTCAACTGGCACCAGCACCACAGCCAGGACAATCAGCACAAGCACCACTACCTCAACCATCACTGCCATGGAGAAAGGAATGCAGGTCCCCAGCACTGGGTGCGAAGTTCAACAGCAATCCTAAACAACTGGCATTCTTCCTGACCCAAGAAACTTGAACTGCATTCTTAATGCCTTATAAAGAACACTACAATGCAATGATATACATCCAATCTTCTTTTGACTTAACAGGCTTCTTAAAAAAGCCTCACCATTAAATTCACTTGGAAATCTTAGCTCTACCAGATTGTTTTGTCACTGCCATACCCACTGAAGCTCTTCTGCACTCCCAAAGGTTTTTGACTGTACCCTCCATCTATTGAAAAGTTGCCCATGAATAGAAAGGAAAGTGGATTAGAACACATGCTACAAAGTCATTTTTGAAGGGGAAAATTCCCTTTGCACATTGGAAGGAATTCTTTTTCCCATCTGAGTTGCATAGCCAAACAGGAAGAAAGAAAACAACCTCATTATAGAGCAACACCTGGCAGGTCGATGATTATACATCAAATTAAAAAGGAATTAATCCAGTTTTAGTTATTTCAAATCAAGCAAGCAATATACGGATAGGAAAAAGAATAATTTAGCATACTGAATAACAATATCTTTCACACATACGCTTTTATGCTGCAATTTTTAAGCAAGTGCTTAAAAAGAAAGGTTGAGGCACTTGTGTATGCTTTCTTGCTTACCTGTAAATCTGTTTCTGCAGCAGTGTGCATTATGAAAACTTGTGGAAGTCTCATAATGCACATGGTTGCAACATTTGTATATAACCGATTAATTTATTTTTATTTATTTATTTATTTTGTCACACAGTATATATAAGCATAAGCATGAAATAACTATACAATATATAAGCATATATATAAGCATAAGTATGTAATAACTATATTAATTGGATATAATGAAAGGAAACAATAGGACAGGAACGGTAGGCATGCTTGTGCTCTTATGCATGCCCCTTACAGACCTCTTAGGATTACAAAATAAACTTAGATTAAGTTTATTTTGTTTGGGTTTCTAGGGCAATCAATGGTCAAGGAATGTATGCCCCATCCAAGATGTTAGTTAGTTGCATTTTCAGCTGCTTATTCTGAAAGAAAAGTGCAGCTTGTACCAGAATTGCTATCTCCTGTTGCAGTGTAGTTTGCTCTAAGGGGATTGAAAACGTGCACCATTCCAAGTATATGAAATAATGATTAATTAATTAAAAGCATTCTTACCATTTCAGAAGAAAACCAATATTTTCTCAGGTGAATTCACAGGGTGCACGTACTACCTGCCTGTGCTGCTTGCCCTTGAACTGCAAAGACTAGAATCTGCCCTAATCTGACCTTAATTGCATAAATTTACTTGGGACATTGATTGTTTCATTCATTTGGATCTGTGACCATAATAAAGTTATTGTTATTTTGTGATTGCAGAACAGGTACATAGCACATATAGGAATTGAACAGAAACTCTCGAAATCACTGTATGAAAGAACACCCCCCCCCAAAAAAAAATTAAAGAAATTTAAATAAAAAGAGTCCAGAGAAGAGCAATAATAGCAATAGCAATTAGACTTATATATAACTTAACAATGCTTTACAGCACTCTCTAAGCAGTTTACAAAGTCAGCATATTGTCCCCAATGATCTGGATCATCATTTTAATGACCTTGGAAGGCTGAAAGGCTGAATCAACCTTGAGCTGGTCAGGATCAAAGGAATGTGAGCAGAATTAGCCTGCAATACTGCATTCTAAACATTGTGCTACATGGCTCTTTGATAAGGGATCTGGAATCTAAATTGAACAATGAAAAGCTAAGGGAATTGATACATTTAGCCTAAGGAAGAAAAGGTGTAGGGATGATATGGTATGTTAAAAGTTTCTTTCAACATGTAAAAAACAAGAAAAAGGAACTGGCAGATGTGATCTGAGAACCACTGAACCATATTTTTCAAAGACCCTGGAGTACTGGAGACTACAGGAAACTACAGACCAATTGGTCTAACATCAATACCTGGGAAGATCTTGGAAAAGATAATCAAGCAACAGATCTGAGAACAGCTACAAGCAAGCAAAGTTATAACCAGAAGCCAATATGGATTTGATCTAAACAGATCATGCCAAACAAAAGAATGAATTATTTCATTCTCTGACAGTGACTAAATTGGTGGATCAGTGAAATGCTGTGGATATGGTTTTCTTGGATTTCAGTAAGGCATTTGACAAAAGAGACAAGCTATTTCTTGGTAAGTTAGAAAAATATAGGTTAGACAGCATCACCACCAGATAGAATAGAATAGTATAGAGTTTTTATTGGCCAAGTGTGATTGGACACACAAGGAATTTGTCTTGGTGCAGATGGATTCATAACCGGCTGACAAACCACACTTAACATGTAATATTTAATGCAACTACATCTACATGGAGGGAAGTAAGGAGTGGGGAACCCCAAGTTCTGTTTTAGGGACAGCACTTTACAATATCTTCATAAATTACACTATTGCTAACATAGTGTAAGCCGCCCTGAATCTTCGGAGAAGGGCGGGATATAAATGTAAAAAAAAAAAAGATTTAAATGAGGAAATAGAAGGCAAACTCATCAAATTTGCTGGCAGAAAAAGCTAACACTGCAGAAAATAGGCTCAAAATCCAAAAGGATCTTGGCAGACTTGAACACTGAGCCATTTCTAACAAAATAAAATTCAGTGGTGAGAAAAGTAAGGTTTTATGCTTAGGCAAGAAAAACCAAATGTACAAGTACAGATTAAGTGAAATCTGGCTCAGTAACAGAAACTGTGAGAGAGATTTTGGAATCCTAGTGAACAATCACTTAAATATGATCCAGCAGTGTACAGCAACAGCCCAAAAGCCAATACATTAACAGAGGGATTGGGGCAAGGTCACATTAACTATTAGTACCACTTTATAAAGCCTTAATAAGACAGAATTAGAATACTGCATCCAAGTTTAGTCAGCATATTATTAAAAATGATGGAAAGAGTGCAGAGGAGAATAAGTAAGATGATTAAAAGGCTAGAGACTAAAACATATGAAGAACAGTTGCAAAAATTGGGTATGGCCAGTTTAGAGAAAAGAAGGACTAGGGGTGGCATGATAGCATAGTATTCCAGTATTTGAGGGGTTGCCACAAAGAAAAGGGGACCAATCTGTTTTCCAAAGCATCAGAAGGCAAAACAATGGATGGAAACTAATCAAGGAGAGAAGCAAACTGGAACTAAGGAGAATCTTCCTAACAGTGAGAACAATTAACCAGTGGCTTGCCTTCAGAAGTCGTGGGTGCTCCATTATTTTAAGAAAAGTCTGGACAGCCTCTTGCCTGGAATGGTATAAGGTTTCCTGCTTGAGGAGTTTGGACTAGAAGACCTCTACAATCCCTTCCAACTATGTTATTTGGTTATTATTCTGACTAGTACCTGCAAGATTTCAGAGGTACTTTGCTATAGCTATTGCTTTCTTCCTAGAGTGGAGATTGACTGGCCAACAGTTATCCAACTGGTTTTGGGTCTAAAATGAGATTAGAACCCACAGCCTCCCTTTTAAACTATTGTCTAACCATTACACCAAACTGACTCTCTAAGCACTCATTACTTTAACATAATCAATGTTAAAAACACAATATTACTCTTGATTAGTTAGTATTAAACTTATTATACCACTGCAAGAAGTTGTTATCACACCCCAGCATGTTCTTTTGGGGGAAAATGCATACATATGTGCATGCATTGTAGTATGAAGTTCTGAGATAGACTAAACAAGTCAAAGGAGAAAATATGTAATACCCACTAAACCACACATAGATATGGATTAGGCTATACCTTAAATCACAGGTGTCAAACTTTCATTGCCACGTTGCCATCGTGTGACATATCACGATATTTTTCCCCTTTGTGGAGCTGGGTTGGGCATGGCCTGTGCATGATGTATCCGGCCCTGGGCCACTACTTTGATACCCATGCCCACAATCTTGATAATAAACAAATAAATGAAGTCAGTTAATCTGCATCAACAACTTTCACATATCTGTCCATATATTTCTGACCTTACAAATCATCTCTTCTCCCTCAGAGTAATTTATGCTCTATTGCCTTTGTTTTTAAAACTGCTCATATCTCTACTTTTTAAAAAAATCTCATCAACTACATTCAAGTACCTTGCACTTCCACTCCCTCTAGACACAGTCGCTCTTCCTTTGAATATTTGGTCTGTGACTTGATGCATGGTCATTTTCTCTATATGACCAAACTACAAGACATCCTTCTTTCTCATCTTTTTCTTATCTTTTTATACTACTCACATTCATTCATTAACCATTCCTTTCTACATCATTTTCTGTTTCACAATGCACATATTTTCTTAGTGCATTAAACTTATTTTCATTTTCCTTCTCTCATACTGATTTCTCACTTCCATATTATTGGGGATGAGCCCCCTCTTATACATAGCATTTTTTTTTTACAAAGATCCATTCTTTATAACATACCACATATATATTACCCACTTACCTTCTAGCAGCATTTACATTCTTGTCTTTTTCATGCTTAATACAAGCGTTTGATTTTTTTTTCTTCCTTCCTTCCTTCCTTCTTTCCCCTTTCTCTTTTTCTTGCTTTTCTTGCTTTATATTTTTATATATTTCTGTATTAAATGTTGTATTATATTAAATATATATCCTATTATAAACATTGAAATATTTGTATGTTCCAAATATTGTAACATCAAAGCATTGCATAATAAAAGTATTAACCCAACCCAGAATTCCTAACCAATTGTGCTAACAATCCAAAAGTTCTACAAAATTGCTTTATTTTAATAACTTTCCTGATTACTCACAGGAAGAACACTATTTGAATTTCCAAGGGAAGGGCATGCAGCAGTATGTGTGACACAGATTTCTTCCTTTCACAGAAGGAAGAAACCTTGAGCACCTATATCCAAAAACAGGCTAATTTTTCTTGAAGGAAATGTTCTTAAATATATCTGGGAGTTAAGCTGTGAAAAGCCTCAGAAATACTAGTATTATCAGGCTGTAGCTTTCACCTAACAACATATGGGCTCCTGTAGTCTACACAAATTACAATCTTCAAAGGTAGCCTCCCTTTGGACTCGGTCTTCCAAACAATAAATATGTAAATAATTGTTGTTATGTCCTTCCACTCCAAAAAAGACTGGTCACCAGCAGAAACTGAACAAAGTCTTTCCTAACTAAGTCTCCACTATCCATCAATACTCCTGACTCCAGGAAAAACTCCTAAATTGTATATCTGCTCTTTCAGGAAAATGCAAACTCATCCAGAATCAAAACCAAGAGAGACAGAGGCTTATTACTGTTGAACAAAGAGCATCTTTGTTTTGTTTGGATTTTTTGTTTTTTCCCATTCAAAGTTTCTGTGCGTATATTTGACTTGTGGTAGACATTTATATCAAGATATTATTAGTATATGCAGATACTGCGCTTTGAATCAATGAATATGGTCTCCCAGAAGATTCATATAGATATAGAAATGCAGAAGAAAAGGAGAGGGGAGGGCTGTGACATGGAAGCAATCTCTGGATTGATTTTTCCTTTCCTTTTTTCTCCTCCTGCACCCCAAGGAACCAATTCAGGAAGGAGCGGATCCACTGCCTTATACCACTCTCCATTGCCAAACCCTCCACTGACTGAAAAGGATCCGAATATTTTATTTCATCTATGGCACCAAGTAATTGTAGCCTCACTTTTAGAAGACAGGGCAGAAGCATGGTGGGTTTAATGAAAATCTTTTTGGCAGAGAAGCATACCATTTTTTTCTTCAAGATGGCTACTGCTACTCTCTTGCCAAGGAAGCCTTGACCACTTCCCAGTTTTAATCATCCATGTCCCTTCTGTCATGAAAAGGAACCAAACCAAATCTCAACTTGTTCTGCCCCCCCACCTCACATAGGAAGACACACAAGCAAACGACGTCTACCAGTAATTTATTTTCACAAGCCGACCTGAATCTCTTTAGCAGATAAAAGTGCTGGCAGCTACTTTCCGAATGCCTGCCAAGTTTCTTATCACCTCTAGAAACAGGAGTCAGTATATCTGTAGTCCATCGCTGGAGCAACCAAGAGTTCAAAGAGTAGTCAGAAGTTGTTCACAAAGTCCAAACCTTAATTCCGAAAAATATCCCATCTGAAACTGACGATATGCAGTTTTTGTCTGTCACAGAGCCTGCAGAGCAACTCCACCCACTTTTATCCCCTGTGGGGCATGGCTCAGTGACTCAGCAATCTCTGGCCCTTCCACGCCTCTTTCTTGCTGCGCACGCCTCTCCCTCCGACGCTGCCTGGGATCAATCCAAGACTGATCTTCATCACTCCCTATTAGTGTGTGCTCCGACATGCCTTCCTCCTGGCCTTCAGCTGGAACCTGAGGCGTTGCCAGAAAGGAGGGTCCTGGAGAGGAAGGCCTTGTCAACTCCTCCCCATCACATTCAGAGTCATCTTCTTCCGTGAGGACAGGCTCGGGAGCCAGAGTCACAACACAACTGATATCACAAAGTGTTGTCCCAGTACTTCTGGTCATGTCTATGCAATGTTCAAACTCAAGGAAATATGAGTAACTTCACCGGCACGATACTGCACAATATCACACAGTGGTCTCTAGGTGGATTATTCTGTTCAACTTTCAACAAAAGTAGCAGGATATTCTGAATAAGCCCACTGGGGACATTAAGCTAACATAAGAAGCAATTTGCTCTCCTAAGCCCAAAAGTTAGGGTATTTCAAGGAGGGGTGTTTATTTATTTTTTATTTATTGGAATTTGTCAAACAAAAATGAGAACAAGAATAAGAGAATAAAAATACAATGACAGAGACAATAAGCACATTAGTGCACTTATGGATGCCCCTTCTACTGACCACTTAAGTATGAAGTAAGGTCCACAGCAGTCAATTTGTGACTGAAACTGAAAATTTGTAGCTGAGATAACTGAACCAGGTAGGGCATTCCACACTTTGACAACTCTATTACAGAAATTGTATTTTTTACAGTCAAGTTTAGAACGATTTACACTGAGTTTAAAGCTGTCATTTGCATGTGTATTATTGTGATTAAAACAGAAAAAGTCATTTACAAGCAAAACATTACTACGTATAATTTTATATGCAATACCTAGGTCTGACCTCAAGCGATACGGTTCTAAGTTTTCCAAATCGAGAATTTCAAGCCTAGTAGCATAAGGAATTCTACTGTGTACAGAAGAGTGCAAGATTTTTCTCATGAAGTACTTCTGAATCCGCTCGATTGTACTGATGTGAGATATATGGTAGAGATTCCAAACAGTTGAACAATACTTTTAAGATTGGTCCAGCATAAGTTTTATAAGCTCTAATTAGCAATACAATGTTTCCAGAAAAAATACTTCACAAAATTAAATTTACAACTCTTAATGCTTTTTTTAACAACGCTGTTACAGTGAGCTTTGGAGCATAAATCATCAGAGATAAGTACACCTTAACAAAGTGAGGGTCATCTGCTAGATCAATGCCACCTAGTTCATACTTGACATTTTGATTACATTTACCAATATGTAAGACAGAACATTTATTAATCGAAATTTGAAGTTGCCAAATAGATGACCATTCAGACACATAATCGAGATCATTTTGGAAAACAACAGAATTATCTGTAGAATTGAATAATTCTATGTCATTAGAAAAGAACGCAATGGCTATTAAGTTGATCACATAAATCGTTGATATGGAGAGAAAAAGTGTGGGACCTAAAATGCTGCCTTGCATAATACCACTGTTAACTGATGCAGGATTAGACAGTGTAGTATCAAACTGTTGATCTCCCTTGATTTGGAACATCCAGTCCAAAGTTTCCTGCAATACTTTTTCTGACCTATCACCAGATTTGTATTTTTAAAGTACAGAGGTATGCATGAGTTTGTGTATATTTCCCAATATATTGAAAAGGGATCCTCATTCCCTTACACAGTTTTATATTCAGAGATTTTTTTTTTAATTTGAATTTATATCCCACCCTTCTCCGAAGACTCAGGGCGGCTTACAATGTGTTAAGCAGTAGTCTTCATCCATTTGTATACAAAGTCAACTTAATTGCCCCCAACAATCTGGGTCCTCATTTTACCTACCTTATAAAGGATGGAAGGCTGAGTCAACCTTGGGCCTGGCATATATATATATGGCATGCATATTGCTTATTTCTGGGCAAACAAATACTGTTTTAGGATTTTTACCTGCTAAGCTGCACTTGTGGTTAATTTTTAGCTTATGATAGACTAAGATGCCTGGTTTCTTTTGAAAAATAGTACTGCCAAATGGCTCATAATCATCTTATCTAGATTATTAATAATTTTGGCAGATTTACTTTGCTTCCTTCAATGGGCCTTAATTACCTCATTGTTTAATAACTGCTGTAATGCAAAAAGGTCATCATTTGCTAACAACGCTCACAGCTGAGAAGGAATTTCACTTGATAAAAAGCCTCCTATGGTGGACTGATACATGGCAAGATGAATATGTTATGACTGAAATATCACTGAGGTCCATTAATATAATTAGCATATATATGCAAAATTATCACAATGTCTTACTCATTAAATCATCTGTGGTTGGAAGCAAAGGAATTCTGCTTTTTGCTATCATACTTAGCTATTCAGAATATCAATGAAAAAATAAATAAAATGGCCACTAGTTGTCATAGAATAATATTGCTGAATTAGTAACAGTTGTGTGGATAAATCTGTTCACTGAATTTTGATTTTAAAAAATTAGGGAAATTGTCACATCTTCAAATAATCCTGCGTTGATTGGGATAAAGATAACAATCCATTGAGTCAAACTCAACTTCTAGCAATTCCATGGAAAACAATTGGGATGAGGTTGGGATGACAAATACAGAACAACAACAGAAATTCTTTAACACTGCCTTTTTCAGGATTTCCTTTCCTTTCCAATCTACCCCATAGCTCTTTTTACAATGATCTCTCATCTAAATGCTGCCAAACTTGCTTAGCTTTTCTGGAAATTGGGATAGACTTTGAAAATAATTAGGGGGCAAACTGTAGAAATAAATATCCACATAAAAAGGAATGGAAGCAAAAGCAATTGAAATAACAGTGAATGAATTTACGTAAGGTATGTAACAATGTTTTGGGATCTTATTTCCTCCAATATCCTCTGCCTGGAAAAAAAACCTGCTTGGAACATATTCAACAAATCTTTAATCGTGATGTCCATTCTTAGCCCATGGCTACAGTTGTGCTTACCCTGACATGACCCAATAATGCCCCAAGCAATTTGTGGCCCAATATTGTAGCTTTTATTTAACAATAAGCCTGATTTATGCTTTAAATAAAAAAGAAGCCAACCATTTAGCTTCTGTAAAGAAGTATCCTTAAATGTCTTATTGGGTTTTCTGACAGAATCTTTTCAACTCATGTAAAATCCTCCTAGAAGGCAATTTGTATTGTATAGCAGATGAGAACAGAGCTCTTTTCACAATTCAGTAAATGTTCAAGTTTTTTTCTTCTTCTAGACTGTAATGAGTGAATAGGAACAGTAGCCAAAGAAGCTGAATTGGAACAAATTCAGGCCTGTTCTACCCTCCCAAATTATTCCAACATGCATGTCATAAATGCCCCTGTGCGCTGTATTGCCTACCCTAGGAATGGTTTCCTGTATCATCAGATGCCTCATGCCTTAGACCGATAATGGGGCAACTGGTTTGTTGGGTACACTGTTTGTGTGGAGCACCTTAGTGTGCATATCAACTGTGGTGTGTTGAACAACATTTGACTATGTGGCAATGAAAAACAGTGCACCATTGGCAATGGAAGAGATTTTTATCTGACTGCCATGGAAATGATGAGCTCCAGTGTGCTGGTGACAAAGACCATTTGAAAATTAATATTGAAAAGACTTTAAGGGATAAGAAGTAGATGGTGGCAGGTGCAAGGTCAGGCCAATATGCTGTTTTCACCATTGTCTTATGCAGGGGGGAAATGCTCCCAGTTTGGACCGACTCGTGCGATCCGGTAGCGATGGCAGCTGCTGGTTCGGAGGATCGGTAGCAAAATTCCCTGGCCCCGCCCCCCCACCTCTGCTGAGCCGCACCTCAGCAGAGGTTTTTTGTGTTTTTTTTTTACTTTTAAAAGCCGGTTTTTCTTCAGCCAAAAACAGCCTTTAAAAGTTAAAAAAAAAAGCCTTTGAGGATCCCGCCCCTCAGCTAAGATCTTTAAACTTTTTTTAAAAAAAATTTAAAGTCTCCTCTGGTGATCTCACCTGAGTTTCTCATCAGCAGAACCTTACTTGTACTCTTACTTGTAGAAAACATGTTTTCTACAAGTAAGAGTAGAAATTCTAATGCACTTACCTGATTACTGATGAACGCATGGCTTTTTTCCAAGCCCGAAAGCAGTTTCATTTTTAGCCCAGACAGAATCAATTGCTTAGCCAATCTATTTCCTCAGTGATCAACTAATGCTGGCTGGCTTTGCTGGCTGAGGAACTCTGGGAAATGAAGTCCACAATAAAATAAAATAATAAAATAAAATATATGTGCAGCTTTCTGAGATTTGGTGTGCTTCTGTAGTGTTTCACTCTAACTACACAAACACACAAAATCTCAGAAAGCTGTATGTGGCATTGTGTGTGTGTGTGTGTGAGAGAGAGAGAGAGAGAGAGTTGTGTTGTGTTGTGTTGTGTGTGTGTAAAGTGTGAAAGTTGGTTTTTGAGCTTTTTGTGGCTGTGTGAAATGTGAAGTGCAGTTGCTTTTACATTGTGTGTGAGTCAGCTGTGTTGTGTTGTGTGTGTTTAAAGTGTGAAAGTTGGTTTTTGGTACCTCTTATTGTTTTTTATACTTTGTTTATTATTTTTATTATTTATTGTTATTGGCCATGGCCACCCAGTCATCTGACCACCAAGCCATGCCCACCAATTAAGCCACCCCACAGAACTGGTAGGGAAAATTTTTAGATTTCACCCCTGGTCTTATGGCTCCTCTCTCCTGGTTCATCAATGCAGCCATTTTGCCTTCTGAGCAAAACTTGGGCAGGAGAATCAAATAGAGGGATTTGCAAATCTGCAGACTCTATGGCCAGATGGATTAGAGTTGATGGTAGGAGAGGAGTTTCTCACCTGAATAGGGCCTGTTTCCCAACTTACATGTGAGAGCCAGTAGGACGGTATGTAATTGAATCACCCTCATGATTATCTGGTGCTCATTGTGCAAGTGCCTGCCAAACTAGTGAGACTGGATGTGGTGGAAGGGAAGCTGAGGTCCCAAATGTGTGAAGGTTCCCCATTTTCTGGTTATATTGACATGGATGGATTATAATATCTTTTGGTTATTATTTGTATTTAATTTTTCATTTGTAGTGTTTAACTTTTTTGGTTGTTTTGATTATTTTATGATTGTTCACTGTCCAGATTCACTGGTTTGAGAAGTTTAGCTATTCACATTAAACAAAGAAAGAAAGACAGGAGAAGGAAAGGTCCTCTGTGTTTGTGTGGCTATGTTTGTGCAGGTGAATACAGAAAGAAAGTTAACAAACTCAACCTCTTCCTGACTTCTGAAGAGAAGAGGGAAAAAATCCTCCTTCCCTTCCTGTTCTCTTCAGCTATAATAATAATAATTTGACAAACTGTAATACTAAAACAGACCAAATTTGGAGCAAAAAGAAGCTATCACAAGATGATCAGGTTATCAATGAGCCTGCCTTTTTTTTTGCAAATTACTATTAAGATGCAAATTAAGATTTTCATTGTACAAAATCATTTCCTTAGCTTTTGATGGTATACATTGAAATTACCAATATAGCCTAGGTGAAATACAATAATTAAAAGAAAATCAAGAGAAAGAATAAGATTATAAGAAAGGCACCTGAGCAATCCAGCCAGTTATTTGGAAGACTCCATTGCATCAAATGCCCAACATTTGTCAAATAGAATTGGTAAGTGTTCAGAGACAAATATTAAATGTATTTTTTTCTTTTTTCTTAAAACCTCTTTTTCAGTCTACTGCTTCTCTCCATGTTGTGATAAGTCCTGCCTGAGCCTCATAAATCTTTTATTGAGTATTGACTATCCATTTGTAATGCTGCCTCTATTGTGTAAATAAAGTCCTGAAATTCCTTCCTGTGATTGTATTACCATTGTACAAGCACATCTTCCATTAACCAGAGTACCAGGATTAAATAATATTCAAGTGTTATCACTTGGGCAGCATCCTTTTTCCCCTACTGTTCCACTTGTATAATAATTATGCAGTTTAAAATTGAATGTATGAAAGCATGCTGTTTCTTGTCTTGATCATTGAACAGGAGTGCTATTTTGATCAATCCTTTGATTATTTACTCTGTAGGATTCCAGATCACAGCACATCCCATGGATCGAATTATATCTCCAGTCAATATTTTGAATGCAGTATTTTTTTTTCTTGCTGCATTCTCTCCTAGGAGGTCAGATCACAACCAGAAATAAAGAAATATATGTAACCATATATTTATTCAAAATCTCTGCATGTTTTCAAAATCTCACTTCTGTGTGTGTGTATGTGCAGGCAACACAAGAATAGTTCTAGGGAAAAATAAGAAAGTCTCAGCAATGGAAAGAAAGCCTGGCGAAATTACTTCTACTGATATATAAAAATCCCTAAGTAACTGATGTACTATTTTCAAAAGTCTCTTCCTCAGACAATATTTTTAGCTCTAATTTTTGAACTGCAATATTCCACAGTGTTGCACGCAATGGCTGCAACCGCCCTTTTAGTACAAGAATCAGAAAAATTAACCTTAGCACAAAATCTATGTGTTCAAAGTGCTGTACAGGGTGAAGGAGGTGATGGAACACTTTTTGGATGACAAGTGGCAGGCAAGCTAAATACCAGACCCTCTTATTAGATGCACCTGCAGTAATGTTGAAAGTTTGTAACATCCTGAATTCGCCAACTTTACTGCCTCAATTGGAGACCGTGAAGTCTTATGATTGCAACTAGGTATTGGATGAAATTTATGCTAGCCGACCAAATTTGGGAGACACTTCCCCCTCTCAAATGCAGAGGTGAACTATTACACAGATGGAAGTAGCTATATGGAACGGGGAGTGAGAAGAGCTCAGTGTGCAATTGTTACCCTTTGGGAAGAGGTTTAGGCATCCTGCCACCGGGAACATTGACCCAGTTGGCAAAGTCGATTGCGCTTATTCGAGCCTTACAGTTGGCAGAAGGGAAGGTTGTTAATATCTACACTGATACTAAATATGCTTTTGGAGCACTCCACGCACATGGGGTAATTTGGAGAGAAAGCAGGATTCTTACTGCGCAAGGGAAGCCTGTGAAATATGGAAAACAGGCTGAGCAGTAACTAAGCCCTTACGAGTGCCAGTAATACATGTGAGGGGCCATTCTAAGAAAGTCGGAATAGGGCAGCCGATCAAAAAGGCAAAAGAGGCAGCACTACGCCCTGCAGTATCAGTTTATGCCTTTGTACCTCAAGAGCCCACCGTTCTATGTGAAGCACCATGCTATACTGAAAAAGAAGAACAACAAGTTAAGTCTCTGAATGCTGAAAAGGGAACGATGGGTGATATAGAGTGGGAGAAAGGGCAATATTTCCAAAAGCAGCATTAAATTGCATGAGGATACACACTGGGAAGAGAGCTTTAGGAGATTTTGTGACTCAATATCTGTTTGCCCCAAGATTATGTGCAAGTGATGTGGCACAGAGATGCTTGGTGTATATGAAAAATGATCCTAGAAATGCAAGGAAACCACCAATGGGAATTTAGGTCAAAGGTAAATTATTCAGGAGTTATTTGGGAGATGGATTTCGCCAAGCTACCCCATAAGCACACCTTTAAATATTTGTTGGTATATGTGTTTACTTTCTTGGACTGGGTGGAAGCTTTTCCATGCAAAACCAATAAAGATAAGGAAGTGGTGAGAGTACTATTAAAAGAAATTATTCCTAGAGTTGGCATTCCCTGGAAGATTGGATCAGATAATGGGCCCCATTTTGCTGCACAAATATATAAATCAGTAATGCAACAATTGGGGATAATTTGGAAACTACATTCTGTTTACCACTCAGAGAGTAGAGGATCGGCTGAGAAAACCTGTGGATTCCTCTTCAAAAGGCACTTGGCCAAGATCTGTCAAGAAACACATTTGGCTTGGACCCAAACTTTGCCCATAGCTTTACTCAGATTATGGATTTCACCAAAGAAAAGGCTAGGGATTAGTCCATTTCAAATTCTATACAGATGCCTATACCCTTTCTTTCAAGGACTTGGTGGACAGGAAACCATAATGGGAGATTCATCTTAAAGATAATCTTAAAGATTATTTGGTCCAATTCTCTCTGGTAGTGGAAACTTTATCTCACTATTTACAGGAGAATCTTCTGCCCAGCCTTGATCAACCAGTACATGAAATTCATCAGGAGATTGAGTATTTGTGAAATCCACTGGAAGCACCTTGGAAGAAAAGCAGAAGGGACCATTTGAGGTGTTGTTAATTACCTACACATCAGTGGAGGTTGATGGCCTGAGGTCTTGGATACACCACACAGGGCTTAAGAAGACTCCAGACCAGTGGACTGTGATACCAGCATCCTCAGACCCTGAATTAGGGCTGATTATTATTATTTTTTGCATAAAAGAATTAAAAAAGACTTAGCTTGTTAAGGGTGAAATTGGATTGATGGGTGGTTCCCTATTGCCCAAGGTAGTGACAATATGGGTAATCACTGAACCCCTTCTTGACTGGATCTTTAGGAAGCAACAAGGACTGTGACCTTTTGATTCTATCCCAGGGCCTCTACCAATTGTTAGGGCTTCTGTGTATATGTATGTTAAATAAGAACCCATTGCATAGGCAGAACCCCTAACAGGAAGTCTCTTAGTGGGCACACAAAAATACTGCCTTTGAGTATAATCTTTCATACAATCAAAAACCCTACTGGACACAGCAGGAGCAGATAATGCAAGATGCAGGCCTCATATGGTGATGTATTAACCCTATGTTCGTTGATTCTTTTTTGGCTACATCAGGTGAAAGGTGTGCTATGGTATGGCTACAGTAATACCTTTCTTGGTAGGGCAGAAACAGTGGCAGCTGCACTCAATTTCCCCAGTGCTGGATTTGTAAGGGCCCTACAGAGTCCATCTGGCCCTGGAAGACTATACCACTGCACCCAGATATTTGACTCTACCACCAAATTACACTCAGATGAGGATAAATGCACTGGGGAGGGACATCCCTGGATGTTACATCAGGTCCCAGAGGGCATCTTCTGTTTAAATAAAACCCATGTCCAGGGTCACTTTTGGGGACAGCAAATGCCTCTGGACTCAATCCTTTGAATCTGATTTTCTTCATATACTATCTCTTAATTGTAGTTGCCTATGTTCTAAATCTGAAACCTTGTTCCAATGAGGAGAATACTTCTGTAGATCAAGCTAAATGTGAAAAATTTAATGCCCTGCCCTGGTCCTATTAGACCTCTCAGCGGCTTTTGATACCATCGACCATGGTATCCTGCTGCGCCGGTTGGAGGGGTTGGGAGTGGGAGGCACCGTTTATCGGTGGTTCTCCTACCTCTCTGATTGGACGCAGACGGTGTTGACAGGGGGGCAGAGATCGACTCCAAGGTGCCTCATGTGTGGGGTGCCGCAGGGGTCGATTCTCTCACCCCTCCTGTTCAACATCTATATGAAGCCGCTGGGTGAGATCATCAGTGGCTTTGGGGTGTGATACCAACTGTATGCTGATGACACCCAGCTGTACTTTTCCACCCCGGGCCACCCCAGTGAAGCTGTCGAAGTGCTGTCCCGGTGTCTGGAAGCCGTACGGGTCTGGATGGGGAGGAACAGGCTCAAACTTAATCCCTCCAAGACAGAGTGGCTGTGGATGCCGGCACCTCGGTACAGTCAGCTGCAGATGCGGCTGCCTGTCGGGAGTGAATCATTGGCCCCGATGGAGAAGGTACGCAACTTGGGCGTGCTCCTGGATGGTCGGTTGTCCTTTGAAGACCATTTGGCGACCGTCTCCAGGAGAGCATTTTATCAGGTTCGCCTGATCCGCCAGTTGCGTCCCTTCCTGGACCGGGATGCCTTATGCACAGTCACTCATGCTCTCATTACCTCTCGCCTGGACTACTGCAATGCTCTCTACATGGGGCTCCCCTTGAAGAGCACCCGGAGACTTCAGCTAGTTCAGAATGCGGCTGCGCGGGTTATTGAGGGAGCGTCTCGGAGCTCCCACATAACACCTATCCTGCGCAGACTGCACTGGCTACCTGTTGTTTTCCGGGTGCGCTTCAAGGTATTGGTTACCACCTTTAAAGCGCTCCATGGCTTAGGACCGGGCTATCTACGGGACTGCCTACTGCTGGCTTCTATCTCCCATCGTCCGGTACGCTCCCACAGAGAGGGACTCCTCAGGGTGCCGTCAGCCAAACAGTGTCGACTGGCGGCCCCCAGGGGGAGGGCCTTCTCTGTGGGAGCTCCGACCCTGTGGAACGAACTTCCCCTCGGACTTCGACAATTACCTGACCTTAGGACCTTTCACCGCGAACTTAAAACTTATTTATTTCGTATGGCTGGACTAGCCTGATTTTTATTTTTATTGGATGGGTTTTTAAAAGTTTGTTATTTTACGGGGGAGTACGTTTTTTAACATTTTGGGATTTAAATTAGTTTTTTAAGGGATGTTTTTAATTATTATGTGTATTTATATTTTATCTGCCTGCTCACCACTCTGAGTCCTTCGGGAGAAGGGCGGTATACAAATTAAAATATTATTATTATGGCTTCTGGTGGCTCCGCTCTCTCCGAAGGACGCCCTAAGGGCACCCGCGCTGGGATTCTGTAAAAGCCGGCGAAATCAACGGCTGAAAGTACCTTCCCCGGTAAGGAGAAGGGAAAGAGCAGAAGAGGGAAGGGTAGAGCTCTCTCTAGAGGCCCCGATTTTGGAACTCGAAAGGGAAAGTTCCCTGGAATTCCTTCTGCAAAGCTCCAGCCCCAGTGTGTTTCTGCTTTAAGCAGACAGAGAAGAGAGCGACCACTTCTGCTTCAATTGATTGTTATGGATATTTATAAGCAGACGGAATAAAACACAGGAGATCAGTCATTTAAATTGCAAGTATTAAATCTGACTTCTATTTTTTCTTTTAAAAAAATATTAATTTTTTTTTCTCTCATCTACAATCAACACAATGAAATAAAATGGCGTTTACTTGTTGAGAAAGTGAAACTGAATGGAGATTTTATCTTATTGTACTGGACTGTGGATTGTTGGATTATTTTAGTTTGTTTAAGTATTTCATAAGGGGATTTTCAGCAAGAACTTTGCCATGAAGGTTTTTTCAGAAGAATGGATTCGTGACTTTATACAGGATTATACAGAAAGAATGTATTTAATTATTCAACAATACGAATTGGAAAAAAATGGAGGCGTTTTGGATGAGAGTTTGGAGGAAATTAACCAAAGTAATCAGGACTTGGAATATGGAATGGATGTAAAGAAGCCTTTTTTAAAAAGTTTGGATGAAAAGCCTGAAGTTGTGCTACAGGAGGCTGTCTCCCGAAATGGAAAAATTCACAGGGTTAATGCTTTCCAAGAGTTCTCTTTTCGGATTGAGGGAATATACGGCAGTAACTCGTGGATTCTTGGACATAAGGAACTATTAGGAAATATTGTGACTGACTTTTCAAAAGGAGTAATGAAGGAAAGACAGAGACTAATGCATCAAAAATGGCAAGAGACAAAAGTATCATTTTTGAAAGAATTTTTTTTTTTGAAATATTAACAGAAAAAGATTTTAGCCTTTCTGAAAGACAATACGTAAGGAAGATTTGGAAGAAATGGGTTGATTATATGTTTTATAACCATCATAAAAGACTAGATATTTGGATTTATACTGGATTTTGACGAGGAAGGACTAAAGTTGAACAGATATTGTAATTTCCCTGTATTGAAATTCTATAATCTGTTGTATTGAATTTTAAATAGAATATTCTCGAAAGATCTTATGTAAGAAAGACTTGGGGGGAAAATTATATGGTTATAGAAGTTATAAGGGAGATATTCTCTGAATTGGATTGGATTTTTATGCTTTAGCTGGTTTTAAATATTTTAGGATTAATTTGTTCTACTGATCTATATATTTTATTACTGTTTATTGTTAATTTTTTGAAGGATTTTGGTTATGTAAGGAGGAAGTCAGAGCTAGAGAGGGAGAATTGGTATAATAGTTTTGGGAAAAAAATTTTTTTTAGCATATGGTTGTTTTATTTTTAACTATACCTTGTGTTTGTTCCGGGAAGCCAGGGGAGGGGTTGTGAAGGAGAGGGGTTGGGGGAAAGGGGAATTTTTTTTGTAAAACTTTTTGAATAAAAATATATATATATTATTATTATTATTATTATTATTATTATTATTATTATTATTATTATTATTATTATTATTATTATTATTAATGGTAAAAGGGAAATCATTATGGAACTACCCTAGGGCTGGAAGCATAAAGTGGAACTTTTGTCCATGGGTGGATGGAAGATCAGTCTAATCAGGACATCCGTTGTATTAAGGACATTGAATGACCTCTGCGGCATTGTCACAGTAACCTCCTATGGTCACCCCTAGGGGGAGATACCCAATGAAAGTCCTATTTATGACAACGCTCACTTGTGGCCATATAAAACCTGTGGAAGAGCAAACATGACAGGGTCATTCAGATCAAACAAAATTAGATTTTACCTGCTGTGGAACCAACATTTTACATTTTCTAATTCCATTTATTTCCTCCCTCCTTTCTCCCTCCCTCTATCCTCCCCTTACAAATCTCAAAGCCTTAAAATCTCTTCATAGATTAAGTACATATAATTATATGCACATCCAGAATCAATAAATAATTTATTTTAAAATTCAAATTTCAGACTAACAAAATTTGTATTATTAGTGATTAAATGTCACATCATACCATTTTCTAATACTGTAATATTGTAATGTCCTTCCTGTCAAAGACTACTTCAGCTTTAATTGCAATAATACAAGGGCAACCAATAGATTTAAACTTAATGTTAACCGCTTTAATCTAGATTGCAGAAAATATGACTTCTGTAACAGAATCATCAGTGTTTGGAATACTTTACCTGACTCTTCCCATAATCCTAAAAGCTTTAACCAAAAACTTTCTACTATTGACCTCACCCCATTCCTAAGAGGACCATAAGGGGCATGCATAAGCGCACAAACGTGCCTACCGTTCCTGTCCTATTGTTTTTCTTTTCTTCTTCCTATATATATATATGCTTATACCTCCTAACATTTACTCATATATGTGTTTATATACTATATAATCTTTTTGTATGCTGTTGTGACAAAATAAATAAATAAATAAATAAAAATAATACAGTCTTCAACATGCTTTATATATTTAGTGGAGCAATCTAACCCCTGTTGCCAGTTTTGGAGAAAAATTGCTCCAAAATTCTTCTTGGAAAATGTTTATAAAATAAACCACAATTGGCTGATGGATGGATGAATAAAAATAACATTTGATTTTATTAAAAACAGCATCTGGAAATATTCAAAAACATTTTTGTAACTAGAAGAAACAACAGTTAATACTCTCCTTTCCAAATTTCATTTATTAAAAGGTAGAAAAGTTGTTAGTAGAAAGTATGATAAGAAATGTAAGGATTTAAGAATATTTAAGAAATGAATGCAAGGATATTTAGGAAATGAATGCAAATGTCTGAACGGGTGAAATATCTGACTTAAGGTATATCTATGACATAGTTATATAACTGAAGAAAAAATAAGAAGGAAAGCAACATAGCAAGAGATTAAAGTTTATTCGTGCTTTACATACCTGTAGCATCCCTGTAAAATAAAAATGATATTGCATTATTATTAACATTAAAGTCTTTTCCCATTTGATCTTCTAATTATATTTTCCTACATAATTGATAAATTATCAATTATCTATAAATCTATTTAATAGAATAAGAGTTGGAATAGAAGTCTTGGAGGTCTTCTAGTCCAACCCTGTTTAAGCAGAAGATCCTTATCATTTCAGAAAAATGTCAGTCCAGTCTCTTTTTAAAAGCCTTCAGTAATGGAATAGCCATTTCTGAAGTCAAGCTGTTCCATGGATTTATTGCCTTCACAGTCAGGAAATTTCTCCTTAGAAAGCAACCGCTAGGTTGCTTCTCTCCTTGATTAGCTTTCATCCATTGCTTCTTGTCTTGCTTTGCCCTTCCTCTGCTTTGAAAATAAATTAATGCCCTCTTCTTTCTGGCAGCTCCTCAAATATTGTTACACTGCTATCATGTCACCCCAATCCTTCTTTTCACTAGATGAAACATACCTAATTTCTGCAACTGTTCTTTGTATCTTTTAGCCTTCAGCCCGCTAACCATTTTTGTTGCTCTTCTTTGCACTCTCTCCAGAGTCTCAACATCTTGTTTATATTATAGTGACCAAACCGGACGCAGTATTCCACGTATGGCCATTCGTTTTTCTTGCCTAAGTGTAAAACCCTACTTTTCTCACCACTGAATTTCATTTTGTTAGATAGGGCCCAGCGTTCAGGTCTGTCAACATCCATCTGGATCTTGGGTCTATCTTCTGTTGGGTATTGCTGCAGGCTTGGTGTCATCTGCAGATCTGATGATTTTCCTTTCTATTCTTTCATCTAAATTTATAAGATATTGAAGCCTCAAATAAAACCTTGGGGTACCCCACTGATTACTGCATATAGACATAATTCCCTTAAAGACTATATATTGAGTGCAGTTTGTTAGCCAGTTACAAATTCATCTGGCAGCGATGCTGTCTATCCCACATTTTTCTAGCTTACCAAGAAGGAGGTTATCTACTCTGTGAAATACCTTACTGAAATCCAAGAATGTCCACAGCCTTTCACTGATGCACTAATTTAGTCACTTTGTGAAAGAATGAAATAAGATTTGTTTGGCATGATCTGTTTTTGACAAATCCATATTGGATTCTGGTTATAACTTTGTTTGCTTCTAAGTGTTTATAGATCTGTTGCTTGATTATCTTTTCCAACATCCTCTAAGGTATTGATGTCAGGCTGATTAGTCTGTAGTTTCCTGAATCTGTTTTTTTTTTTCTCCCACCCCGCTCTCTTTTTGAAGATGGGAACTCAGCTGTTTTCCAATCCTCTGGTAGTGATTCAGGATCTTTGAAAGATATGGTTCAATAGTTCCGAGATCGTATCTGCCAGGTCCTTCAGAGTTCTAGGATATAATCCATCAGGTCCCGGTGATCTGAACTTGCCTAAAGTGGACCATTTTTTTGTCTATTTAATTTGCATTCCTAGTCTGTCTTTTGTGGTTCTGTTTTTGGTTGGTTGGGCTATTTCTTTTCTTTTTGTGTGAAGACAGATGCAAAAAAAGAATTTATTAGCTCTGCTTTCTCCTACTCCCTGTCACTGCCATTTTCTCCCATTAATGGACTGATTGTTTCTTTGATCTTTTTCTTGTTTTTCATATGTTGAACAAAACATTATTTTTGACATTGCAAATGCAATGTTGCAAATCTTCGTTCATTCTGAGCCTTAGTTTTCCTGACTTCATCTTTACAAATTCAGGCTGTATGCTAGTATTCTGCCTTTGTTATACATCCCCCTTTCCATTTTTTATTAAATCAAGGAATTGATTGATCCATTAATGGGAGAAAATGGCAAGAAGGTGATGAGCAACAGGGAGAAAGAAAAAATGCTTAACTTGTTCTTTACATCTGTCTTTACACAAAAGGAAAAAACAGTCCAAACTATCAAAAAAAAATATAAAAACAGATTAGGAATACAAATTAAAATAGGCAAGAAAATGGTAAGAGAGCACTGGTCTACCCTAGATGAATTCAAACCAGCAGGACCAGATGGGTTACACCAGTAGGTTATGAAGGAACTAGCAGATGTGATCTCAGAACCACCAAATCATATCTTTCCAAGATCCTGGAGTATCAGGGAACTATCAAAAGACTGGAAAAGAGCTGATATACTTCCCATTTTCAAAAAAGGAAAAAAATGGATACAGAAAACTACAGATCATCCTTATATGAGAAGATTTTAGAAAAGATAATCAAGCAACAAATCTGTAAACACTTAGAAGCAAACAAAGTCATAACCAAAAGCCAACATGGGTTTGTCAAAAACAGATCATGCCCAACAAATCTTATTGCATTCTTTGACAAAGTGACAAAATTAATGGACCAGAGAAATACTGTGGGTTTAATTTACTTGAACTTCACTAAGGCATTTGATAAAGTAGGCCACCATCTACTACTTGATAAAATAGAAAAATGTGGGTTAGACAGCATCACCACCAGATCAATTTGTAATTGGCTGACCAATTGCACTCTGTAGTCCTCAATGGAACTGTATCAACATGAAGGGAAGTATGCAGCAGGGATCTCAAAGCTCTGACTTAGTGCCAGTATTCTTCAATATCTTCATCAATGATTTAGATGGGGGGATAGATGGAGAACTCATCAAATTTTCAAATGACACCAGAAAATAGGCTTAAGATACAGAAGGATCTTTATAATGGTAGGACCACACTTGGAATACTGCATCCAGTTTTGGTCACCACAATGTAAAAAAGATGTTGAGGCTGTAGAAATAATTCAAAGAAAAGCAACAAAGATGATTAGAGGACTGGAGACTAAAATAAAAAGAATGGTTGCTGGAATTGGGTATGTCTATTTAATGAAAAGAAGGACAGAGTGACATGATAGCAGTGTTCCAATATCTAAGGGTTGCCACAAAAAAAGAGGGACCTCAACCTAGTCTCCAAACACCTGAAGGAAGAACAAGAAGCAATGGAGGGAAACTAGTCAAGGAACGAAGCAACCAAGAACTAAGGAGAAATTTCCTGATAGTTAAAACAATTAAGCAGTGAAACAACTTGCCTCCAGAAGTTGTGGGTGCTTCAACATTGGAAATTTTAAAGAAAAGATTGGACAACATTTGTCTGAAATGTTATAGGGCTTTCTGCCTGAGCAGGGGGGTTAGACTAGAAGACATCCAAAGTCTCTTCCAACTCTGTTATTAAGTAAAGGTTTCCCCTGTCCAGTCATTTCCAGTTCTAGGGGGCAGTGCTCATCTCTGTTTCTTAGCCAAGGAAGCCAGCATTATCCAATGATGCTTCTGTAGTCATGTTGCCAGCGTGATTATATGCTGAGCTGTCCAGAACACTGTTACCATCCTACCAAAAGTTATACCTATTTATCTACTCTCATTTGCATGCTTTTGAACTGCTAAATTGGCAGGAGCTGCTCCAGGTAATGGAAGTTCAATCTGTCATGAGGTACTCCGTCTCGAACCCCGGCTTTCAGCTTTTCAGCTGACAAGCTTAATAAAACAATTAAAACTAGAGGAATTAAATAGAAAAGCTAAAAAACCAAGAGAATGGCAGTCTGGGGGTTCAATTTTCTCTAACCAGTCAGTGACCTCCAACATAACAGGCTTCTATTGGGACCCTAAGCTGAGCAACAGAGCCAAGTTTTTAGGCTCTTCCAGAAAGTCAGGATTGTGGGGAGGACCTCACTTCCAATGGGAAAATATTCCAGAGGTTAAGGGCCACAGCAAAAAAGGCTATTCTCCTGTGCCAGCCAAAATTCTTGGCAGACAGAAGTAAGCCCTTTCCGTTGGACTAAATGGGTGAGCTAGTGCAATTGAGGTGAGGTGCCTCCTCAGATACTCTGCCTAGAGTATCTACTTTTATAGATAGTAACCAACACTTTGAATTGGTTTTGAATCTGGAAGAAAATTGGCAACCAGTGCAGCTTGGTAACAGCAGTAATATAACTGCTTGGTAACACGTTCCAGCTGAAGTGCTTCCATAAATGTCCCTGCCACTGCATTCTGTACCAATCCAATCAGGAGATTATCAGGGCATGAGTAGTAAAAGGTAGTAAAAGGCTTACCAATTATTGGAACTAAAGCCAAGTATAGGGGGAAAAATCTATAGCCATATGGAATTATCTGCAATGAAAAGATTCCAGTTGCAGCTGTTATCACTGAAATATCAAAGTATATTGCTGAAAAGCTGAAGAATATGAGGCTAAAAATTTGTTATAGTTCACTCATGAATCTGTAAACGCATGTACATAAATTGCATACTGCACCTGATAAATTCAGGCCTAAGGTTATTTAGTTTGATCATGCATGTTGCCCTAATTCTTTTTCAGTATGTAGAAGCAGAAGGAAAATGTTCAAGTATAAAATCTCTCCCATTACCACTGAATTGTAGCAGCAGGAACAGGCAAGCAGAAATCTTACTTTTGCAGATCACAAGTTTCCTTTATTGTTGGAATGGCATATGTAGCAGGGGAAGGAAGGAAGAAGGAAATTGTGGGAACAGTAGCAGAACAGCAGTTGCTGGGAGAAGTAGGAGCCAATGGTTTGGCAACTTATAAAATGCTGATTTAGAACTGGAATCATAGCTAGCAGAACACAATTAGCAATTTGAGCATACAATTGTTTAATGTTGCATCTCCACCCCATTTTATAGCAAAGAAATAATGGATATACTGTAACTATTTTGATCACTCGCAGTCTAAACCATTTAAATATTCCCAGGTTGTTAAAATTACATTAAGTCCACAAATTTACCTGCTAAATACTGTATAGTACAACCTATATGTGGCAGTCAACAAGGGGTCTGATGAGCTTCTGCTTTACATTGTAAAATAGTTTAAAAGAACATGCACTATGTCAATAGAATACTTCTATCTGCATCAGCTCAATATATCAAATCTTCTTCTGTTGCAGTTGGTTCTCATCATCCTGAACTAAGAAAAAAAAAAAGAAACAGACTAACTGCCTGTAAAGCAAAGGACCACCAAAATGCTAAAAGTGTCCTTTGATGAGAACCTTTCAAGAGACCTAGAGTATCAAGGAATTCTCCCCAAAGCAACAAAACCAGATGTCAAATACATATAATCTTACTTATATGTTAATGTGTTAAAGTCAGATTGTCTAAATTACATAAATAGGCCAATTGACCCAACTGCTGAAAGAGATATGAAACTGCTCCATAACTATCTCTGACTCTGAAAAAGGCATGTAGTACTCAACTTATGACTACAACTGAGCCTGGAAATTTGGTTCTGTCCAAGCCAATGTCCAAACTACATTTTACATCCATTTTATAATGTTCATTAAATGACTGTACCTGGTTGTTAAGGAAATTGTGTGGTTGAATCAAGTTTATCCAATTGGCATTTTTTCCCTTACTTTTGTTGAAAAATAGCAAAAATATAATGAAATGACTCTGGGACACTACAACCAATTGTAAATGTGACCCACTTGTCTAGGGCCTAAAATGTGATCACATGACCACAGGGTGAGATGTGACAGTCATAACTTCAATTCTAATATAACTTTGAACAGTTTTTAATTGATTATAAGTAAAGGGCCATCTGTATATCTAATCCATCCAACATATTGATTATAATTTTAGGCAGCTAACAGAAGACAGCAATAAATGTCAAATGCCTATCAGTAAAGCTTGCCTGAAGAGAGTTGAATACAGTCCAAGAAACAATATTACACCAGTAATCTTAAATTTACAACCAGTTGCTTAAAAGGTGCCCCCCCAAAAAACTCTTTATTACCCAATCTCAAAGTTATGGCCATTGCTGTCCTGGAGCAATAACTGGAGGTAGATTGTGGCATCCCCTTCAACTACCTCACCCCCATGCCCCCCACTAGGTCCCATAAGATATTTCCTCCCATAGAATGAGTCGCTGTAGGCCTTAGGTCTGATTCCCACAACACCAGGCTCCATATCATCATCATCATCATCATCATCATCACATACCTTCTGAAGAGCCTTTACCAACACTGCAGTGGATCACTTCATTGTGTAGTCATATGGTCCAATTGTGAAAGCAGCCACCATGTTTCCTGTGCAAAATTGAATTCTGGTAATAGCAAACATAGTGTCAGCCTCCGCTTTATTTTAAGTGTATTTTACCTATTGGAGTATTTTACTGTTTTATTACTTCGCTAAAGGTTTTCTTCTTACTGAATGTCCTACATGATTTATGGGGAAGAGGGGAGGTTGTTATTGTTGCCAGCGTTTGTCTGTCATTTCAGGTGGAGGAGGAGATAGTCTTTCAAACAGACGTTTGAACTGATTTGGCGCGTGAATGTAATGGGAGTTGCCTGTTCGCATTCCATCCAGAAGATTGATAGAGGGAGAACATCGGAAGTGAAACAACACATGGCCAAGGAGGAAGAGGACATTGGACTATGACTGTTTGAACTTTGGAGAGAGGAGGGTTCAAGAGAGGAATTGCTTTTATACAGTTATAATTACTTTCAGTTCTGACTTAGCTTTCATTGCAACCTGACGTGTTTAGTAAAAATTATCAATCTCTTCAAATTGATGGAGTTGAGTCTTTATTTTCTTAAATATTGATCGGAGACAAGCTGACCCATAGTGGATGCTTCCAGACTCATGTCTTCACATTGCAGCAGAAAACTCCAAGGTCTCACACTGTGGAAGGCCACAGAGCTCTTCAAAGGTATTTGATTAGGAGGGAATGGAGCCTAGAGCTGGGGTGAAATCCAGTAGGTTCTGACAGGTTCTGGAGAACTGGTAGTGGAAATTTTGAGTAGTTCAGAGATCCATCAAATACCATCTCTGGCTGGCCCCCGAGTAGGGTGGGAATGTAGATTTTACAATATCCTTCCCCTAGGAGAGGGAAAGGAATGGGGATTTTGCAGTATCCTTGCCCTGGAATGGGGTGGGAATGGAGAGTTTGCAGTATTCTTTCCCTGCTGCAACCACCAAGCCATGCCCATCAAGCCATGCCATGCCACGCCCACCAAGCCACGCCCACAGAACCGGTAGTAAAAAAAATTGGATTTTACCACTGGCCTAGAAGGGTAGGAATCATGGCTAAGGCTGAGGGAACATATTGGGAAGAGAAAAAGACCAGTGGGGCCCCCTTGGGGGAAAAGCCTGTGGAATCTGATAGGAGAGGGGAAAGCCTGCAGGGAATGGAAAGGCCTGCAGGGAATGGAAAGGCCTGCAGGGTCCTAAGGGCAAGAATTAAAGCAGAGGGTGCCTTGGGGGCTGTGGAGGACTTGGGAGTCCCAGAGTCTTATCACCCTTGAAGCACCTCATGCCCTGCTTAACGATTCACAAATTCTTTTAATGGCCATATCATGGAGAGTAGGGGGTAGGTGCCATTAAGTTATACCTTCTTGCTTAACAGACATCTTGACATGTGATCTTTTTTTTGGCAAGCTTCATTAGGATCATACATTGAGGACTGCTGATAGTCCAAATAGTTCAAAGAATCTCAAGGTGCAAAATAAGGTAGTCAGCCAGTCCAATGGTCAAGAGTCACAAACAAGAAACAGAAACAAGGTGCACCGGCTGGGAAGTCAAACTATTGTTTCCAACAAAGACTGCAAGCAAAGGGGCTATTTAAATCTCTGTAGATATCAAGGGAAGATCTCTGTAGTCATCTACGCAGAAATCAAGGAGAAGCTTCCTAACAATTAACTGGTGGAACAGCAAGTTGTGAGTGCTTCATCACTGGAAGAAGAGACTGGACAGTCACTTGTCTGAAATGGTATAGGCTCATGTTGGCAAACCTATCCCACCGGAAGTTGGCCAACAGGCCATTTCTGGCATCCGAAGAACCTCCGGGGTGGGTGGGGAAGGCCGTTTTCACCCTCCCCAGACTCCTAGAGAGGCCCTGGAAGCTTGGGACAGCAAAAAACAGGCTTCTGGTCATACTGGAAGTTGGCAAATGGGCCATTTTTGGCCTCCGAAGGACCTCCAGAGGGGTGGGGAAGGCCATATGCAGGTGCGCCCCCCCCCAGACTCCTAGAAAGGCTCTGGAGCCAGGTGAGAAAAAAATGGGCCTACCAGGCCATCGCGTGCCAGGTGCAGAGGAAGTGGGGGATGTTGCATGCGCATGCACAGGGGCAGGGCACATAGAATTATGGGTGTGGGCATGTGCATATGTGACCCCATCCACCCACCCTCCTGGCTTGTGATGGCAAAAAGGTTAGCCATCACTAGTATAGGCACTCCTGTTGTGCAGGGAGTTGGACTAGAAGATATCCAAGGTCCCTTCCAGCTCTATTCTTATTGATTGACAGCTGTGCGCAATTACACACAGCTTGTCCTTTGGTTAGGAAGAAGACCATTCAGAAATATTGCCCAGCTCCCCTCTGAATGTAGAAATTGGGGTGTGTGCCTTGTCGTGTGATTGCTCCAGCTGAATAGAAGATTCCTGTGTCTGATTGGCCTCCATTGAATCCTGGCTTCCTGATTTCTCAGGCTGATCATTCAGAAGCACAGGCTCAATTGGAACAACATTGTCACCTGTTTCAAGGTTGCAGTTCTATTGGCAACTCTGTTGTGAAGGCACTGGAGAGGAGGCTCAAATGGAAGGGTAAGAGGGCAGCACCTGTACCTGCAATCAGCCTTTTCTTCCACCCTAAGCAAGATTTTCCTTCTTTTTTTGGCCATCCAGCTTCTTTTTCTAATACTATGAATATGCAGGCCAGAGAATTTTTTTTTTTTTAAAAAAGGAGGGGTAATCAATCTTCACAAAACTTCTGATGTTTTTACTGACTCCTGTCCAATCATGTGGCAAAGAGTCAAATGTCTTATTGTAATCAACACACGTTATTTTCAAATTGGTCTTCCTTCACTTGCAGTTTTCCACAATCCCCTTGTCAATTAGGAGATGATTTTTTTTGTTTCTCTGCTGCTTGGGCGGTTTTCTTTCTGCTCTAATGAAAGAATTTGTTTTCAATTAGATGCTACTGCCTGCATCACCTATCACACCAGTTAGCAATTTGGAAGTTGTTGGTAAGCAGTTAATTGGTTTATAGTTTCCTGGTGCAGCCCCTTTTGCTGCTTTCATTATAAGATAAGTTAGCCAGTTTCTCCAGTTTCACCTCTTCATACACTGCACCTCTTCATACACTGCTGTTGTGTCTCGCTCGCTCCCCCTGCCGCAGCCGGGCCCCTCTTATCTCCTGCCGGATGCTAATAGTTCAGAAGAATGTCCTGGCATACCTCCAGCCCCCAGCCCTGGCATCATGCCCAGACAGGCCGAGCAAGACGAAGGGCCTGACGTGCCTTCAGCCCCCAGTCCTGGCACCATGCCCAGGCAAATGGAGCAACTAAACCCCTCCCCCACAGCATGTGAGCCTGAAGAATGTGAAGCCAGTCATGAGCTCAGATTACCAACAGCTGGAGGCTGGAGAGATCCTCGCTTCCGGAAAGTTGAGAGGCGACGTCAGCAAAAAGAAGGGAGGGGCAGGCCTGGATAAGTGCTGAGTCATGGAGTCACACCCCATGGCCTATATAAAGGATCTGCTTTCTGGCATTCTCTGAGTCAGGCAAAGTCTAACTTGGATTGCTGAAGTCACTTCCTGGTCTCCTGCCTGCCTTGAGAACTCTGATAGGACTTTGGCAGAGCTGCAGAGGCACGCTTGATACGGACTTCCCCGACACGGCCGTCAGTGGAGGAGTGGGACACGACAACTTCACTATGCTTGGCAATGAGTGGGTCAGGAGTGGTATTTATTTATCTTCGCTACTGGTTCGCAAATGTGAGCGTGTGCACTTCCTCCACACATGCGCAGAGGATCAAAAATGGGACGTGATAACATATCCGCCGGTGAGTGGAGCTGGTGCTACCAGATCACGCGATTCAGATAGAGCAGGCTGAATTTCACCATTGGAGTGGGTGTAAATTAGCCAGATGTTTCAACCAAAAATCATGCAGCTCATCTTCATCTGGGGCTGATCAATTCTGGGTTTTCTCATCCATTTCTACTGTAATTACAGCTTTTTTCATTTCAGCTTTTTTTAAAAAATTCTTATCCACCTCCTTTAGCCAAGCTACAGTCTTGTATTACTTTGGGTTATCTTATATCTGGACCCTATTTCTTCTTTGTCAGATGTTGACTAGTTCATTGCAATCTCTCCATTGATGGATGGATAGAAACATTTTTTATTTGAATGGAATTGGAAATTCTGCCTATAATGTGCAATTCAAGCTTCATATCTACTGACTTTCTTGGCTATTAATAGCCAAATCTGGCCTTAGGTTCTGCCTCAGTTTAGCTTCCCAATAAATAATCAAGTTGGAAGATCATTTAAAAGCAGTTTATTAAGATACCCTGATAAAGTGGGATCTCCCTATGAAAAAGGAGAACCTCAAGACCCATGTTACATTCTTTTTTATAATTACACAACTAAGAAAATGCAAGAGGAGAGTTAATTGGATAGAGTAAAAGTACCCTCCCCTTTGCATAGGAAATCAGTTACAAGCAGTCAAATATGTTACATATTTGCATCCCATAATATTACACATGTTCATTAAAATGAGGTCTGATGTCAGAAGGCGTATAAATTGTAAGAAAAAGTTTGGAGTTCGCAAAAAACATAAACCAGAACCTAATTTTTCTTTCTTTCTTTTTCTTATCTGAAGCCAGCCTGTTTATCAGTTTAGGAATGTTAAAAGCTAATAAACCTGAACATCATTTTAAAAGACAAAAAAAAATCAAATTAAATTACAAAGTAGCTATGTTAGGTAGCAAGTTACGAAATCCATATCATGTGCCCCTCACTATTGATGTTACTTGCTATTTTATTATTTGCAATGCTTTCTTGCTTCTAGGTGGTTCTTGATAAGATATTATTTGATGTTCGTTTTTCGGTTCCTTTCTTTCATTTTTGCTTGCTTACATCTGATCTTAGCTTGCCCATCTTATTTTCTAGCCTGGTGTTCCATTTTGGTGACACATTGTTTGGCTTTTTGTCTTCTTTGTTGATTTTGCATCCCGAATATTCAGTTATCACTGGAGCTGTGCTGTACATTAATTAATTTGTGTCTTGCAGTGAGCTGGTGCTTATACTTGATATTATGGTATTGGCGTGTTTTAATATTTGTGTCAGCTGTTTCTTTGAAACAAGATTCTCTGCAGGCAAACTTATTCTGTTATTTTTGTGCTGTTCTTGATGCTCAGTTATTGTTTGTTTCAATTGTTCACTTTTTGTTAGAGGGCTTTGCCCTTTTTGAAGAGAAGGAAGAAAGATTGCCTTTTGTAAGTTTTGCGAGTGAAAATAAAACAGTATCTCTGGTGTCTTTCTGTACTGCCGTCTTCCCCTGGTTTGCCTTTGCAGTCTGGGCTGCTTCTAGCAAAGCTTCAATTTCTTTGCCTTAGATAGACCTTTGCAGTTCTTTCATTTCTCTTTTGTGAATACTTTATTTTGTATAATAATTCAATATTGGTCTGCTGGTTTCTGTTGTTGTTCCTGATTTTGGATCTTGTTCTTTCCAGAATTGGTGCATTCATTTCAAGACTTGAAATCCTGGGTTTAGAAAATTTAGAACTCCGCCGCCTTCTACGTGACCTGAATTTAACTCATAGAATCATCTGTTACAACATCCTTCCTGTTGAAGACTACTTCAGCTTCAGTCACAACAATACAAGAGCACACAATAGATTTAAGCTTAATGTGAACTGCTCCAATCTTGATTGCAGAAAATATGACTTCAGAAACAGAGTTGTTAATGCCTGGAATGCACTACCAGACTCTGTGGTCTCTTCCCAAAATCCCCAAAGCTTTAACCAAAAACTATCTACTATTGATCTCATCCCATTCCTAAGAGGTCTATAAGGTGTGTGTATAAGAACACCAATGTGCCTATTGTTCCTGTCCTAATGTTCCCTTAAAGCAGCGGTTCTCAACCTGTGGGTCGGGACCCCGTTGGGGGTCGATTGATGATTTTCCAGGGGTCGCCTAAGACCATCAGAAATATGGGAAGTATACTTGCAAGTCGAAGAATCGCGCTCCAATTGTTGACTCCACAAGCCAGCTGCAGGCTCTTCAAATTGCTAGCCGAATTTGGCTTCAGGCGCGATGAATTAAAAAAGAGAGAAATCTTTGCTCTGATGTCTCCCTCTCAAGCCAGCTGCAATCACTCCCAATCGCTAGCCTAATCTGGCTTCAGGCGAGATAAACTTAATAGGGGAGGAGTCGCCGCTTTAATGCCTCCTTCCTCAAGGCAATCGCAAGCAGTTCAGATCGCTAGCCAATACGGCTTCAGGCGCAATAAATTCAAAATGAAAATAATTTTATGGCTGGGGTCGCCACATCGTGGGGAATTGTATTAAAGGAGTCGCAGCACTATAAAGGTTGAGAACCACTGCCTTAAAGGGACCAAGGTTGGAGGCCCCTGTCCTAGATTGTGATGCCTGTGTTCAATTACTCATGCCCTAGTTATTTTGCACTCAGACTATTGCAATGTGGTCTACCTTTGAAGAGCATTTACAACCTACAGCTGGCACAAAATGCAACAGTACAAATATTCTTAGAGATTCCTATGATGGCCCATGTGACGCCACTGATGTGTGAACTGCACTGGTTACCAGTTTGCTTCTGGGTCCAATTCAAAGTATTATTATCTTTAAAGTCCTTTATGGCAAGGGCCCAGGAAATAGTTCCTGAGGAACTATTTTATCCCAATGGAACTGCCCTGTCCACTTGTTCCAGCAGAAGAGGTATGCTATGAACTTCATCAGTCAAAGAATTTCAAGTGGCAGGGTCCAGCAGAGCCTTTGTCCTTGCCCCTCAAGGTGATATATTTTTTTTATTATTTATTTATTTATTTATTTATTTATTTATTTATTTATTTATTTATTTGTCACAACAGTATATATAAGCATAAGCATGAAATAACTATACAAGTTGGATACAATCAAAAGGAACATTAGGACAGGAAAAAGTAGGCACGCCGGTGCTCTTATGCACGCCCCTTACAGACCTCTTAGGAATGGGGTAAGGTCAACTGTCGATAGTCTTTGGTTAAAGCACATCTAACTCACTTAATATCAATTTAGCCTCTATAAGATAGAAATTTACTGGAATAAAATATGACAATGCAAATGATTTTACAATCAAAATTAGTAAGTTAAGACTGGTTGACAACTACAGTTATTAATGTTCATTAATATAGCAAAAGGCAGAAGAGATAACTTTGAGATTTGCTTGCCCTCTCCTGCAAAGCAGATACGATTCCTCTGCGTGAATCTTTTGACTATTTATTACAGTAATCCTGTGCCAGTTCAGTGACTTCTGGGATCAGCATGTTGAATTTCTATCAACTATAAAACACTGCAGTTGACAGTATAACCCCAACCACATTTAATCAACACAAAATGCCATTGGTTTCCAAACTATCTAGACCCAGGGTTACAACTCCTGATTTTAGAATTCAGTATTACTTAAATCATGGATGACATTTATTATTTATAGACAATAAAATTGAAAGCGAAGCCTCGGGAAACCCATTCTAAATATATTTAGAAGAAATGGCTTTTAGGTAAATCACTTAGACTTATTTCTGAATTGGGATGCTTAGAAGTAAACTAGATGTCTACTCCTGTGACTTGGCTGAAGGTCTATGTAATTTGCATAATGAAAATTCTGCTAAAGTCTATAATATTAAACACAAACATGTGCCATTAATGTATGAAGTAGGAATAGCTGAGAACATGTATAACTCAATGATCCATGTAAGCATGAATCATTTAGCTATACATGTTTTCAGCTAGCCTTACTTTTGCAAATTAGGTGGCACATGATTTTAACTTCTTGGGGAAGAACAGCAGGAGATCATGTTCCTCCAGGGGTGCCCAGTTACTTAAAACCAAACCTCTTGTTGGTCTTTAAGGGTGTGGGGGTCATATGAAGCTATGAGGACTACCTGCCTTCTCCTATTAAAGTTATGCTGAACTACTGAAAACTTGATCTCGTGGTTATTATGAGTTGTGATTTGCAAGCAGAAAGAAACAAAGAGGTTTGTTTTATGCATTCGGGTCTTTAAAAACAAAGCAAACCAAAAGAAATGGGATTTCTAATCAAAAATATATAAAAATCTATCTTCAGTTTGTGTTGCACACCTGGGACAAGAAGACAAAAACTAAGGCGAACTCACCACGTCCAGATTGGCACACTAAAAAAACCTGATCAATTTATATTAGATCAGTCTGCCCTAGCATTTATATTCATTTTTACTTAATGCTGACCGATCAGTCATAAAATACCTTGGCTTTTATAATTTGCAAAGAGCTGTATTCATATGCAGGATGAGGTTTCAGGTATATCTGTGTTGCACAATATTAATTCTGTCCATTGGCATACATTTCATTGCTAGTATACAATTTACATGTTATAAACACACACACACATAGTTGGTTCAAGATAGGCAGATGACTTCCCAAACTGAAGGCCAAATATAGCTTGTTAGGCTTGTGCCTAAGCATGCATGTTTTCCAATGAGGTAGACAGAGACAGAACAATTAATACAATTTATTACAACAGTCTGATAAAAGAGATACCTTTCATTCAAAGTGGGGACCCAGATGCTTAGTTTATATTCCATTTTATAGCTAAAACAGCAAAGAAAATGCAAGAGAAAAAGTGATTGGACAGGACTAAAGTAACTGGTGACCATAGGAAGATAGAAAATCAATTACATGCAGTCAAACGTTTTACATATTTGCAACCCATAATTCATATTCATTAAAATTATGACAGAAGGGGCATAGGTTTTAGGATGTTAATAACGAAAAAAATTGTTTGGAGTTCAGAAGAAAACAAGATGCCAATTGGTGCTAACAAGCTTTTTCTTATCAGGAAATATTATCTAGACTCTAGACATTTCCTCCTATGACTTCTCTTTACAATTCAAAAATGTTAGAAGCTATCAATCAATCAATACATCAATAGAAAAAAAGGTTTTCCTATATTCTATCTGTAATGGTTTGATAAACCTTTATCATCATTTTAAAAGAGAAAAATAGATCAAATTAAAATATAAAATATTTTGTTAGTCAACAAATACAACAATATTACAAAATCCTTGTCATGTGCCCTTTAATACTGAGAGATAGTTTTAGTGCTTTCATTATATTGGGACTAATAATCACTACATAGCATGTAAATGATACCATGAAATATTTTAATAAAATCAACATACCAGCAATGTTTTTTAAAAACCCCATGTGTTTGACAAACATTTAAATCTTCTAATTCTCATGCAAAGCCATATTTCAGATCTTCATGATTTTAATTTCATTTCCCCCATACCCATCTTTTTCTAGGATAAGATAGCCTGCAATTAATTTGTTCTTTCTAGTCAGATCAATTTATCTATATTCTTCTTATGCTGTAAACATAATGTTCTGTTCAATGTCATTGACTGCAATCTTCATTTTAATTATACATCCGTACACTGTATTCTTTGAAAACTGCTTCCAGGAACTGTTCTATGGATCAATTCGATTTTTTCCTCATGCGCACATTTATTCAAAAGTAAATACAGCTGCATAGAAGAATTTAGTTCCAAAAATAAAGATGTGAAAAATTTTAAACTTGAGACCTACATCTCTGGTCATATCCCACTGTGTCTAATTAATATGCAAAGAAATGCAAATATTAAGCCATTTTTAATCTATTTAAACATTCAAAAGCTAGTATAGCCTGTTACCTTGGTCAGTTGATTCACTACCAAATATTAATTTTTGGGGATGTAATTAGGTTGGTTTGTCTATTCAAGCTTATCTTGTCTTGCTTTGGAATTTGTAGTATTTTTATTAATTCTGAAACATCAAAGTCAAGAGTTAAGTGAAGAAAGCATAACCAAACAATCTTTAATTCTCCTAGGCTGCATCAATTAATTAATTCTTTTAATTAATTAATTCTTTTAATTAATTAATTAATTCTCCTAGGCTGCATTTTTCCATCTAACTCCCATAAGAAATTTTATTTTCTTCCGGGACTGACAGCTCAGTTTGCAATGCTTCCTTCTTCTCTCCTCTACCTTCTTTTCTGTCAGGGAAATTTAAATATTTCCAAAAGAATTAATTATTAGATTATAGAATAGAATAGAATAGAATAGAATTTTATTGGCCAAGTGTGATTGGACACACAAGGAATTTGTCTTGGTGCATATGCTCTCAGTGTAGATAAAAGAAAAGATACATTCATCAAGGTACAACATTTACAACACAATTGATGATCAATATATCAATATAAATCATAAGGATTGCCAGCAACAAGTTATAGTCATACAGTCATAAGTGGAAGGAGATTGGTGATGGGAGCTATGAAACGATTATCATTGTTTTGGATTATACAATCAAAATCACCTTCCTATTATGGATTACATGTATTATTTTTTTTATTACCTTTTAAACTGCTGCAGTTATGCAATAGAAAAAGAGAAAAAAAGAGAGAATTGTGATGCAGCAATAAATGGCTAATAGTGAGAATATGTAATTTTTTCTCACATTTCTTTAAGAATATGTGTGTATCTTTTCTTTTTTTCTTTTTCTTTTTGCCCTTTTTTGCTCAAAATATTTTATTTAACCAATAAAAATACAGTTAAAATTTCAACATATTTCTAGATAGCATTCTTTTCAACAAAATACAATATTTCAGAAATTATAATATTGTATTTATGTTGTTGGTGATAAAATAACATTTACTTTTTTTAAAAAAAAAAATATTGCTCCATTTAGGTAAGAAGCAATTACATATATTAACTTAATCTGAGATTTAGCTCAATCACATGGAATTTGACTTTTTGACATAGAAAATGAATGCCTAATCAATAATCCACTTGGCCAGCGTTGGAAACACAAGCAAATGATTCCAATTATTTAGCTATTTGCAGAATTGATTAATATAAGTCAACTATGGTTTATTGTAATGAATTATGTTCAGTTTTTTAATATATGTATCAATACATATAAATAAATACACTTTGTATGTTTTTGTTTTATTTTTCAGTTTTTTATTTTATAATTTTTGTATGAATGAATGAATGAATGAATGAATATTTTAATTTGTATACCGCCCTTCTCCCAAAGGACTCAGGGCGGTGAACAGGCAGATAAAATACAGATACACACAATAGTTAAAAACAACCCTTAAAAAACTAATTTAAATTTGCCCAAATGTTAAAATAACATACTCCCGCATAAAATTATAAAACTTTAAAAACCCATAAATTCAATTAAAATTTAGAGATAAAAATCAGGCTAGTCCATAATTTTTCCTTTTCCTGTTTTTTATTTAGTTAATAAAATATTTTTTTTAAAAATCAAATTAATTTTATTTTTGCTTTATCAAAGTATCTAATGATTCAAAGCATATATTAAATACTTTTATAATAAATTAAGACAATTTAATATTACTATATAATACTGAAACATTTTAAGTTTTACATTTCTGAATGTTGTTTTCAAATTCAGTAAAGGATAAGTGTCTGTGCAGAAAGAGCCATGCAATACTCTTTCCATATCTATTAGCAGATCCTTCTTCAGCAGAAAGTTGTTTAGGTGACTCTCAGCTTCAACTCTGTTCTTTTGGCAGCCTTACACTCCACTGCACCAGCTGTTCCCAGCTGACCTTTACCATCTACTTTTTCCTGCTACTAACATGCACCTATCCTGCCCTTTGGAAGGCTGTATGGACCAGAACATCCTTGTGAAGATTCATGCTAGGTGCATCAGCAGCAATGGGAGGAAGAAGATGGGGGGCAGTAGCAACGGGGATGTGGCAGAGTACAGAGTGCAGAGTGTGGGGACAGGGTGCAGAGGGCAGGATGGTCAAAGACGAAAGATGTAGGTGGTTGGGGGGGAAAGTTGAAGTGCACCCTGAGACTGGAAATGTGGGCAAGCTGCCAAGCTCCCACATTTTGTTCATGTGACTTGAGGAATGTTTTGCTGCCACCAATATTATTTCTCCTGCTAGTCACCTCTGACTGCACAGCACTTGTTCACTCCACTGGAAAAAATACTAAGAAGATTGTAATTACCGTATCTACGCTGCAGAAAACCAGCTGACCACTGGAGAGCAACTAGGCATTAGAGATATTTTCTATTTAATGTTTTCATATTGCCTTATGATCATTTGGATTTCTGCAGCATAGAATGGACGTTCTGCCATGCTTTAGTTCTCCAGTGGAATTTCCTGTTCCCTTTTGTTTGTTTTTCTCAGAAAACATATTTTACCAAAAAATCCTTGGAATATTTTCACAGAAAGTACATACTAGTGGTTTGAATATATGTCCTACTCATCTCATATTCTAATACTGATTCTGATACTGAAATGATATCCTTTACCCTGTGACAATAGTATATTTATACACAAAAACAGTCATATTCTTTGTCTCTGTTAAATAGTGAGTTATTTTCAAACTATTAATTCTTCTAGAAACAGATGCTCATAAATAAGTTAAGAATGTACTTCAAAAATCTATTGAACACTAAATTTAAAATGAATTTTCTCTTAAATTTACTGAAACTATATTACCGGACACAGATGAGTTTTCTATCAGTTCATTATTGAGGAGCTATGTCATGTTCAGGTTTACTTTTCTTTCATGCAAATATGACAACAATGTCCAGTAATTTATAAGAATATATATTCAATTAAATGTATACATTTAAAAGAAAATATTTTGGAATATAGATTTTAGGTGGAAGATTGACTCACTTTTTTGCAATTGATGGGGATAATTTATGATACATTAGTTAAATTTAGATAATAATGGATCACAGTACAATTCTTTCATATTCTAATTTCTCATTTTTCTTAATATGGCATGGTAAATGGTACAATTACTGTCACATTTACAGGGCCTAAAGGTTAATCTGGAACAGTGGTAATTAATTATACAAAGGTTAATGCAGTAATTTAGCATTGCATCAGCAAAAGTGATTTTCACTTTTTTACCTCCTCATGTCTTTACACTGAATACAGAACCAAGTTCTGCTCCAGAAAACAGTAACAGTATAGTTATTATTAGCCTCTTGATGAGATATTGATATACTGACAAAAATTAATCCACCCATTATGGAAAATATTAATCGTTAATAACTGTTATGAATGGATGGCAAGTCATGATATATTGACCTGTGATTACATACCGATTACATTAATTTTTCATTTAGGAAGAATAAGGGAGGATAATCTTATAGTGGGGGGGAAAGTATGCAGTATTATTCTCTTGCCGTGTTGCATCTAGAATTGAATTACAGCCATGGAATCTTTTACCCACAGTGCCAACCCCACTCTTTGCTATTCATGAGATTGCAGTTCATGCTAATACCTGTGGTAACTTCATGCAGGTTCCCTGGTTATCCCGGCTCCTTATTTTTAATGTCTTCCAATACCCAGAAGAATCATGCATGCTAATGGCATGATAGTGGATAATAATAAAGAAGGAATTGCTAACTTCCATAATGTCAGTTCTATCTCATCCAAATTAATTGCATAATTTAATCATAATTTGATAGAAGTGCTTAGAACACTTTAAACTAAAATTCTCAGCAAGGTTTGCAACACTCTCATCACCATCATTTAGCTTTTTCTCCCAATCAAAAACTGACAATAAAATATGATATATCAGGAGAGAGGTGGGGCTGACTTCACGGTGATATGATGCATCTCCATGGGGCTCTGTGGAATCACACGAAATTCAACCTGCCAGGAGGTTCTGATGGACCCCAATCTTCCTGGAGGGGTGATGGAGAGGACACTCCGCTGATCATAAGGAGACAGCACACTCTTTCTTTGATGCGGAGCAGCTCTCAATCCAGCAGGAAGAAAAAGATGGCCATTGTGTGCCTGACTGAAGCTGTGACAGCCAACTGATGCTAATAAGTATAGAAATTGAGGAGCAGTGTGACTGATCTGGGTGAGATTCTTCCAACTCCTATTGTAGAATTTACCCCCTTTAAAAAAGCCTAGGAGAAAGTGGGACTCAAAAAAGAGGAGATAGAATTGTTTGTTTTCCACCCCCAAGAATAGCAGCAAGCAAACTATAAAGAGTGAGCTCTTTATAGAACTGGAAGTAGAAAAAAGAGATTTTTTTTAAAAAAGGGAGAAGAAACTGAAAAGCTAGAAAGTTGGACTTGGGATTTAAAATACAAAAATAGACTAAGTTGAAACGTTTTGGGAATATGAAATTTGGACCCCTGGGACTTTTAAAAAGCTTTGGAGCAGATGAAATAATTTAAATTAACAAAAGAGAAAGGAGAGAAATATGGCAACAGGAACACCTATTGGAGAAAACTGCAGAGAAGCTAAAGTGATGAAAGTATTTTGAAAGTATGACCTTGACTGGCTATGAAAATAAGCTTGTTAGCCACAATAACACCTGCTCTAGCAAATTGTTTATACCAGGCAGAAGAGACAGAGAGTGAAACACTGTAACATTTTAGACTGTGCAGCTGTTTAAATTTAGATGAAAACCAAACAGATAAATTAAATAGGTAAAGGTAAAGGTTCCTCTCGCACATACGTGCTAGTTGTTGCCAACTCTAGGGGGCGGTGCTCATCTCCATTTCAAAACCAAAGAGCCAGCACTGTCAGAAGATCCATGGTCATGTGGCTGGCATGACTCAACGGCAAAGGCACACGGAACGCTGTTACCTTCCCACCAAAGGTGGTCCCTATTTTTTCTACTTGCATTTTTACGTGCTTTCGAAACTGCTAGGTTGGCAGAAGCTGGGACAAGTAACAGGAGCTCACCCCATTACATGGCAGCACTAGGGATTCGAATCGCTGAGCTGCCGACCTTTCGATCGACAAGCTCAACATCCTAGCCCCTGAGCCACCACATCCCTTTTTTAAAATAATTTTTTTTAAAAAAAATTTTAAATTAAATAGAAGCTGGGAAATAGCAAAGAACTTACTTTATTCCTTCTTTTTTGAAATTTTCTTTTGGGTGATATATGAATCTGAATGGTTGAACTTTGGGACTTGGTGGACCTAAGTGGATTACAAATTTATTAAATTTACTAAATCTATCAAGAAAAGGAAGGATTAGGGATTGAAGAACCTGAAGATTAATAAGGAACTTTATTTTTTTATTTTTTCTTTAACTTTCCTCTTTTTTGGACCATAATAACAGCAAATTTGGAACTATTTGGAGACTTTGGTGGTGGCTTGATTTGTGAAAATACTTTTTAAGTGAAAGTTGATGGGGGATTGAGGAAATACTAGAAGATTGTTGTGTTATTGCTGATTTTTCTTTTTAAATGTTTTGAAGATCTTAAGCTTATTCAAAATGACTAGCACTTCAAATTTAAACAAAGCAGGAAGAAAAAATACATCTGCACCCTCATCAGCAGCATCAGCAGCTGCATCCACTCAGCAAGTCAAAAATCTTTGGATAACATGTTGTTGCAGGAAAAATGATGAATATGATGCAAGCAGAATTGAACTTAATGCTTCAAATATTTCAAGAAACCACAACAGAACTTTTTTAAAAAATATTTTATTGGTTTTAAAAACAATAATGGGCATTGCTTGACATCTCTGGTTTATTAATTTGAATTTGACATAAATGTTATAAAAACCACAACAAAACTTTTTGAATACATGAAGGAAAGAATGGAAAAGATTATAAAATGGAAAAGATGGATGATAAAATGGAGAACATTCAACAGACAATAACAAAAATGAACAAAGGATGCAGAAAATAGAAGAGAAATCAGAACAAACAGAGAAAAAAATGGAAAAGATGAATGATAGTCTTATATAGGCAGATAAAAATCTTGAGAGCACAGTAATCAACTGGAGATGGATAAAGCTGAATACTTCTTGAGATTCCAGAACATTGAGGAAGAAAAAGGGGAAAACCTTGGAGATATAATGGCAGAATTGTTGGTGGATGACATGGAGGGGGACAAGCAAGATGTTTATTGGGATGGGTGAAATATTTAGAGTATACACAAGATATGCATCAAGAAATAAATGACCTAAATACGTACATGTGAGATTTACCAAGAAGGCACTAAGAACAGAGACTTCAAAGAGCAAAATATAACCCATTGAAATATAAAAGAAGAGAAATTACAGTTCTGAAACAAGTTCCTAGAAGAGTGAGAGACACGAGAAAACAATACCAATTTCTGACAAGACAATTAATTAAGCAAGAAGTAAATTTCAGATGGCTGATACCTGAGGGAATCCTGGTGACGTGGGTGGATCAAAGGCATAGATTGGATACTATAGAGAAAGCAGAGCAATTTTATGATGAACAATTTGAATCATATGAGAAAAAAAGAAAGAGAGAGGAAATAGATGACAAGAAACAAGAAGCAGCATTCAGAGGAAGAAACTTACAACAAAAGATGAAACAGAATTAAAGGAGATAGCAGAATGAGAAGGTGCAAAGATAAAAGAACAGAGTGTAATAAGAGCGAACAACACAATAAGACCTATTTACAACTATAGAAGATGAAATAAAACTACTTTCAATTAAAATAAATGGATTGAATTTTCCTATGAAAAGGAAAAGGACTTTTAACAAATTAGAAAAGTTAAAATTAGACTTTATTTGTCTTCAAGAGGTTCATAACAAAAAACAACACAATAAATTATTGGAATATCCTAAAATTGGGAAACTATACTCCTCATTAGCACAACAAAAGAAAAGAGGTGTGGTTTTAAATATAGATATATATGTAGGTCTTTGGTTGTTCGGGTTTTCTCCCGTGTAAAATTGGAAATGTCTTGGCAATGTTTCGACAAAGTCTCATTCGTCATCTTCAGGCTTCAGCTGAAGCCTGAAGATGACGAATGAGACTTCGTCGAAACATTGCCAAGACATTTCCAATTTTACACGGGAGAAAACCCGAACAACCAAAGACCTATATACAATCACATACTTTTGGTAGCAATATATGCACCAAATTTTAAACAAGAAAAATTTAATGAAAAATCTCATAAGAAAATTACTGAATTGGAATATGAAAATATTTGTGTAGTAGGAGATTTCAATGCAATTGCAGATGCAGAATTGGACTATAAAAATAGTAAAGTAAGTAAAAAAGCTAGAAAAACACTTCCAAAAACATTCTTTAAAATGGCAGAAGAAATAGGTATTCAAGATATATGGAGAGAAATAAATCCTAAAAGAAATAAATACTCAGTTTACTCAAATAGACATATGTCGTGGTCAAGAATAGATACGATATAGAGTTCACCAGAATTAAATTCAAATGTGCAAGAAATAGAAATAGAAGCAAGCACTTAGGCAGATCATAATCCAATTGGAGTTAAGTAGAAAGAACAAAAGAGAAAATGGAGATGGACATTGGATCAATCAATATTAAAAGACAAAGAATTTATACAAAGTATGGAAAAAGAAATGGACTTTTTTTTCAAAGTGAATAAAAAAGAAGAAACTTCATTACAAAATGTATGTGACACTACTAAGGCATACATTCGGGGACTAGCTATAACATATACAGAAAAAAACAAGAAAAAGAAACAAAACCAAAACATGTTAGCAGAAGAATACAAGAGACTGGAATTAGAATTACAGGAAGATCCAAATAAGAAGATTTTAAAAAATCAAACAGAATTAATAAAACATAAAATAAAGCTAATAGATAAGGAAGAATTGGCACAAAAAATAAAAAAATGCTAAACAGAACTTTTTTGAAAGTGCAAACAAGCCAGGAAGATAATTGGCATATAAACTGAAAACAAAGAAAGAGAATAAATTGATGCATAGGCTGGTAGATGAGAAAGGAACTTTATACTACCAAGTGAGGATTAAAAAAAATAATAATTCAGGATTATTATGAAAAGATGGATGAGCAAGAGAAAGTTTCAAAGGAGAAAATAAAAGAATATTTGGAAAAAGCGAAGCTACCTAAAGTACCAGAAACAGTGAAAACTATGTTAAATGAACAACTATCAATGATAGAATTGTCAGAAGAGCAATAAAAGAGCAATAAAACACCAGAACCAGATGGGTTATTGGCAAAATTTTACAAATATTTACAAGATACCCTAGGTCCATCAATGTTGGACGTGTATAATGAAGTACTGATTGATGCAAAGGTACCAAATTCGTGGATGGAAGCAAATATTACTCTGATTCCGAAAGAAGACTCAGATTTAATGCAGATAAAAAACTATAGGCCCATATCTTTCCTGAATGTTGTCTATAAAATGGAAATAAAAAAGGAACAATATAAACTACAGGCATTCGGCTGTAGTTTATCTTGGAAAACCCACATGAAAATGGACTTAAACTAATTAGGAAAGTAGAAAAATATGGTGAAGTTGCAAGACTGAAAATAAACAAAGTAAAAACCAAAATAATAGTTTAAAATGTTACAGACATACAGAAAAAAGAACTAACAAGGAAAATAGGTATACAGATAGTCAAGAAACTTAAGTATTTAGGAATTCAACTAATGGCACAGTGTGTAACGATTAAAGAAGATAATTATTATAAATTGGCACAACAAATTAAAACAGACTTGGAGAAATGGAAAAATCTAGAATTATTGATGGGAAGAGTAGCCACTATAAAAATGAATATCTTGCCAAGACTACTATATTTATTTCAAACAATACCAATAAAACTGGAAAAATATTTTGAAGAATTAAATAAAATAATATTAAAATATATTTGGCAAGGGAAAAAATCAAGGTTAAGTTTGAAAATGTTGCAAGATTCTAAAAATAGAGGTGACTTTTGGCTACCAGATTGGGAATTGTATTATCAGGCTTCAATATTTACTTGGGTTAAAGAATGGATTGGTTTGAAGAACAAAAAACTATTGACCTTGGAGGGATATGATCTTGAATTAGATTGGCATGCTTTTTTATAATATGGAAAAAACAAAATACATAGTTATTTCCAAAGACACAATGTTAGGAATGCATTATTATTAGTATGGGGAAAAAATTATAGAACAACATTAATTGAAAATACCAGTCTGCCTCTCCACAATGGAGGCACTGATTTATCCTGGGGCAGCTTGCCTCCCCAACAGGGCCTCCTCCTCCTCCTCCTGGCTGCTCCAGCATCCCGGCTGGAAGCGGCAGCGTGAGAACTGCTGCCGCCCCCTCGACCTCACCTCCTGCAGTGGCAAGAGCAGCAGGTGGGGCGACCGGCCACCAGCCAGCAAACATCCTGCTGTCCTGCTGTCCGTACAGTCGAGCAGGCCAGATCATCTGGACTGTGGATACGCATTGGACCGTGGATATGCATTGGTGCTGTGGGCTGGGGCCAAGCAAGAAGCCCACTCAGGTGGGGAGGGAGGGAAGGATAATCTTTTGGTTTCCAATGTGCACATGTGCACCAGCCAGGTGGTCTTCATGTGCACATGAGTGCCAGAAACCAGAAGACGAGGTGGTTGGGTCCCATGCATGCACCAGAAACCAGAAGATCATCTTCCTGATGTGCGCATGCACACAAGGTGACTGCTCTTCCAGTTTCCAGTACACGTGAAGACCAACTGACCAGTGCACCAGAACCCAGAAGATCAACGGGTGACAGCTTGCATGTCCAGAGAGATGGCTCTGTGTGCCACTTCTGGCATGCATGCCATAGGTTCGCCATTATGGTCATAGGGAATTGGGCAAGCTATTGACCTTCATTGACAAAAATCTAGACCAAGAGTTCATCCAACTCTTTGATTATTATTTCCTAAAATGATTTGTACCGAGACAACACACTGTTCAATTGAAATCAGAATTTTTGTATGTTATAAAATAAAATAAAAACTTATGTGTCATATATAAATATATAATAATGAAAAATGTCATTTTAGATTGTCTGAAACCAGATCCTGATTTTTATTTTTTTTAAAAAGGAATGGGGAACAATCTTTCAATCTCTAGCTTTCAAACTAAGGATTTGTTCAGTGTTACCTCATAATTTATCATTCTGTGTGCTGTTTTTATGAAATTGCTTTTTAAAATTATTAATTTTTATTGAAGAGGTTTTTAGAGAGTAAAAATAGTATAGATTTAAAGAAAAGGTTGATAAATAATAAGTAAGAAAAAAAAGAAAAGACAGAAAATAAAGGAAAAAGGAAGGAAAAAAGTATAAATAAATTTCTTCTTTACAGTCATCTTCCCCAACCATTCCTCCATTTCAGAAGCTCCATCTTGTGTATATAATAATCTTGCTGTGGTTACCATTTAGAAAAACAAAAAATGTTCCTAGATCTTTTCTAATTGTCTATTCTTAACTCCCAACAAAAATAATTCTAATTTTAGTTGAATGTTAATGTTTCTAAAGAAAAATAATTCAGCTTAGTTCAAAGAAAAATTAATAATAATTAAGAAATAATTAGTTCAGAATGTTAAAGCCTGCATTCATTCATTCATGCACGGACACACACATAGAAGTAGATAGGTGCTATGAATTGGAGAAACAGCTTTGTTAGTTTATGTACATTGTAAGAACTCATCCACACAGTCCTGGCTACAAGATGTTCCTTTACCATTCCAACTTGTTGCCAGCCTGCAACCTGATCAAGATGATCCAGTAGGATAGTGTTCTCTACTGAGAAACTGAAACAGCGCTCCTATGCAAATATTCTGTGAGGAGTCATCCTTGGGACTCAAATTGCCCACTGCAAGAACTCCTTCTCATATCTAGTTGGGAATTGTATGTTTCACACTGGCTTCCAGAGAGGTCAGAGGAGTTTCTCAAATAGCTTGGTTTGAAGAATATCAATCTCATGGAAGAACTAAAGGTCTCCCACAGGTTTATTACTCCCATAAGTAAACTTGATGTAACCTGCCATGCCAATCTTACCTCCCTTGCTTTATTCCCCACCCCACCCCCGGTCCTCTGGCTCTGTCTGCCACAAACTGACAATATCTCACTTGTAAGGCCTACTTGCCCCCAACAGCTTTTCTTTCCTGCAGCTAGAACACAGGGATTTGTTTTGTTTTCCTTTCCCTCTACTGCTGTCATTGGAGTCAGCATGGGGTTTTGGAAGTGAACCTTCAGAGACAATAGCTGTGCAAAGCTTCTATTTTTTTGTTAAAGGAGCAGAAATGTCTCCCTGAGATATCTCCTAATCATAGTTGTAAGAACTAAGTTCTTAGGAATCTGATGGTTCACAATTTTTAGTGAGTTGGTGTTTGTTCTACAGTACCAAGCAGGGGTGAAATCTAAAAATTTTTGCTACCTACTCTGTGGGTGTGGCTTGGTGGGTGGGTGTGTCCTGTGACTGAGTGGGCTTGCCAACTCAATGTCACTCACAGCCATGCCCACTCAGTCACAACCCCCCCACCAAGCCACGCACACAGAACCCAATAGGGAAAAAAAATAATTTCTATCCTGCCTTTTCCCTTTCCCTCACCACCTGTTCTCCCTTCACCTAGGCCCCAGAGCTGCCACCTGCCTCAATGGGATTGAGGAATGTACCATTCCCCAACTCTGGCCTTTCTCCGAAGCTGCCGCCTACTCACCGCCAGCTCGCCACCTGCTCGCCACCTGCTCGCCCTTCACCTTTGGTCAGGGGCCGGGGCCCAGGGACACCCCATTCCCTGAGGCCCCGGAGTCACCCCCTGCTCGCCGCTTCCTCAACCGGGTCGGGGAATGTACCATTCCCCGACACCAGCCTTGTCCCGGAGCCACCGCCTGCTCTTACTTCGCCACGCGGCATATACTTACATTCTTCCAACGGCTGGCTGTCGGGAAAGGCAAGCATCCAAAAGTTACCAGAGTTGCTCTCCTTGAATACGCCGCCTTGTTCTATGCGCTGGCTGTGCAAGCGCACACCTAACCTGCTGCTGATAAATAAATGAAATAAATAGGTGTGCGCTTGCGCAGTCAGTGCATGGAACAAGCAGCAATGGCGGCAGCATATTCAAGTAGAGGGACTCTAACTTTTGGACTCTTGCCTTTCCTGGCCGCCAGCCACTGGAAGAAAGTAAGTATACGCTGCGTGGCAAAGGAAGAGCAGGCGGCAGCTCCAGGACAGGGCTGGTGTCGGGGAATGGTGCATTCACTGACCCGGTTGAGGCAGGCGGCAAGCAGGGGGTGGTTCCGGGGTCTCAGGGGAATGAGGTATCCCTGGGCCCTGACCAAAGACAAAGGGGGAAAAGGCGGTGAGCGGGCAGCAAGTGGGCAAAGGAAGAGTGGGCGGCAGCTCCGGGGAAAGGCCAGAGTCGGGGAATGGTGCATTCTCTGACCTGGTTGGGGAAGGCGGTGGCTCCGGGGCCTCGGGGAATGGGCTCCGGCCCCTGACCCAAGTGTGAGCAGGTGCCTTTCCAGTGTTCCAGTGTCCAGCTTGCAAAGGCTGGACTGCGGGCCATGGACTGGTTCGGGGGCATGGCCAGCCAGCGATTGCTACCGGATCGGCGAACCAGAACCAAACTCTGCTACCTACTTGCCCGATCCGGTCTGATCCGGTAGCATTTCACCCCTGGTACCAAGGTGACTAGGGGAGAACACAAATGAACAAGATATTTGACACCAGCAAGAGATTGGAAGGATAGTCTGTTGCTAAAGAGCAGTGCTCCCAAAAGCAACAGCAGCAGAAGGTATCCAGCCAATCCTGTGCAAGAGCAGCAAATTCATTGGACATGTTCCAAGGCTTGATAAAAGAAACACAGTGAGGAAAATGTGCTTCCCTCTGACTTCAAGGAAAGGAGAAAAGTACATCAACAGAGCTCTGAGACTCAGTTCATTACCAATTAAGAAAAGTAATGAACCAATTAATAACCAATTAATTAAATAACCAATTAATTAAATAACCAATTAAATAAATAAATAAATAAAATAACCAATTAAATAACCAATTAAGAAAAGGAATGAAGTCATAATGACATTGGTCAAGACATGAGCTGTTGGGAAAAGCTAACATGAGGCAAAAAAGCAGAAATCGTTTCAGAGTGTGAGATTGATTTCTGAATAATAGTGAGGATTAGTGCAACTTTTCCGATAAAGTTTGAGGAAATTATCAAACTTGCTTATGACTTTATAGGACTGATGTCAAAGTGCCCTCAAAATTCTAGCCATGAACTGCAACACCGCCTGAAATAAATGACAAGATAAGTCCATATAATTACTTCTGCTCTTTGCCTGCTCACTTATTTGGAAAAGGCAAGTGGAGAGCAATAGAAAAAGAAAAGAAAAAAAACAGTAGGGACAGTTTGTGTAGGATTAATATTGGCTCTACTAGAGTGCGAGTCTTGGCAGATGTCCAATACTACCAACCTTAATCAAATTCTCTGTTTGATTTGGGCAAAGCTGAAACAAATACATACCCTTTTCAATTACTAATTTGTTGATTTGGAAGTTAAACTGCAGTGCACATATGAAATAAATAGAATCTTTATCTCCTGTATAAATAGGAGAAGAAAGGGAGCAGACAGAGCAGACATGTAGAAGCAGGGTTCTCCTGAATAATCTAATTAAAATCCTGAGGTACCTAGCAAAGGGGAGGATCTTCACGAAGCTGGACCTCAGTGAGGCATACTACAGAGTGAGGATCAAAGAGGGGGAAGATTGGAAGACAGCTCTGGGGCTGCTACCAGTCCAGGGTGATGCCATTTGGCCTATAGGGGGCTCCAGCCATGTTCTTGCAGCTAATAAAGTTCTGCATGAGCACCTATACAAGGGGGTCTTGGTGTACATACATGGTGTACAATGCATTAATCTTCACCAACACCCCAAAGGAGCGTGTGAAGTTGGTCAGACTGGTGCTCAAAAAACTGTGAAAGGCCCAGCTCTCTGCAATATTATGCAAATGCAATTTCTATAAGATCAGCCCGGACTACCTGGGCTACTGATACTTGAAAGAAGGGGTGGAGATGGACCTAGCAAAGTGATAGCAATATGGAGTGGGAGGCTCTCCGAATAAGGAGGCAGCTGCAGAGTTTTCTCAGTATTGCAAACTTTTACTGCCAATTCATTCTTACGTTCACCCAGAGAACCCTGCCAATCACCAATCTGTTTAAAATAGGGAGGGGGGGTGAAACCCAAGCCGGGGCAGTCTCTGGGTTGTTCCCTTGAGTGCTAAGCTGCATTTCAAAAGTTAAAGCATCACTTCACTGTGGAATCAGTTCTGAAACTGAAGGAAAAGACAGATGCTACTGCCCTGGTGTACACTGCTGCCACCGCTGGTACCTGCCATGGCTGAAGCCACCCAGGAAAACTCCCCACTGCCGGTGCAGTTCCAGGATGCTCCACTGCTGCCACTGACACAGGTTCTGCAGCCCCTCTCGCTGATGAAAACAACCAGACCTGTCCAATCACCACCACCGCCCTCACTCCCAGGTATGGCAAGCCCTGGATTGGGACTCGGCCCACAGGGCATTGCTGGAGCTGAAGGGCTGGCCTTCACCTCTGCCACCAGCCGTGAGAGGAAAGTAAGGGCAAGGTAAACCCAAACCGCTGCCCAGGCAAGAGCTGCCAGCAGGGGTGGGCAAGGCTACAGGGTGAACCTGGCTGGAAGTTGTTTGTAAATCTCCCCAAAAGACGGAGGGGAAGAAGTTCCGCCCCCATCCAGGATAATTTTATAATAAGAGAAGACTTGGGTATGTTTTTATTAGACAGTCTTTCCTAACAAGACTGATTTTTGCTTGTATCACTCTTGGTCTCAATGAGCAACTCATCTGCCTTTTGTGGCTATGCAGTTAATCATCCATTGCTTAATTAGTTTGTTAAGTCCCCATTTCTTTGGAGAGCAAGATAATTATGTTTATGAATTGCTAATATCACCTCCTGAGTAATTCCTTTTGGAGCACTTTCCATTTTGACAACTTAGGAAAGAAGTGTTGTCTTTTGGGTTTACCTGAATGAAATTCAGGTGTAGGCATCAGGGTGGGTTAATTTGAAAATGAGCAGTAAAAGAGAAACACGTTTCTGTACATAACAGAAAGGAAAGGAAAACATTGAGAAGTGTTGAGGAGCTCAGGGGTGTGTGTGTGCATCAGGGAATTCCATACTGGAAAGATTGTTTTGTATTCCAGTTAAATTAGAAGTTGTTCTTTGTGAAGGATCTGTGAAAATTTTGGAATATTGCAATAAGGCCCAAGAAAAAAATATATATAAAGCAGAAAGATTTAATTAAAGGATAAGAAAAAGAATGGTAACTAACTGACTACTTTGAAAATGGCTTTTAATTGTTTTCAATTGTAGGAATGGAAATATTTGATTGACTGTATGCTTTAATGTTCAAAAAGAACAATCTTTATCATATAAGCAGAGATGTATTCTTCAAGCTTTTATGCATTTTGCAAAAATCATTGTAGAAATTGAATACCACTGTAGAACATCATTTCTCACCAAAAATGCAATTTAATTTTATTTATTTATTTTTTATTTATTTTATTTTGTCACAACAATATATGTAGGTATCATACAAAAGATTATATAGTATATAAACACATATATGAGTAAATATAAGGAGGTATAAGAATATATATGAGAAGAAGAAAAGAAAAAAAAACAATAGGACAGGAACGGTAGGCACGTTTGTGCACTTATGCACGCCCCTTATGGTCCTCTTAGGAATGGGGTGAAGTCAATAGTAGAAAGTTTTTGGATAAAACTTTTAGGATTATGGGAAGAGACCACAGAGTTAGGTAAAGTATTCCAAGCACTGATGATTCTGTTACAGAAGTCATATTTTCTGCAATCTAGATTAAAGCGGTTGACATTAAGTTTAAATCTATTAGTTGCTCTAGTATTATTGCAATTAAAGCTGAAGTAGTCTTTAACAGGAAGGACATTACAATAGATGATTCTGTGAGTTAAGCTTAGGTCATGTCGAAGGCGACGGAGTTCCAAGTTTTCTAAGCCTAGGATTTCAAGTCTGGTGGGATAGGGTATTTTATTGTTTTCAGAGGAATGGAGAACTCTTCTTGTAAAATATTTCTGGACGCGTTCAATTGTATTGATGTCAGAGATGTGATGAGGGTTCCAAACAAGGCGAGCTGTATTCTAGAATTGGTCTAGCAAATGTTTTATATGCTCTGGTTAGTAGTGTGGTGTTTTTGGAAAAGAAGCTCCGCAAGATTAGATTTACAACTCTTAGAGCTTTTTTTGCTATGCAGTTGCAGTGGGCTTTGGCACTTAGATCATTTGACATGGAAACTCCAAGGTCTTTAACGGGATGGGGGTCGTCTGTAAGGTAATGTCCATCTAGTATGTATTTAGTTTTTGGGTTCTTTTTTCCTATATGTAAGACTGAGCATTTGCTGGTTGAAATTTGGAGCTGCCAATTTTTAGACCAAGCGGATAGATGATCAAGGTCGTTTTGAATGATAGAAGTATTGTCTGTGGTGTTAAATAGTTTGACATCATCAGCAAAGAGAACACAATTACTTGAGATGTGGTCACAGAGATCATTAATGTATAGTATAAAGAGTGTTGGTCCAAGGACGCTGCCTTGAGGAACGCCACTCTTGACAGGAACAGGATTTGATAAAGCATTGCCAATTTTGACCACTTGTTGTCTGTTAGACAGAAAAGCAGATATCCATTTGTGTAGGGGTCCTGAGATGCCATAGAATGTTAGTTTTAGGAGAAGTTTATCGTGTACTACTGAGTCAAAAGCTTTGCAGAAGTCTATGTAGATTGCATCTATTGATTTGCCTTGATCAAGATTTGAAGTCCATATGTTTTTACAGTGGAGAAATTGTAAATTACATGATATTTTTTTCCTGAAACCAAATTGTTTGTTGGAGAGTAGGTTGTTAGTTTCTAAGTGTGAGGTAATGGATTGGTTGATGATAGATTCCATGATAGATTCCATGACTTTGCAGGTGACGCAGCAAAGGGAGATCAGTCTGTAGTTTTCGACTAAGCTGGGGTCTCCTTTTTTGAAGATAGGGATGACTGTGGCTAGTGACCAAAGTTTGGGAAGAGAACTGGTAGTGAAAGCTTTATCAAAGATAATACTTAGGGGTTCTGCTAAAATGGAAAGTTTTTTTAAGAAGTATGCACATAGTCCATCGGGTCCAATAGAAAGCGATGGTTTTAAGTTGTGAAGGGCTTTTCCAACGTTGTCTTCTGTGAAGTCTATATGAGTTAAATCATCATAGTCATTGCTGGTTCGTTTGTGGAATGTCGGCTATGTGTTATCGGAGTTAACAAAAACTGAGCCAAAGAAAATGTTGAAGAGGTTTGCTTTGACTGTTTCGTCATTGCATTCTTTGTTGTTAGAATCTTTTAGTGGTGGGATGAATCTTGAGTCTTTAAGTTTATTGTTGACAAAATTATAAAAGGCACGATTGGAATTTGTGCGCAGAAGGTTCTCTTCTTGCTTAGTGTGGTAATTTGTGCATTCAGTTTTTATTTGGTTGCATATGTTTCGATAGCAGTTTTTGAAATTTGTAACATAGCCTTTTTTGTTTCTTTTCCAGAGGGATTTTGTTTTTGTTTTTTTTATAAAAAAAGTTTTATTTTTACAATCTTATCAAATAATTCATCCAATGTACAGTTATATACAATTAGTCGGGCCTGCCCAGTCACCACCCCCCTTTTTAACCTTCTTCCCTCTTCTACCTTCTTTTACTTTCCAAACCTTCCTCTCCTTCTCTTATCTACCTCCTCTCCTCCCTCCACCCTACACTCTTCTCCCTCTTCTACCCCTCTTCCTTCCTCTTCTCCTCTTTCCTACCTCCTACTCTCTCTTTTTTCCCTCCCCACCGTTCTAAAATGGCAACTGGTCAGACCCGACCCTACATTAATTATATTTATACATCTTCAATAATCCCTGTACATTAACCATCACTCCATCACTAACCTCAACCCCCCAATTCCCTTCCCCTTTACCCCCCACCCCCCACCCCGACTTCCCAGAACAAAATGCAGGGTATCAAAACTAACAATCATAATCTAAAATAATTCCTAAATTATAATCTCTAGTCTCTCCACGCTTATTCACACTCTCAATTCCCCTCTCCTTCAAAAATATATCTAATACAAATTATTTCCTAAATTTACTCATATGCTATTTGATATTTTTTTATCTGATACTTATTTTGAATATAATCAATCCACATTTTCCATTCTAAAATATATTTTTCTTGTGTATAGTCTTTCAAGTAAGCAGAGATTTTGCCATTTCTGCCAGATTTGATACTTTAAGAGTCCATTCTTCAATTGTAGGTAATTCTTCTTTCTTCCAATATTGAGCAATCAAAAGTCTTATGGCTGTTATTAAGTTCAGAATCAATTTAGTCTCTATAGCTGTACAATCCATAATTATTCCTAGTAAAAAACTGCGGGTAAACTTAATCTTCTTTTCAAAATATTCTGCATGATCCACCATACTTTAATCCAAAATGCTTTAACTTTTTGCAAGTCCACCATATATGATAATAAGTAGCATCTTCACAATCACATCTCCAGCATTTAGCCTGTACATTAGGATACATACATGACAATTTTTGGGGTCTAAATGCCATCTATAAAACATCTTATAAAATTTTCTCTCATATTTTGCGCTTGTGTAAATTTAACATTCCTCACCCAAATTCTTTCCCAAGTTTCCAACATTATTGGTTGCTGAAAATTTTGTGCCCACTTAATCATACAATCCTTAACCAAATCAGTCTCTGAATCTATTTCTACTAATACATTATACAACCTCTTAATATGCTGTTGACCTTGATCTCTCATTTGTTTTAACAAATTATCCTCAATTGCTTAACACCTATTTTTTGATCTAATTTCCATCTAGCTTGTAGTTGTCCATATTGGAACCATGTATAATTTTTCCCTTCTTCCCCCATCTTTTCTCTAGATTTTAATTGTAACTCCCCCTTTTCCATACAAAGAAGTTCTTTATAAGTAACTACCTCCATCTTTTGATATATATTTATATTTTCTATCATGTGTCTCGGGTTTGCCCATATTGGAATCTTTCCATCTAATTTGTATTGATATTTCCTCCAAACCCTCAATAATGCATTTCTAATTATATTATTTTTAAATATTTTATCAACTTTCTTATCATATAATAAATAGGCATGCCACCCATATAACAAACCATAACCTTCTATATTCAGAACTCTTTCCTCAGTTAAATTAATCCAATCAGTAATTAATGATAAAACAACTGCTTCATAATACAATTTTAAATTAGGCATTTTAAGACCCCCCCTTTCCCTTATATCCTGCATTATTTTTAATTTTATTCTTGGTTTTTTGCCCATCCATACAAATTTACTAATCCCCTTTTGCCATTCCTGTAATTTAATATCATTCTTAAACACCGGTATCATTTGAAACAAAACAAAAACCTGGGCAAAACATTCATTTTATAGCCGCTATTCTTCCCAGCAAAGATAGTTGTAACTTCTTCCAACTCTCCATTTCTTTCCATACCTTCTGCCACAATACCTCATAATTATTTTTGTATAATTTAACATTTGAAGCTGTAATATATATTCCTAAATATTTAACCTTTTTAACGATTTCAAAACCTGAAGTTCTTTCTAACTCTTCTTTTTGTTGTATATTCATATTTTTAGTTATCATCTTTGTCTTTTGCTGATTCACCTTAAATCCAGATACTTTACCATACTGACCAATTATATCTTTTAAACCAGTTACTGAGTATATTGGTTGAGATACAGTAACAACCAGGTCATCTGCAAAAGCTCTTAATCTATAATCTTGATGTTTAACTCTAATTCCCTTTATTCGATCGGAACCACGTATGTTATTCAGAAGAATTTCTAAAGTTAAAATAAAAAGTAATGGGGACAAGGGACATCCCTGTCTCGTCCCTTTCTCAATTTTAAAAGTTTCTGTTAACCCACCATTTACTATTATTTGTGCTGTTTGCTTCTGATATATTGCTTTAATTGCACGAATAAAATAATCCCCAAATTGCATTTTTTCTATTACTTTAAACAAAAACTGCCAATCCAATCTATCAAAAGCTTTTTCAGCATCCAAAAAAAGGAATGCCGCTGATACTTGGTTGTTTCGTTCCAAATATTCAAGTAAATTTACGATTTGCCTCACATTATATCTCATCTGCCTACCCTTAATAAATCCTGACTGATCATTATGAATTATTTGATTCATCACTGGCATTAATCTATTAGCCAATATCTTGGTAAATATCTTGTAATCAGTATTTAAAAGTGATATAGGCCTATAATTCTCTGCTTTAATACCATCTCGATCTTCCTTCGGTATTAACGAAATAAAGGCTGTCCTCCATGAAGGGGGAACATCTCCTCCCATTTGAATTTTATTAAATAACTCTTTAAGTGGTTCAACCATCTCATTTTGTAAATTTTATAATAAACAGCTGTTAAACCATCTGTTCCTGGTGCTTTACCGATTTTAAGTTGTTTAATTGCTAAGAAAATTTCCTCTGAAGTAATTAATTGATTCAATTCTTCTCTTTGATTTTCTGTAAGCTCACAAATATTTTGTTGTTGTAAATATCTTTCTATCTCTGTATCATCAACCATATCCCTAGAATATAACTTACTATAATACTCTAAAATGCTTTTTAATCAAGTTCTTTTGATAAACTTCCTTACCCTATATTCTATTTTATCAATCGTTCGTGATTTCTGTTTTTTCCTTATTAAATAGGCAAGCCATCTTCCTGGCTTATTGGCATTATTAAACGTATTATGTTTTACATATTGTAAATTAATTGCTACTTGATCTGCCATCAACATATTAAACTGTCCTCTCAGTAAATTTATTGATTCTTTTATTTTACTATTTCCTGGGCTATTTATCAATAATTGTTCTTTCTTTTAATTTCCTCTTCCAGTTCCTTTTTCTTTTTCTGCAATTTATTTCTGTATTTAATATTCATTTGTATAAGATTTCCTCTCATATAAGCCTTACTGGAGTCCCAAATCATCTCTATAGATGTCTCTTTTTTCATATTCATAATAAAAAATTCTTTCATTTGTTTTTACATTCATTTACATTTTGTTCATATTTAAACAAATTCTCATTCAACCTCCATGATCTCCTAGCCTCCTTTTCCCGATCAAATTCAATCCAAACTGGACTATGATCAGATAAAGTTCTTGAACAAATCTTCGTCTTCTTCACTCTAGAATACAAATCATTAGTAATCAAAATAAAATCAATCCTCGAAAATGATTGGTGCCTATCAGAAAAGAAGGTAAAATCCCTCTCTTCTGTATTATGTTCTCTCCAAATATCTCTTAATTCCAAGTCCTCCATCATTTCAAAAAAAGCCTTTGGTAATTTCGCCCGCTTGATATCTTCCTTAAACTTTTTGTCTTTTGAGTATCCAACACACCATTCCAATCACCCATTAATATATATGATTTATAATCCCAAAATACTATTCTTTTATGTAAAAACTTGAAAATATTTTCTTGTTGTTGATTCGGAGCATAAACTCCTATTAATAATGTCTTCTTTCCCTCCAACAAGAGTTCAATAGCAATGTATCTTCCTTGCTTATCCACCTCAATTAATTTTGCTGATATATCCTTCTTTATATATATAACTAAACCATTTTTTTTCTCCAAAGAGGAGGCAACAAAATGTACTCCCAGTTTTGAATTTATCAAATATTTCTGGTCTAAAGATCTAATATGTGTTTCTTGTAAACAAGTAATGTCATTTTAAATTGTTTCAAATAATGAAATACTTTCCTTCTCTTCATGTGAATTCAAACCATTAACATTCCAAGATAATAGTTTAATTGCCATTATCGGCCAAAGGAAACTTTTGGAACACTAGCCGCAAATCACATTTTGCTTTAGGCCTTGCTCCTCCCACTGTTTCCGTTGTAGTAGTTGCCAGTTGTTGTTGTGCCTTCATCTCTTGTTCCTTGCGTTTAGCAGCAGCTCTTGTCAGCCTTTGTTCTTTTGAATCTGGACCCGTCATAGGTATTTCCAACACTTGTAATAAATCTTCTTCCATCGCAATCTGTTCTTGTACCTGCTTCACCTCTCTTCCTTCACTTCAGTCTCCTTTCTTCTAGCATCCAGTGGAGAAAGACTTCCATCGTTTAATGCCTCAACATAAAATTCTCTCGCTTTTCCAACTGTATTGAGACGATGTACTTTCCCTGCATAATATACTATTATACCAGTTGGAATATCCCATCTATATTCAATCTGACGTTTTTTAAGTTCATTCACCAGGAAGGCAAATTCCTTTCTAGCCCTTAACATTTTGGTGGAATTTCCTTTAATATTAAAATATCCTGACCAGCAATCTGAATCTTCTCCCCTTATATGAGGCTTGCTAAATCTGATTTCTCACTGTTCTATTTGTAAAATAAATAACAACATCCCTTGGCAACTTTTTTGCCTTGCTATCCAAGAATTCACACGATATATTTTATCAATTTGATAAGCCACATCTGCTGGACGAGCTGCTAATATCTCAGCAAATACTTCAGAAAAATTTCCTTAAATCCTCTTCATTATTCTCTTTCAGACCACGAATTCTTAGAGCAAATTCCATATTTCTGTATTGTATCAAAACTATTTCATCATCTGTTTTTTCCATTTTACTTTGAAATTCAGCCATTTTATTATCTAATTTTGAATTATGTTGCTTAATTTCTTCAACCTCCTTCCAATAAAATCACATTATTTGCCAAACTTTGTACTGCAATTACAAATCCTTCCTTAACTTCTTTATTTCCCACTTGAATTTCTGATATCTGCTCTTTCATTTCCGACATCTCATCAGTTATTACTTTAAATTTTTCTTGCATAAAGTCTTTTAAATTCTCTTGTACCGCCTCTAAGTTCAATGTTCTAGTCTCCACTGTATGAGCTGGAGAGGCACCAGCTGAGGAGATTCCAGAGCCCTTTGTTACAGTAGACTTTAATTGTTTGGCTGCCATCTTCTATAAAATTATTTATTTATTTCCAACTTAATATTCAGTTTAAATCTTCTTAACCTCTGAGAAACACAGTCCTTTAAAGCTTTTTTAAAGCAATATTTAAAAAGAAAATCTCTCCTAGATTCTAGGCAGCAAAGAGTTAAAGAGTTAAAGCAGCAAGTAACATGCAAATTACCAACTGCAGACAAACGGTAAAAGTATCACTTTCGCTTTCCACTCGTTAACTTGTTAACAATTCGCCTCCATTTTCTTGCTGTTTTCAAACTTGTTACAAAGTATCGGGGAATCGGCTTGGCTACTTGCATAAAGTTCTCCCACTTTCGTTCTGTCCGGTATAATCCTTTATTGTCCAAAATAAATCTCGGCGTTTGGTCGTGGTGATTGGTTCCGCCCAAGCAGAAGAATCCTCGGATCTGGAGCTCTTCGGGTTGCTGGAGAGAACTTAACCCTTCAAACCCCTTTTTTCTCAGGGGCTTTAGGGAAATTCAACCTCTGCCCTCAGCTCACCCCCTCCTCTTCTCCCGAAGAAAGGGTTTTTCGAACCGCTGGACTGCAGATTTAAGCTGTCCTAGCGATTCCACAAAATCCAGAGGTTGGTGATCGTAAAGATCACCGCCATCACCTACGGTGCCAAACCGGAAGCCTCCCAGAGGGATTTTTTTTTTGATTGAAGCGTTTTTATTGATATGGGTAGTTTGTTTTTTTTGGTCATGGTAGTCATTTGTGGTACATATAGTTTAATGACTCTATTGATTTCAAGTAGAAAAACTCTATAGTGGTCTTCAGCAGTTATGCAGTTTGGTCTAATGGAGAGTAAGTAAAATTTTACACAGGCAAGGAAAAATGTATAGAATAGGTGGTGCCTGGCTCAATTGGAAGTAACTGTGACACAGATCTGTGAGATGGAAACTTATCAAACAGATCCAACCTAGAAATAAGAAGAGATTTCTGACCGTGAGAACAATTAATCAGAGAAATGGGATGCCTTCAGAAATTGTGGATATACCAGCACTGGAGGTTTTTAAGAAAAAAATTGTCCATAATAGTATAGGGTCTCATGCTTAAGCAGGGATTAGACTAGATAACCTCCAAGGTCCCTTCCAACTCTGTTATTCTTTATACATCTCTCCACTCAGTCTTACCAAGAGAATGGTTATAAACAATATTTGGAAATGTACATGAGGTCTTTTGATAGCAAAATCTCATCTTATTGGCTAGTATCACGGGGAAGATGACTTTGAAAAAGCATCCTCTCTCACCATTACATGCAAGACAAGGCAAGGACTGGCTGAGAGAGGACGGGTGAGGAGAAGCCAGGTGAGTCGCCCCTCCATGTGAGTGACATTTGAGTTGGCCATAGCCACCCAGTCACATGACCAACTAGCCACACCCACAGAACTGGTAGTAAAAAAATTGAATCCCACCACTGAGTACAACAGTGTTTGGGAGGACGTCATTAACTCCATCATCCCATCCAGCTCATTTGAAGTGCTAGTAACCATGAGGCAGTAGAGAACACCCCTCCAGCAACCCACCCTGGCCCTGATGCAAGCACTGAAGGAGGCTCTGGAGGGAAATGAAAGGTTTCAGTAGCACAAAGAAGAGCTGGTGATAAAAGAAGGATTGGCTTGGAAAGGAAGCAAAATCTGCATCCCAGCCTATTTAAGGACTGGAGTGAAGTCACAACACAAGGGCGGCAGGGTATTTTGGATTTGTAAAAACACTCCACCTGGTGAAAAGGCAGTTGTGGTGGCCAAAGGTGAAAAAGGACATAGAGGCATAGAGGTATCCCATGTGCACCTCAATGAAACAACTACCTGGGAAGCCCCCAGGGTTGCTGTAGCCAGTAGTCAACCCCATCAGCCTGTGGGAAGAGGTCTGTATGGATTTTGTTGTAAAATTGCCAGAAAGTGCTGGAAACATTGTGATTTGAACTATCACTGATTTTTTCTCCAAACAAGTCCATTTCATGGCATGTTCCAAGCCCTTCAGCCCTGACTTTGGCTAAATTGTTTGTGCAACACATATACTGGTTATATGGGGTCCTGAATTGTATGGTCTCTGACTGAGGAGTGCAGTTCACTTCAAAGTTCTAGCAGGAGTTCCTGAATCTGATAGGTTCCTCCCAAGGGCTTAGCTCCACCACCATCCTCACCCAAATAGAGCCTGTAAATGCATAAACTCAATATTAGAACAATGATTGAGATGTTATATAAACTACCAGCAGAATAATTGGGCAAAGCTCCTGTCTTTCACAGAAGTGGCATATAATAATTCTGTGCATAGCAGCACCAGACTTACCCCCTTCAAGGTGGCTACTGGGGTGGAGAGAAGCCATCATCAGCCTCGCTGGCAGAATGGATAGACACTTTGAGAGCCATATGTGTCGCAGTGCAAAGAGCACTAGAGACAGCCAGGGAAACCCACAAGAAGCAAGCTGATAAAAAGAGAGTAATCTAGAGGGAGTTCAGTGTAGGAGACAGAATATACCTGTCCACCCAGTTTCTGAACCTCAGGCAGTTGTGTAAAAAGCTGGGGGCCATGTATATAGGACCTTTCTTTATTACCCGGATTCTCAATCTGGTGACAGTAGAGCTGAAATTGCTAAAAAGCCTCAGACACATTCTTCCCATATTTCATTGCAGTCTGTTAAAGCTCAGTACTAAGACCGGCCACTGAACCCCCTCTTCCTCGCATCTTAGTGAGTGGAGAGGAGCATTTCAAGACTCAGGAAATACTAAACTCAAGGAGACGCAACAGGAAACTGCAGTATTTGGTGCTGTGAAAGGGGTATCCCCTAGCAGAGATGGAATGGGTAGCAGAAAAAGAAGTTAGGGCATCTAGACTGGTTTGTAAGTTCCATACTAAACATATAAACTGACCCAAATAGAATGGGAGTTTTGGGGCTTCTATGTCATATAAATCTGTGTATGTTTCTTCTCCTAGGCTTATCTTTCTTCTGGAAGATCAGCATGTCAAGGTTGACTTGCAAAACACTTCTTTCTGCTCACAGCTTGATAATGAAGCAAAGGAGTTGGGAGGAGTATGATTGGAATGTGTGGGAAGCTGGAAGGGAGAGAATACATTTATGTGAGCCATTTGCATCTTGAGAAAATCTTACAATCCCAAGGTCATGAGCTGAAGACTTTCGAAAGGTTTTCCCAAAATAAAATGCTTAACCTGGATTGGTGGACAATGGACACTGGGTGGCCCAGGGAAAGAAAAAGTGGGTTTCATTATACTGTGCTTTGCACAAAACTTCAGAACTGGCTTTGCTTCTTCTGTGCCTGTATGGGTCTATCAGTAAAATTTTACTTTTGGTAATAAAGATGTCCCAGAGTTTGTTTGTTTGTTTTTTGATGTGCATGCCAATGGGACAATTGACAGGTGGTGTTGTATCCCTCCCCCTCTATTGAGAGAGTGTAGTTCAATATTAATGTAGGTGGCCTCTTTACCCCTCTTTCTGTCCAGAATGTGGACTTCGCTGTCTTTAAAACTTTAAAGCATTTGTCTTTCAAATGCAGATGAACTGTTGAATTTTGTCCTTACGTTGTTGTCCTATGTTGTACCATGCATTTGTGGTTTGCTTTGTTTTTCCAATGTATATATCTGCACATGCCTCACTGCATTGTACTTCATATACCACATTCATCAAATCCAAAAAAAGACCCAGCAGGAATTCCTCCATTACAGACAAAGAAGAGAACAAATGAAGCAACATTGCCATTCCATATGTTGCAGGAATATCTGAAGAGTTCAGGAGATTTTCAACCAACACAATATACATACACAGTTTAAACCCAGAAATACAGTAAGGCAGAAGCTTGTCCACCCTAAGGATAAAACACCCAAACCGAGCAATGTGATATATGTAATACAAAGCAATGAGACGTGCAGATCTGTACATTGGAGAAACAAAACAACCATTTTACAAACACATGGCACAACCTAGGAGAACAAACCCATTGGGATAAAATTCAGCAGTCAATCTCTATTTGAAAGACAAAAGTCACTCTTTTGAAGACGAATGTACAAAGTCTTCATTCTGGACAAAGAGGACTGCTGGTTTGAAAGAGGGGTCAAAGTGGTCATCTACATTAAGATTGAACAGCCCTCTGTCAAAAGAATGGGAGGGATATGACACCATCTATCTCCTGTTTACAACACAGTTCTTTTACCAGTTCCAAGAAGGTTCCACACCCACTTGCACTATTCAGGTGACTCAGAGGGCACAGATAAACCTCCAAGTGGCCTCTACAACTCTCAGAAAGAGTGCTAACAGCCAAATGAGGAATATAAATACTTCCCCTTCTCCAGCATTCAGTCAGAATTGAAGAAGCCTCTTGGATGTGAAGTGAAAGGACTTCAAGCAAAACAAAACAAAAAAATCCCATTGTCTTTTGAAAAAGCGGCTTTGGGACAATCGTGACCTGGATGATTGAAAATCTCCAAAGTCAGATGGTTTAAGTAAAGATTAAAGGAAGTTTTAACAAGCAAGACTAGTAAATAACAACAACAATTAATACTATTATAATTATACCAGGATGGAAATGGATGAACAGGAGCAGAAAAGGGTTAGGGAAAAAGACTAAGAATATTGAATAAGAATAGGTTGCCAATTTACAGTTTAGCGTAGTAGTTAAGGCACCAGGCAAGAAACTGGGAGATGGTGAGTTCTAGTTTTATCTTGAGCCAGTCCTTTTCTCTCAGCCCTGGGAAGGAGGAAATGCAGACCACGCCTGGGGAATAAAATTTGCCAAGAAAACTGTAAAGACTTGTCCAGGCAGTCAGTAAGAACTGGATATCACTGAATAGAAGAAGTAGAAAAAAAGTTCAGAATGCCAGTAGAATAAAAAACAGGCATGTGCGTAAGACAGAAATAACTTCTTCCTTACAATATTAAAAGGAAACTGATTTAAGCAAGTCACTTATAATCAGCTTGCCTTCCCAAAGTATTATTAGTACGCCATCAACATTTTCAACAAATAAAAAATGAAATTAAAAATTAAACACCAGCCATAAGAGGAGCTACAGTAGCCCTGAAGGGAGCTATAATAACCATTACTATAGCATTAACCTCAAAAGGTTAAAACCCTCCATGTATGAGCTAATTTTGAGAAAATAAAAAAAAATAGATTTTTAATTTTATAAAAGGAAAAAGAATTTGTTTTTGAATCCAATAATTCAAAATTATAGTAAATTTGAAAATTATTGGATTCAAAAACTAATTCTTTTTCCTTTTATAAAATTAAGTTTACATTTTCATATATGAATATTTTTTAAACTTTTCTATTTCTTTGTTTTTAAATTTGTGAATTTAAATTTATAACTTCATATAAATTTTATAATGTTTTAATGATAAAATGCAAGATGAAATTCGGTTTGAACAAACTAAATTTGGAAATTTAATCAATAAAATTGCAAAACATTTAAATACTTTGCTCTTACAAACAACTTGCAATTTTGAGGCATCTATAATTTTTTTCTTACGTTTTCCAAAATTTATAGCATGCTTTATCAGCACATTATTATTTTCCAATTCTAAAATACATAAGACAGCCATAAATTACATATATAGCAAGTCATATGTATATATGATCCACTATATCATTTGTACAATACTGTCAAATAAGTGTGTTACTTTTGAATTTATTTTCCAAAGCAAAGCATGAAGAAGATTTTGACAAGCAATAAACAATATGTTTAAACAGCCTGCTAATAGCAATTTGATTAATGACAGAAAATTAGCATACTAAAAATGCTGTGGAAAATTAGATGTGAGCCTGTGATTACAGTTTCACTCCCCATCCAAACATTTTTCACTCTATCTTCTTAATTTTGATATAGATACACATACACACAAATACATATATTCATATTTTGTCAGTATAACACTTGAAAACCACATAGATAGATACTAAAAACCATACGTTAGATAGATACTAACGTATCTATCAGACCTGTTTTAAAACAATTATTTAGGAAAGCAGACTCTTGACTCCATTTGATTCAAGGGAAAATAATGTTTGCTGAAGATGTTTGTTGAAGGCGGAATCTGAAGTTCATGCTCACTGATAAAAAGAGCTAAACCCAACCTTTCCCATCCCTCCCACCAATGTCTGGTCCATTGCCATCCAATTCAGAATCACCGCAATACTATGGGAAACTGGGTTGTTTAGGCTACTGGAATTTCACTTCCAGGGCAAGTGGCCTTGAAGATGCCTGGCATAACCAGTACAAACAGCTCTGATCTTCTTCATGTCAGCTCCCACTCCCCAATTTCCACCATTAGATACACAATTGTGGATTGCCTCAAATGCCTCCCCCCTCCCTTCCCCTTTGATGGCAGGAACCCAGACTGACAATGGAGATCCTTACATGCTGCCCGCCCCCCTACAAGGATGTTAGTCCTGCAAAAGAAGAGAGAGAGAGAAAACAAGTGAAAAACAGGGTTAAATCATTTTGGTTTATTGGGGTATTAATTGTGGAAATATTTGAAAAGTTTGGCAGCTTTAACATGTTTGAGGTCCACCTATTCCATTTTGGAAGTCTTTCCATGCCACTAGGTACTGGATCTTCTTGTGGTGTTATGGGAATCCAGAATATCTTTGACTTCAAAATGCTGCTCCCCTTCAATCACAAGAGGCTCAAGTGGTGGCATTGGGTACAGCGGAAGAGCACATCAGGTTACAATAGACTGCAGTAGAAGATTGGATGGATGGGCCTGAGTGATTTGGAGAGTGAGTTCTACTGTGACCAGGTTAATTAGGCATTTAATGGGAAAAGTTCCAACATACTTGGGCCCCAGTTTTTTTTCAAGGGTTGTGTCGTGTCCCACTCCTCCGCTGACGGCCGGGTCAGGGAAATCCGAATCAGGCTTGCCTCTGCAGCTCTGCCCAAAGTCCTAGCAAAGTCCTCAGAGCAGGCAGGAGACCAGAAAGTGACTTCAGCAAGATAAGTTCGACTTTGCCTGACTCAGAGACTGCCAGAAAGCAGATCCTTTATATAGGCCATGGGGTGTGGCTCCATGACTCAGCACTCATTAAGGCCTGCCCCTCCCTTCCTTCTGTTGCCTCCGCCTATCCAGTCTTCTGATGCGAGGGTCACTCCAATCAGCAGCTGTTGGAAATAAACCTTCCTCAGGCTCACATGCTGTGGAGGAGGGGGAGGGGTCTAGCTGCTCCGTTTGCCTGGGCATGGAGCCAGGGCTGGGGCCGGGGGGTGCTCCCTCCTCTGCAGCCTGCTTGGGCATGGAGCCAAGGCTGGGACCGGGAGGTGCCCCCTCCTCTTCAGCTTGTCTGGGCATGGAGCCAGGACTGGGGCCAGGAGGCATACATTCCTCCGTGTTCGGGAGCAGATAAGAAGGCCCCGGCTGCTGTGAGAGCGGGCAAGACACAACAGATTGCCTAGATTGCAAGTACTCGGTAGATAAAAACACCCAATCCCCTACATTAAAGTCTTTAGGCTTCATGCGTTTTTGTCTGCTTGCTTTTTATAGGGCACCCCTCACTTCCTAGCCACTGCCCAGATGTTTTGTAATTGGGTCACCCAGTTTTTGAGAAAGGTGACAGAAGGGGTGACCATGGGTATTGAGGCAAAGTTTTGGCCTGTGGCCACTTTGAATGGGGTGAAGCCTGCACTGCTATGGATGGAATTATTATAAGCCACTTCAGCAAATGGGAGGAGTTCTATCGAGTTGTTTTACTGATAGTTTATGTAACACCTGAGGTGGTGCTCTAGAACCCCATTGGTTCATTCACACCTCCCATTAGTTTGGGGGTGGTGACTGGAGCTTAGTCCCTGGGAGGTCCCCAAAAGACCCAGAAACTCCTGCCAAATCTTTGAAGCAGGGGTGAAATCTGAACCCATTTGCTACCAGTTTGCTGGCCATGCATGCACCCTGTGTGCATATGCATACTAAATGTGCACTGTGTGCACATGTGCAGCGTGCACCAAATGTGTACTGCATGTTTAAAAAGCTACCGGTTTGGGTGAACCAGTAGTCAGCTACCAATTTGGCCGAACTGCTAGTTAGCTACCAATTCAGTCGAACCGGTAGTTAAAAAAAGCTATGACTCAATGATCACCTGTGCTGTGTGGTTTAGCTTTGCTAGAGAGCAGCATTTCCTGCTTTTTAGCAAAGCTAAACAGTGTGCCACAGCTGATCTGCCCTCACTGTTCTATTTACCTTCCCAAGCCTCCTTTTGGTGCATACTGCATATGCATGGTGCCCTTCTTTTCTGCACTTGAAGCAAGCAGCTGAGCACTGCTGTGGGCCTTGGGTGCTCATCAGTGGTTTTTGGGTGTCCTGCTTCTCGAGAAGGGGCTTTTGCCACCTGTGTCCTGATTGATGTTTGTTCCAGGCCAGGTGGATCTCCACTTCCTCTGCCAGGATGTACCATCCATGGAGAGTGGTGGCCCCCCTGATCTGCGATCTTATTCAGGGGGGAGTCCGCGGACTTTATGGGCATTAAGGAGACCTGGCTTGGCACAGAAGGGGGTGTACCCCTGGTCGAACTGTGCCCTCCGGGATTCCGAGCATTCCATCAACCGAGGGCCCAGGGTAGGGGTGGAGGGATGGTGGTTATGATGAGGGAAGGTCTGGAGCTGAGAGAGTCCACTGTGCCTCAGATAGCCGGTTGTGAATCCCTCCTTGTGAAGTGGGGCCATAGGAATCAGATGGGTCTGTTGATCGCGTACCTGGCTCCTTGCTGCATGACTACAGCCCTGCCTGAGCTACTGGAGGTGCTTGCCAGAGTGGCGGTTGAGATTCCCAGACTTTTGGTCATGGGGGATTTCAACTTGCCATCGGCCGTCTTGTCCTCAACGGTGGTCCAGGAGTTCCAGGCTTCCATGACGGCCTTGGACCTGATTCAAGTAACTGATGGCCCTACACACACTGGGGGGTCCACACTGGACATGATTTATATCTCTGGACAGTGGTTTAATGATCTGGTATTAGGAGATTTAGTGACGAAACCTGTGTCATTGTCAGATCATTTTCTCCTCCGCCTAGATTTTCAGACCGCCGCTCACCACCGCAGGGAGACGGAACCAATGCTTTGGTTCCGTCCCAGGCGCCTGATGGACCCCGGGAAGTTCCTGACGGAGCTTGGGCACAGGCATTATAGGTTTTATCACTCAGCCGATCCTTGAAACAGTGAATGAAGATGTCTTGTGGCCAGTTGGTTAGTTGCCAAGCCAGGTTGCAAAATTCTTGGCTGGTGTCACAATGTGGATGGATGTCCCATCACTAGCTGCATTGGGGGTGGATGTGCATCAAATTACTCAATTTGAGTCAGGTTTCACATGCTTTGAGATTCTTGAAGGCCTACTTCTTGGTAATCTAGAAAAAAGTGGTACAGATAGCATCACCATCAGATGGATTTGTAACTGTCTGACAAACCATACTCAACAAGTAGTTCTCAATGGGTCTACATCTACATGGAGGGAAGTAAGCAGTGGGGTACCACCAGGTTCTGTCTTAGGCCCAGTACTCTTCAATATCTTCATAAACAACTTAGAGGAGGGAATAGAAGGGGAACTTACCAAATTTGCAGATGATACTAAGCTGGCAGGAATAGCTAACACCCTAGAAGATTTTGTTAGATAGGGCCCAGACTTGAATACCGGGCCCTATCTAACAAAATGAAATTCAATGTAGGGGAAAGTAAAGTATTACACTTAGGCAAAAAAAAACCCAAAAGTATACATAGACTGGATGAAACCAGACTTAACAGCAGTAACTGTGAGAGAGATCTTGGTGTCTTAGTGGAAAACTAGCTAAATATGAACCAGCAGTGTGCAGCAGCAGCCAAAAAAGCCAATGCAATCCTAAACTGCATTAACAGAGGGATACAATCAAAATCAAGTGAGGTACTAATATCTCTGTATAAAGCCTTAGTAAGACCACACCGAGAATACGGCGTCCAGCTTTGATCACCACACTATAAAAAGATGTTGAGACTCTAGAAAAAAGTGGTACAGATAGCATCACCATCAGATGGATTTGTAACTGTCTGACAAACCATACTCAACAAGTAGTTCTCAATGGGTCTACATCTACATGGAGGGAAGTAAGCAGTGGGGTACCACCAGGTTCTGTCTTAGGCCCAGTACTCTTCAATATCTTCATAAACAACTTAGAGGAGGGAATAGAAGGGGAACTTACCAAATTTGCAGATGATACTAAGCTGGCAGGAATAGCTAACACCCTAGAAGATTTTGTTAGATAGGGCCCAGACTTGAATACCGGGCCCTATCTAACAAAATGAAATTCAATGTAGGGGAAAGTAAAGTATTACACTTAGGCAAAAAAAAACCCAAAAGTATACATAGACTGGATGAAACCAGACTTAACAGCAGTAACTGTGAGAGAGATCTTGGTGTCTTAGTGGAAAACTAGCTAAATATGAACCAGCAGTGTGCAGCAGCAGCCAAAAAAGCCAATGCAATCCTAAACTGCATTAACAGAGGGATACAATCAAAATCAAGTGAGGTACTAATATCTCTGTATAAAGCCTTAGTAAGACCACACCGAGAATACGGCGTCCAGCTTTGATCACCACACTATAAAAAAGATGTTGAGACTCTAGAAAAAGTGTAGAGAAGAACCACCAAGATGATCAGGAGTTCCAATATTTGAGGGGCTGCCACAGAGAGACGGGGTCAAGCTTTTTTCCAAGGCATCTGAAGGCCAGACAAGGAATAATGGATGGAGATTCAGCCTAGAAATAAGGAGAAATTTTCTGGCAGTGAGAACAATCAGCCAATGGAACACCTTGCCTTCGGATGTTGTGGGAGCTTCATTATTGTAGGCTTTCAAGAAGAACTTGAAATTGGACTGCCATTTGTTAGAAATGGTGTAGGGTCTCCTGCTTGGGTGGGGGGTTGGACTAGATGACTTACAAGGTCCCTTCCAACTCTGTTAATCTGTTAATATCATCAAGTCTACCTGGTTGCTTTCTCTACACTCATCACTTTCTACCTCCAGCTCTTCCAGCTTGGCTTGCTTTCCCCATAGACGGATACCCCTGTCCCCATGGATGAATGTCATCCCCTAGAGTTTCTCTTCCCAGTCCTCTTTTCTCCCCACCCCTAAGGACCACCGGGGTCTCAGAGGGTCATCTTCCCCCGGCCACTCAGACAGATCCAATCCTACCAGAGGGGGCATCACAGACACCTCTTCCCAAGTTTCAGTTTCTCCCTTGAGTAAACATTGTTTCCCCATGGTAAAAGTAATATCCTTTCCAGGTTGATCAAAATTCTGCAATTTTGGATTGCAGAATTAGATTCCACGTAATGTCAGATCTGCCCCAAAGGTACCATTTAGGAAAGCAGATTATTGCTGTTTTGATTTTTGTCCCTCCAGAAGCACCGACCACCATCCTGACTTTGTTCTTCTCATCCACCAGGATAGTCGGACACATGGATGAGAAAGGTTGTTTACCTGTTGGGGATGGAGCCAGGTGAGATGCATTGCTGGACATGGTCCTCGAACATGCCACTTAAACCACTAGCCAGTATAGTTGTAGTAGTAAATATTCTGTGAACTATGGGCTGATTCACATCAGTCCTTCCTTTGCTCCAGCTGATTGAAGAGAAAAGAACTTTTGCTAAAGATGTTGGTTGCAGGAAAGTGAAGCAGAATCTGAAGTTCCTGCTCACCAATACAAAGAGCCAAACCCCAACATTCCCCTTGCCTTCCCTTTCCCCAATATCTGGTCTGTTGCCATCCAATCCAGGATTGCCATGAAAACTCTGGGTTGTTTAGACTGCTGTGATTTCACACCCAGGGCAAGTAACCTTAAAGATGTCCATCATAACTGGTACAAATCTGCTCTAGTCTTCTTCACAAATCAGCTCCCCCTCCTCAATTTCCACCATTAGATACATAAGTTTGGATTGTCCCAAATGCCTCCCCCCTCCCTTCCTCTTTGATGGCAGGGTTCCAACAAGGCACCAGGCCAATGGATATCCTGACAATGTCAGATCTGGTAATTTATATAATGATAATCTTGACTGCTGTTGGCAAATATGAAAATACTTATGTTTTAGTACAGAGGTGAGGTTTTGAAAACTGATTAAATCCAGGTCCCAACCAAGAGGCAACCAATTTTGTAATCCAGAGTTACCAGTAATAGTCAGTATGAAGGCAAGATGGAGAGGATTCTTCTCTGACAGCTCATGTTCTGAAGGGAAAGGACAGAGTCAAATGCTTCCCTTTTCTTCACTTGCAAATTGAATCTCCAGGATTTTAGAAATTTTATATGGTCGTGAGGAAAAGATATGAAACATAGTGGCAGGGGGAAAAAAGCCAAATTAGTTTCTGGATTCAGGATTTATTTTCCACTGTGTAATACAGGCTTTTGGGTGCAAGAAAAATTCTTGGATACAACAGGCTCTTCATTGCAAAAGTAAACAGCGTGCAATTACCCGGGGAAAAGATCTGTTAGACAAAATCAGAAAAATAAACTTACATTTTACTTGTTTGGCAGATAAAATTGAATCCTGGCATTATGTAAAGATTCAATGTATTGGCTACATTTTCAGTCTTAAAAGAAACTTTAGGCTTGGCAATTAGGGGTTGATGGTGGGAAACAAAAGCCACAATTCACATCTCGTGCAGCTTTCATGAAAGTGAAAATTGTTTTTCAAAAAGAAAATGGGGTCTGATGGAAGAGCTTATTGATTTTTTCCCCTAACGCTTTTGTATCACTAAGCCTTAATTATCCTATGCAGAGGCATAATGTCTTAAATTAAAAAAAGACCCTTTAAAAATAAATAATCCTGTCCCTATAATATTAATGCTGATGAATGAGTTTTTTTTTATCAAAAAAGTATCCTACTTTGTCATGCACTCCAGAAATAAAAATAATCAATTATTTTTCAGAGTGAAAAATAATCAATAGCCAATGCTTTGTGATAAAGAAAGACTTTGTCATAGCAACAAAGGTGACAGATAGCTGAGCATTTGGAAGAGTTCCCCTACAGTCTTGGCTAACAGGATAAAAAGCTGTAAAACATACATATATTATTAATAACAAATATTTATTTTTTATTTTATTTATCAAATTATATTATTATAATATTGATAAAAATAATTTATAAAAAAAGTACAGCTGCAGTCTGAATGAGAACAATGTCAGGGTTCCGCCCAATGGCCTAATTATATCATGAGCCTTGAGTCAAGCTTCAAAAAAAATCCATTTATTTATTAGGAGCTTCATCTCGGCACATTCCAAGTGAAGCCAACTCTGTCCTCATTTAATTCACACCCTGGCTCTGGCCCTGTTCCCCTCTCCCCCCAAGGCATGTCATTAGTCACATTCCCTAATGAAGCACTTTTATGGGTTGTAGAAGTCCCTCCTTCCAGCCACTGTGGGTCTCCATGGCCTTGACATAGAGATGGCTAGAATGTGCTTTTGTTTTGACTGAAATCCAATTCCCTCGCTGTAGCTGTGAGGCTCAGATCCTCATCCCCCTGCCTATGGCAACTCAAGAGCAGGTCAGAAATGCTTCACAAGTTGATATTTGGCTTCCCTCACTTCCCAAAGGCGACCTGTGCAAAGCAAATATAGTTATGAGTACAGGTATTGATTTCAGGGGTGCGACCCTCCCCCAGGTTTTGTTGGGTTGTCTTCATGGAATTTAGCTATGAGGTGGTCAGACTGGATGTTTCTGCTCTTTACCCAAGATGCCTCTGATAGGGAGTAGCCCTTCCACTTGAATAGGTATTGGAGTTGTCTTCTGTGCCACCTCGAGTCGAGGATGTGTTGCACTTCATAATGGGTTTGGCCCCCTATGACTACTGGATCTGGGGACTCATGGGGTAGTGGCCTCAGGGTTGACCCAAGCACAGGTTTTAAAAGGCTGCTATGGAATACCTGATGTACCTTTCCTAGCAGTTGGGGCAATTTTAATTGCACTGTGACCAGGTTGATAATCTTCACTGTGGGGAATGGCCCCATGAACTTGGGTCCCAGCTTCTTGCTGGGGAAAATTAACCTCAAATACTTTGTGGAGAGTAGAACGTTTTCTCTCCTGGAAAGGTTGTTGTGGGGCTCAGTGTTTGTCTGCCTGTTTCCTGTCTGTGCTGCTTTAGTTAGTACTTTCTTGACATTTTCCCATGCTGCTTTTAGCATTGACAGCCAATCTGTCAAGCTGACTGAGAAGTGGGATCCCTTGGGTATTCTGGCATTGGGACAAAGTCCATGTGACTCACTACTTTGAACAGAGTTAATCCCGTGCTACTGTGAACCGCATTATTGTACGTGACCTCAGCAAAAGCAGGAGGTCCATCCAATTGGATTGCTGATAGTTCACATCAGGGGTGAAATCTAAAAATTTTCCCTACCGGTTCTGTGGACGTGGCTTAATTGGTTGGCGTGGCTTGGTGTTCAGATGACTGGGTGGGTGTGGCCAATAACAATAAATAATAAAAATAATAAACAAAGTATAAAAAACAATAAGAGGTACCAAAAACTAACTTTCACTTTTTACACATACACAATACAGCACAACTGACTCACACACAATGTAAAAGCAGCTGCACTTCACACTTCACACAGCCACAAAAAGCTCAAAAACCAACTTTCACACTTTACACACACACAACACAACTCAACTCTCTCACACACACACACAATACCACATACAGCTTTCTGAGATTTTGTGTGTTTGTGTAGTTAGAATGAAACACTACAGAAACGCACCAAATCTCAGAAAGCTGCACGAATATTTTATTTTATTATTTTATTTTATTTTTTAAGATTTGTGGACTTCAATTCCCAGAGTTCCTCAGCCAGCAAAGCTAGCCAGCATTAGTTGCTCAGTGATGAACTAGATTAGCTGAGCAACTGATTCTGTCTTGTGCTGAAAGTGAAACTGGGGCTTTTGGGCTGGGAAAAAAGCCATGCATTGGATCAGTAATCAGGTAAGTGCCTTAGAATCTCTTAAAAGGAGGTTTTCTACATGTTTTCTACAGAAAACATGATTTTTAAGGTTCTGCTGATGAAGAACTCAGGTGAGATTGGCAGAGGAGCCTTTAAAAAAAAATTTTTTTAAGTTTAAAGGCTCTGCCGGTCTCAGCTGAGGGGTGGGATCCTCAAAGGCTTTTTTTTTACTTTTAAAGGCATGTTTCAGCTGAAGCAAAACCTTCTTTTAAAAGTAAAAAAAACCTCTTTGCTGATGGTGTAGCTCAGCAGAAGCGGGGGGGTGGGCCCAGGGATTTTTGCTACTGGTCCTCCGAACCAGCAGCCACCATCGCTACTGGATCGCGCGAGCCTGTCCGAACCGGGAGCATTTCACCCCTGGTTCAAATAACACCTCAGGTACTGTTCTACAATGGCGTTCAGTCTCTCCCCCCCACTCATTGGTTCTCAGGTGAAAGGCTTAGCTAAGGTCCTGGGACAACCCAATGGACTGCAGCAACTCCCTCCAACTTAGCCGTGAGCTGAAAACGCACCTATTTATTCAAGCGGGACTGGATTCAATAAAATTGAAATTTTATTGGGGTATTTATGTCTTAAGATTTTAAACTGTTTTAAAATTTCGGCCACATTATAATATTTCTTTTTAACTTCTTTTTAATGTTTATATATTGAATTTATATATTGGATTTCAGTAAAGCATTTGACAATGTAGACCTCAGCCTTCTTGGTATTCTAGAAAAATGTGGTATAGTTAGATCAGCACTAGATGGATTTGTAACTGGATGACAGATCACACTCAATCTTTAGTCGTTAATGAGACTATTTGCCAGACCTGCCCCAGCTTGCATATTCAGGAAAGAAATATTCACAACTCTATTTGTAGTGAAATCAGGGGTGAAATCTAGCAGGTTCTGACAGGTTCTGGAGAACCAGTAGCAGAAATTTTGAGTAGTTCAGAAACTGGCAAATACCACCTCTGGCTTGCCCCAGAGTGGGGTAGGAATGAAGATTTTGCAATATCCTTCCCCCAGGAGTAGGGAGGGAATGGGGATTTTGCAGTATCCTTCCCCTGCCATGCCCACCAAGCCACACCACGCCCACCAAGCCTCTCCCACAGAACTGGTAGTAAAAATTTGGATTTCACCACTGAGTGAAATGTATGCTTTTACTGAAACCATGGTTACAACATACCAAAGCCAGATCTTAAGATTTCTCACTTAACTCCAGTAATTTTCCCTTCTCCCAGGCTCTCCCCCTTGGTCACCTTGGTCATGTCTAATAAGGTTCAAATTAGGTGTTTTAGTAACAGTTCCACATTTTGGTACCTCTTTGGATGGGCATTTCGCATTCCATTCCCAACCTTGTGTCCTTGGATCTTTCAAATATTGTTTGTGGATGGCACCTATGGTTCCCTGTCATCCAGGGGGATAGCAGGCTGCCATCAGAGTGAAGCGAAGCAGTGCTGAGGTTTGATGGCAGATCTGACATTAAATCTACATGGAGAGAAGTAAGCAATGGAGTACCCCAAGTTTCTCTTTCTGCTTTAGGTCCAGGAATCTTCAATATTTCATAAAAAATTTAGAAGAGGGAATAGAAGGGGAACTCATCAAATTTTCAGAAGACACCAAGCTGGCAGGAATAGCCAACACCCCAGAAGATAGGTTCAAGATTCAGTTGGATCTTAACATACTTGAATACTGGGCCCTACCTAACAAAATGAAATTCAATGGAGAGAAAAGTAAAGTTAAGCAGGAAAATCCAAAAGTACAAGTATAGATTAGGCAAAACCTGGCTCAATAATTGTGAGAGAGATCTTGTAGTCCTAGTGGACAATCACTTAAACATGAGCCGGCAGGGTGCTGCAGCCCCCAAAAAAGCCAAGGTAGTCCAAGGTTGCATTAACAGAGGAATAGAATCAAGATCACATGAAGTGTCAATATTACTTTATGATACCTTAGTAAGACCACACTTTGAGTACTGTATCCAGTTTTGGTCACCACAATATTAAAAAGATATTGAGAATCAGGAAAGAATGCAGAGAAAAGCAACAAAAATGATTGGGGGCTGGAGACTAAAACAAATGAAGAACAGTTGCAGGAATTGGATATGTCTAGTCTAGTGAAAAGAAGGACTGGATGGAAACTAATCAAGGAGAGAGGCAATTTAGAACTAAGGAAAAATTTCCTGACAGTGAGAATAATTGACCTGTGTAACACCTTACATTCAGAGGTTGCGGGTTCTCTATCTCTTTTAAGAAGAGATTGGACAGCAATTTGTCTGAAATTGTATAGGGCCGTGATGGTGCACCTATGGCATGCATGCTAAAGGTGGCACCAAGAGCCCTCTCTGTGGGAGCACATGCTGTTGCCCTAGCTCAGCCAGCTGATCGTCGGGTTCCCATGTGCGTATGTGCGCCGGCCATCTGGTCATTGTGCTTCTGAGGCGTGCATGCATGCCAGCTAGCTGGTCATCAGGTTTCAGATGCTCTTGCGCACGAACATGCCTTCCAGTTTGGGCACTCTGTGCCTAAAAGGTTCACCATCACTGCACTACAGCATAACCAACATAAGCTATGAAAAGAATAGCATTGCCATTACACAAAAATATTTCAGAAACAGCCATCAGACTAATCAAACACATGGTATTACCATAGCACATAAACCAACTAAATTCCTCCAAAACATACTGAGTAAACCAAAAGACACAGTAGCACAAGAATAAAAATCAGGAGTCATCTACAACATATAGTGTAAGGATTACAACAGTCACTAGGAAGCAAACACTGTACATAAATAAGAAGCATACTATGCACTTGCTAGCACTGCTGATATTAGCTAGTGAAGTAATGAAACATATGCAAGCAAACAACTCTAGATCAGAGAGCACCAAGGACTCCACAGTTCAACCCTGAATTACATATATACTCTTTGGTAGGTTTCTCCTTGGTAGTTCCTTGATTAGGGTTTTATTTTCTCCTTTCTTGCTTATTTGACTGGTGTTAATTTAAGGGCTTGCCACTTCTAGATGACAGGTAGAACAATCCAGAAAAATTATGTGTTTGCAGAAACGTGGGTTCCAGTGTCCCTCACAACCAAAAGAGGATTGAGGGACAAAGAGTGGATGAAAAGATATCAGCTCGTAAGAACCTGGCAGAACCAATGAAAGTAACAAGATTACTGATGCAGAAATGCCATTTTAATCTGCCTTCCTTGTGTGGATTTCACATGCACAATTACTTGAATGAAGCACTGAAAGCAGACTAAGAGAGAAAATACCACTAGCAGAGATTATCATCTAAAAACATCCTTGAGTTGCATTAGTGTGGGTGGACTGAGATACAGGCAATAGCTTGTGGCCATGTTGCCTGGAAATAGTTAGTGGTCTGTCTTTGTGCCAGGGCAAAGAAGCTACATATAGTATTTATCCATTAGAATGCATGTAGTGCGTGTATACATTAACATAGGCTTCTTGTGTATACAAGAGATTAGTTGTGGAATAATTGTATCCACTTTTGTATTGTTTCTATTCATTGCAGGAATATAGCCTACGAAAAATTACCCACAAGGAAATAAATTTTCAAGCTTATAAAGATTAAATAAAATAAGCCTGCCCTAGCATTCATTTTGTTTCTAGTATTAATAAGATAGGGGATTCCAGTCTGTTTCCTTCCATAGTCTATCATTCAAGTACTTATCTTTATGTCAAATTGCTGCCAGGAAGGTCATTATCAAAGCTGGCAAAAGTGAAATCCTGCAAACGTTTGGAGTTAGAATGGAGAAGATATAGCACATATCTATAACCTTGAAAAAAACCCACAGTCTTGGGGAAGAATACTAAACTTAGGCTGGTTTGGAGATAAGCTGCTTAAGATGACTCCCGGTACTTTTAAAGCTTAACAGGAAGAAGGTCTCTAAAGAGGGTCTCTAATGACTGGAGTTTGCTATAAGCACTTTTTAGCCAGGCTAATTTTAAATGGTCACTGATAACTAATAGCAAGTTTTTCCTTCTTTGTTGGCACAAGCAGAGAAATCTAATTGGCTGGTACACCCCATTCCATTCTGACTCTCTGTCTTGGATAGTCATTTTGTTCTGGGCTGCTAGGCTGCCTGCCATGAAAAGCTAAATTTTTGGGTGCATTTTTAGGTTCAGTAGTAGAATAGAGAATGCTGTCATTTCTTTCTTTCTTTCTTTCGGCAGATTCAGCAGTTGAACTGTGAAATGCTAGCCACTTCTTTATTTTCCTTTTACATGCTGAAGCTGGTAAGAGTCCTGCTAGGTTTCCCCTACCCCTTCAAGCCCAAGTGACAGGAAGAGCCACAAAATAATAGTTTCTTTTAAAAAACAAAACAGAAGTTTGCATGGGAAGAATGATATACTGGCTGTTTCTTGTCCCCAGTTTTTAAACTGGATGAAATTGACAAACACTATGCCAGGTTTCGTCTTCTAGCCCAATTGTTTGAAAGAATGGTAAAACTAGTCTTTTTATTTCCCAGTCTCCTAATACACATACACCCAAGATAAAGCAATTGGTGCTCACTTCCTTGACGTGGCTGAGAACGAAAAAGCAGCAGCAGCACCAATTAAGAACAACGTTAACCACAACCTAGACAGAACACCCTGCCCAGCATTGTGGTTAAAGAAAAGGAAAGAATTGGAAATTCAAAATGGGATTTCTTAAATCAATTTCAGTTACAGCTAGCCTCCACATAATAGACAAGCTGTTGCAAGCTGCAGTGGGGAAAGCTCGGAGAGGTGAAAGTTATTTTGTTTCTGGATTTTTTGTTTTACTGAACCTTTTTCCGATTACTTTTAACAATAGCTATACTTTCAGCTTTTTATGCAGGTGAAGAATTTTTGGGATTGTCAATTTCCACTCTTACTGGACTGATTTTATTCTCTTATCAATTATTTGATTTGCCAAAACCAGAACACTTTCACTGGCATGGAGATAAGCATAATCACCTATTAATAGAAATGGGTGAATTTACTCAAACTCTTCTTCCTTTCTGTCAGCTCTAGGTTCAGGAAACAATGAATTCCTTTCCCCTCTATTCCAAAAGGATTAATTATATTATCTTCAATGTGCTTGTATCCTTTGAGACCAAGCTTTACTTTCTTTCCAAATTCTTTCCCCCTTGCTTCAATTTGAATAGAAGCAGAAAAAATAAACAAGAATCCAGCTGGCTAAGTGACTTTTCTGCCCTTGCACCTCTTTGCCACCCATATCACCTGACAGAACCTGTCTTCCTCTTTCTCACTTTAAAAGTAGCATATGGGAAAATGTGGTATTCTCCCTTTGGTGTGGTATTCCTTCTTTCCCTTCCATTATTGTTCTGGGTCAGAAATGGTGAACATTGCAGAGAGAGTAATTAATTATATCGTGGAGTCTTGAAATAAAATATTAGTCCTCTTCCAAACAGTTCAGTGCACAGTGCCATTAGTACTCACGTGTGCAGTTCTGAAATACTAGTGCCCTTAAATATACAGCTATGCTGAAATTTTGTAACTGAGCCATAAGGACTTGAGAGATTTCTTTCCTTATTAAGAGGCTGAAAAGAAGACCAACTTTCATGTGTGACTACACATCTACTCTCATTATTTTGAAAGATTTCTGTATGCGTATAAAAAAACCTCATACTCCAGAGAGACATGCCTATCAAACAGCTGAAGCATGAAACAAAAGCTACCAGAAAGGTTATTTACTTTATATCTGCTTCAGTACTTGAACGTAATAGTCCAGATGTTGTGACATGAACATGAGTCTACCTCTCCCCACCCCCCACCTCAGGGCCTAATCTAAAAACACTTCCTTTGACTTTCCAATGAAAAATAACTACACTGGAAAATTCCCTCTTTATGGCTTGTGAAAGAATTTTAATATCTTTATATTGATGCTGGAATAACCTAAAAAACCTAAAAAAACCTAAATCCTTCAGAATTCTTTATATGATGATGATGATATGTTACAGTCAGGTGACTGTTCAGACTGGGTTTGGCGTTTTTATCAACCTATTGAGTGTTTCCTAAAAACCTGGGATAGGCAGAGGTGATGTTACAGATATTGTCACATGTTGTAAGCTAGTTTAAGTAAAGCTGTCTTTTGCACTTAAGTGATGGTGAATTTGTCAATGCCAGTGGTGTTCAAGTGGTGCTCCTGTTGTTTTGGGATTTCACCCAAAGCATCTATTACTATTGATACTATCTTTGCTTGTCTTTGCCACAGTTATGCTATTATTTCTAGCATAACTGAGAAGAAGGGAGGGAGAGAATGGGAGGGAGAGAGGGAGGAAGAGAGAAATGAGAAAATGATGGAGGAGAGAATGAGAGAGGAAAAAGAGAGAAACAATTGAGAGAGAGAGAGAAAGGGAGAGAGAAGGAGAGAAAGAGAAATGAGAGAGAGCTGGAGGGAAAGAATGAGACAGAGGGAAAAGAGAGGGAAATAAATGAGAGAGGGAGAGAGAGGGAGAGAGAGGGGGAGAGAGGGAGAGAGAGGGGGAGAGGGATAGAAGGAGAAAGAGAGAGAAAGAGAGACAGAGAGATGAGAGGGGGGAGAAAGAGAGTGATATGAGAGAGAGGAAGAGATGAGAGAGAGGAAGAAAGAGAGATGAGAGAGGGAGTAGAGAAGGAGAAAGAGAGAGAGATGAGAGACTGAGAGGAAGGGAAAGGGAAAGGGAGAGAGAAGAAGAAAACACCAGGAGCCACAAACCTGGGTAGACGTGGTTGGTGGGTGTCATGTGACTGGGTGGGAGTGAGTAACATCAAGTTGGCCATGTCCACCCAGGTTTTGTGGCTCCTGGTGTTTTGTTTTCTGTGGGAAATGGATACAAATGGCTCTTTGTTTAAGATTGCAGACCCCTGGTCTAGGGTGTTATGTGGTAAGTATCTGTCTGTCTAAAATCTAAAGCCCAGAGCACTTTAGCTTCTTCATTTTCTATTCTTGCTTGCAGGATGATCTTCCAATGCTACTTCATTGCTACTTTGTCATGTTTTTTGTAGTCAGTCTGTGCGATCTTCAGCAGCTAACTTGACGATCCACTGTTTCTTTAGTTTCTTTGCAGAATCTTCTCAATTCTGACTTTGTATGTATTTTTTCTTAAGCTTGGTCTTGTGCATCCAAAATTAGCTGAACTGCCTTTTTTTTCAACTTTCCTGCTCTTAGCCATTGCCAGGTCTCGTTATTATCTGTTTTCACTTGTTATTATCTGTTTTTTTTTTCATTGTACCTGATATGTAATGGTTTGTCGTCCCATGTCTATTTCCTGGTCTTCATTTGGTCTTTCTTGTAGGCCAGTTTGGTCTCTCTAATAATCATTATGCCATCCTCATATAATAGCTTCAGTTCATGTTCTTCACTGTTCTTCAGATATTCTTCTAATGCCCCCCTTTTTTTCTTCAACCCTTTGATATATTTGCAGCATTCCACACTGATGTTCTTTGATAAATAGAGTTTGTCAATGTCATTGACATATAAAGGGCATGTTTCACTGTCATTATTTTTGTAGTCTTCCTATCCAGGGCTTTTATTTCTTCTTGAGTCCAATCCACTATTCCAGCTGTGCATCTGATGACTAGAATTACCCAGATGTTAATTGCTTGATGGTATTGCCTCCATTGAATTTAGACTTTAAGATTAATGTCAAGGAGACTCACCTTCACCATTATTATTATTATGGTTGATCATACAATCCTACCCAGTTCATCTATCAGGTCCTTCCCAAGGACCTGGAATAGGGAATAGGGAATAGAGAGCAGAACAAAGCAGAGTGAGACAGGACAGAACAGAATGGAATGGAACAGAATAGAATAACAGTTTGGAAGGGACCTTGGAGTCTTCTAGTACAACATTTCAGCCAAATAGTTGTTCAATCTCTTTTAGAAAAACTCCAGTGATGGAGCACCCACAACAAATTGTCCCACTGATTAATTATTTTGATTATTCTTAGATATTGAAAGATTGCTACCCATGTTTCCAAAATAAGCGCTAGGACTTATTTTCAGAGGAGGATTTTTTTTCATGTATAGCAGGCCCACTTCTTCTGCTTCCTCATGGCCACAATGTAGCAGGAGGCTGAGCGATGCGCCAGTGCTGTGGCCATGAGGTGAGGCAGGGGGATGGAGCTGCCCCATGCATCCTGCACTGGCTTACCTCAGGGCTGCCACAGCCAGGTCATCCACACCCCGACACCTGCCTCACCTTGTAGCCATGGCACTGGCACATCGCTTGGCCTCCTGCTCCATTGCAGCTGCAAGCAAGCAGAAGTGGGCTGGCTGCAACATGGGCTCCTGCTGGACGTGGCTTTTGGTACTGCTGCTGCAAGACAATTATCAGGGCATGGATTGCCTTGCTGCAGGGGTCTTGAGGTAAGCCAGTATGGGGCGCATGGGGCAGCTCCATCCCTCCCCCACCTGCCTCACCTTACCTCATGTTGACAGCACCACGAGCAACCAGATGGAATGTACAGGCGGCCGGCTGTGCAGGCTCTTAAGTAAGACTTATTTTGGAGGGTAGGGTTTATATTAGGTGCATAAAAATCATGCTAGGACATATTTTTATGATAGGTCTTATTTTCAGGGAAACACAGTATCTTGTCATTCCTAATCCTTCTTTTCATTAGATTAGATATACCCAATTCCTATAACTATTCTTCATATGTTTTCATATCCAGTCCTAATCACCATGGTTGCAAGAATTGAGTATATACAGTCTAATGAAAAGAAGAATTAGAGGTGACATGATATCAGTGTTTCAATATTTCAAGGGCTGCTACAAAGAAGAGGAGGTCAACCTATTTTTCTAAAGCACCAGAAGGCAAGACAAGGGTCCTGCTTGAACGCGGGGTTGGACTAGAAGACCTCCAAGGTCCCTTCTAAATATGTATTCTCTTCTGTTATTCTGTTATCTTTGTTGTTCTGCACTCTTTGCAGAGTCTCAACATCTTTTTTATTTTGTGGGTCATTTTTAAGGGATTGTCCATCAAAACTCCCATAACTCTCTTAGAATTACTGCTGTTAAGCAAGGTACCCTTTATTTTATAATTGTGCATTTGTTTTTTACTTTCCTACATATAAAATCTACTTTTATCATCATTGAATTTCATTTGTTGGCTAGGGCCAGTGTTCAAATTGTCAAGATCCTTGTGGATCTTGAGCCTATCTTCTGGAATGTTGGCTATTCTTGCCAGCTTGGTAACTGCAAATTCGATGAGTTCTCTTTTTATTGCTTGTAATACTTTCTGATTCTGAATGCCTAATATGCACAAAAAAATGTATTCTATAATTTATTTATGTGTAAATTTTAAGGATTTTTGGTATTTAAATATATAAAAGTGTCCCTTATGGGAACATTTTAATAAATACTGTGTCTCCCCAAAAGTAAGACCTAACCAGAAAATAAACCTTAGCCTGACTTTTTAAGCATGCTACCCTAAAAATAAGCCCTAGTTAAGATCATCATCAGCTGGGGGTGGTGTGGGTAAATGTGGTCAGTACAGGAGGAGGTTGAGGGCATGGGGGCCAACTGTGTCTGGCAACAGCTGCAGTTCTCACAGTGCAGGTGAGTTGAGTCCAAGCAGCAGGTGGAGGCAAAGGCAGGTGGGAGGCATGAGATCTGGATATACCATGCAGACCACAGGAAAGCTGATAGATGGTGGGAAGGATCTATCAGCCTGCCTGTGGCCTAGGCAGCACATCAGGATCAATTGCCTACCTTTCCACCTATGCCTCTGCCTGCTGCTGGTGCTGCTATGCAAAGACAAACCTCCCATGGCTGGCCACCCACTCCAACCCCCTCCCCAAACTCTTGGCTTTCCTCTGGTCCATGCAGTGCATCCAGATCGTGTGCCTCTCCCTACACTTCTGCCTCCATCTGCTGCTTGGACAGATAATCAACTCACCTATGTTACGCAAACCGGCAGGCTGCAGCTACTACCAGACACAATCAGCCCCAGCAGCTTGCTGCCTCTTATGTGCGCTAAGGGTGGAGTGCCCACCCAGGCTGATCACTCTGATATCATGTTTAGCCCTAATGCTTATCTTATAATAAGTCCTAATGCTTATTTTGGAGTCTCCCAACAAATAAGACCAGCTCTTATTTTCAGGGAAACATGGTATGTAAAAAATGTAATTTCCTACAGCAGTATTTTAAAATCTCAACATAATTTCACAAGAGGAAAATTATTAAAACAGAAGAAAAGTGACAAATATATAACCAAAATGCCAAACTGAATGACAAATGGCTTTATAGCAAAACAAATATTGTTCAATTGCTCATTTCTATGTTAAATTAAGTGTTAATTTTGAGTGTTACTTAGCTTCTTAACTCAGAATACAAGTTCTGTGGCTTTTTTATTCTAACTTCCATTCCACAAATTGAATCCCTGTTCCAAAATATTCATTATTTGGTTGCCTGAGAGCAATCAATTTTTTAGGATTATGCCACAATAGTTTTCTTTTGATCACTGTTAACATTTAATATTTTAAAACCCTACATGTACAAAGTCTTGCCAAACAGGCTAACAACTTAAAAAGTCATGAGACAAAATAAGAAAATGGAAGAAAAGAATTGTAAAGAATTGATAGATCAAGCGTTACAAAGATATCAGGAAATACGTAGTGATTTAACAGGTAGACAACAAAAATGTAATGTCAATGGAGGGGCAGCATGAGATAAATTTCTTACAAAACAAAGGAAATATTTAAAGAACTGTAATAAAAATGCCCAGAAATAAATAAGTTTAAAATATGGCAGCAGTTTGATATATACATTAGTTCTTGAATAATAAATAGAATCAGAAGGCAACAAAATGAAATTAGTCATGGAAGAACAACTTCCATATGCAGGTTTGCAGAAATATATAATTTTTGTCATATTATTTCATTGATTCCTAAATTTATAGGGCCAGTTTGGCTCAGGGCTTAAAGGCTTGAAATTGAGAGTTTGAATTTAGGCATAAAAACCATTTGGTGACAGTTTGCAAGGTCTTTGAACCAGTTCAATTCCCAAGGATTTTGAAGCAGTCCTTGGAAAAAGATGATAGCAAACATCTTCCAAAAAAGTTGACTAAACCATTGCAGCCATTAGGAACCAGGGGTGACTTGAGGGACATAACAAAAACTCCTCTTTCTCATCTTCAGTTATAGCTTTCATTCTTATTCATTTTGTTGTTAAGCACAAACATGTCAAAATCAAGGCCTGCAGGCCAGATTCAGGCTGCAATGGCCTGCGGGGCTGCCTTGGACAGCGCGCACAGGAGGTTGTGAATGTGTGGTGGCTGTTGGTGCTCAGTTGACCCCTTGGCCACTCATAAGCCAGCAGTGACAGCCACCTGGGGCATCCAATAAGCCACACTCAGCCCTGCCCCACCCCACCTGCAATGCACTCATGCACTCAGGGCCCACAGCCAGACCACCTTCACCCCACCTTGCTCCTCGGCAGTGGTAGCAGCAAGAGCCCTGCTGCCCCTCCATTCTCCTCCAGCCCGAGAAGCCACCAAGTCCAGAGGCGAAGGGGGCTGGTGCCCTGAGAGCTTAAAGGCTGGGCAGCCACAGCAGTTTTTATGGGAAAAGGGGTGGGGAAAGGGATGAGGAGGAGGAGGAGAAAAAGGCACCGGCCAGATGATTTTTTTAAAAAAATAAAATCCAAGGGAGAATTGTCAGAATGTGCATCACAACATCCAGGAATGCATATTCACTCTATCACTTTGGCTTCCGATAAGGCTGCCACAAATGAAAATGGCAAATTCCTAGTGCAATTTGGCTCTTTCTCAGAAAAAAAATGGGTGGATTCATTAAACTTCTCCCTCCCCAATATGTTGTTTGGATTATGCAAAAGCCTGGAAGAATTATTTTATTCTGGGGTGTTGTGAAACCTTAATTTTGGAATTTAGGTCCAGTACTGTATACAGGTAGTCCTCAACTTACAACTGTTCATTTAGTGACTTCTGACCATTTTTCACACATGACCTTTGTAGCATCCTCATGATCATGTGATCCAAATTTAGATGCTTGGCAACAGGTTCATACTTATGACTGTTGCTGGGTCCCAAGGTCATGTGATCATCTTTTTGCGACCTTCTCACAAGCAAAGTCAATGGGGAAGCCTGTTTCACTTAATATAAGGTTACTAACTTAACAACTGCAGTGATTCACTAAACAACCATGGCAAGAAAGGTCATAAAATGGGGCAAAATTCAATTCATTAACAAATGTCTCACTTAACAACAGAAATGTTGGGTTCAATTGTGGTCGTAAGTTGAAAACTACCTATGCAGTTGAATGGGTCAGATGATTTTGATATTGATGCTAGTATCTCTGCCTTTGGCGCCAAGTTTTATATCCCTTGAGGATCCCTCTGCTAAATGAGAAAATAAAATGAAGAATTGGTTCTAAAATGTGTTTGCACAGTCACAACTTCTAGTTAAAAGAAACTAACTAAAAAAAACCTAAGAAAAAAACAAAGAGAAATTGCAGTAGCTGAGAAAAAGAAAAAAGGCACTTGAAGATGCAGGTCATGAGATGAAATGCCAGTGGCTGCCTCATAGCCTCATAAGTCACTGACAGATCTGTCAATATGGGAGATGCCTCCAGCATATAAACATTTGCCTTTCCTCCCCACCTCTCCATGTGTTGCAAACAACATAAGCTCTAGTCTCATCAGCTCATCTCGTTGAGAAGTTGAATACTCTGGCTTTTACAAGATTTCTGGCTTGAATTCTGGACAGCTTTTAGGTCTTCAGTCATGGAATCGTTCACTCAATAACGAGACATTTTGGCATTATTCATTTCTCTCTAGTTACGAAAATAGCTATTTTTATTCCTGTAAATGTTTTACTACCAGTTTTAGGGCATAAAATAAGACATAAACTCATTTAAAACATTATCTCATTACTGCTCTCTCCCCTTTCTTTTCTTAATTACTTTGCTTTTTAAAATTATATGAACATGGATTAGTCCACCAAGTACACCTTAACATCTGAAGAAGAGCCCAGTATTCCAGCCCAATTAAAACTTTTCATAGGCTGGCATTTCTTGTATTAAATTGCCTTCCTCCATCAAAGGATTACCTCAGAGATGTCATTCCCATTAGCTACTGTATTTCTAGAACAGAAGTACTATTAAATTAACCAAATAACTCTAGTAGCTGGTTAATTCTGATTAGAAATGCACATATCTAAGGGAAGCAGATTCAAGGATGAAAAATGTAAGAATTGAATTCAGCAATACAAAATACTTTTTTTTTATGAAAGTAGCTTTAAGAAAAAAAGGCTGGCAACAGTTTCATTTTTTGGGCATTGATTCTCACTGTTCTCATTAGCATATCCCTTAGGATGGTGCAAAGTCTGTTTCTGAAAACTAGGTTGCTCTCTCAAAATATACATGCAAAAGAAGCTATGAAAAGAGGCTTGTGTTTGCTTCTTGTTGAAGTGGCAGCATTTCTACAGAAATGCATGGATATTACCAAGATGTCTAAAAGTGATGCGGTTTTTAATCTCTCAGTTTAATTTCTTATAAATTTGGAATTTGTGATTTAAAAAATTATAGTTTTTACAAGGATATATAAGTAGGTCTTGAAGTGCAAATGGCTATTTAATGACTGTTCAGAGTTAGAAAACTAACAAGAACAACAACTGATGACCTCCTGTTATTGGTCCACAATACAAAGCGTCCTCACTTATTGCATAATGGTATGGCATGCTGGTCTGACAGCTGCGGATAGAAAAACATTACAGAGGATGGTGAGCACAGCACAAAACATCATGAGCTGTCCCTTGATACGACTAGATAAGATTTCTAGGGCTCGTTGCCATAGGAGAGTGAGGAAAATTCTCAGGGACAACTCTCACCCTGGTCGTCACTTCTTTACCCTCCTGCCATCGGGAAGGAGATATAGAAGTATAGCCAGTTGGCCACTATTGCTCTGGCGCAAATGTGGAAACAGATTTATACACCAATGGAAGAAATAGTAATAAAAAAGAAATCCTCGAATGTGCTACAATGGATAAAATGTCAATGGAAATTAAAGAAAAAGATGATTCGGATTACTACAAAGTATGGAACAGATTTTATATGTGGCTAGAAAATAGAAATCAAAACAAGAAATAAGAATGCAAATTTTGACTAACTGAAATCTAAGAGTATTGAATATTGGTAAGGATAAAATACTGACTATGTCAATATACAGGATGTAAGTAAAGGTAAAGGTTCTCCTTGCACATACGTGCTAGTCATTGCCGACTCTAGGGGGCGGTGCTCATCTCCATTTCAAAACCAAAGAGCCAGCACCGTCCGAAGACAACTCCGTTGTCATGTGGCCAGCATGACTAAACACCAAAGGCACACGGAACGCGGTTACCTTCCCACCAAAGGTGCTTCCTATTTTTTCTATTTGCATTTTTACATGCTTTCGAAATTGCTAGGTTGGCAGAAGCTGGGACAAGTAACGGGAGCTCACCCTGTTACACGGCAGCACTAGGGATTCGAACCACTGAGCTGCCGACCTTTCAATCAACAAGCTCAACATCCTAGCCCCTGAGCTACCGCGTCCCTTATAATGTAAGTAATATATAACATATATATAAATATATATGTAAGTATATACTTATATACAAAAAAAATTGTATATAAGAATGCTCAATATGGTTATACAAGAATAAGGGATTATTTAGAAAGACTGAATTTAATAGCAATGGAAACTGTTGATGCAGAAAGTTGTAAAATAGTATATAATGATGTTACTTTTGTATTTTAATGTTTGATGTATGTGTATATCTTCTTTTTTCCCTTTTTTCCGGTTTTTGTCTTTTCCCATTATGTTTTTGGTTTTAAAAATGTCAAATACTCAATAAAAACTATTTTTTTTAAAAAAAAAGAAGTATAGCCAGCCACACAAACAGGATGAAGAACAGTTTTTATCCATGGGCTGTCAGACTCCTGAATGAGAAATAACATCATAACATAAAGCAGTATGATGGACTGCAGGGCCAGTGCAATGTGTAACATATTCAAACTGGTGCAATAGGACTGGGTATTTTGTAAATATGATTTATTGGGTTAGGGATTTTCTGTCTTCACTGTGAGTTGTATTGTGTTGGGGAGGGCGCACTGAGGGAGCTCAACCAATCTCATTGTACATATGTTGTGCACTGACAATAAAGATTTGAATTGAATTGAATAGAATATCAACAAGAAGGCTCTGCAGTCATGTGACCTGGATTCAGTCACTCCTGAAGTAGTGGCCATTTTTTAGTCCTGTGACTGCCCTTTGCCACCCACAGCTATGACACATAATTTCTGAGGTCACATTTTTTCCACTTGGTCATATGGCCAATCGGGATTTGAGGATTTTAAAACATCACTCAGGTTTTTTTCCTCCTCATTGCTATGGGGTGAAGGACTAGATGAATGAACTAGACATTGTTGCCAAGTTGCTTCTTTCATTGCTATTGCCTTGAGGACTGACATCTGCCTGGAGGCACTAGCACCTTTCCTCCTCCAGAGCTCTGCAAATTCTCAAGTTTCTCCATTCACTTAACAATCACAGAGGTCATTTAACAAATCAAAGCAAACAGCAAGTCTAATCTTTATTCACTTAACAAACCAATTGATTTGTTAACTAATATGATTTTTAAAATGTAAAAATGACTCTCATTCATTTTAAGGCACTTTTTGCTTACAACTCTTATGGGCAGTTTCCATTAGAGTATTAACTTGAGGACTACATGTAATGCCTTCCAAATGAATCCATACAATGACCAAAAATGTTAAGTAATAGTAAGAACTAGATCATCTTAATCAGTTGTTCTTGTGAGAACACCTATGAGTACTTAAGGTACCGTTTAGTCTCTCATTAGATCATGGTTGCCTAAAATAACATTGCCTTTATATCACAGTTACACAAACACAAAAGTTCAAAAAATTGTTCTGACTTAGCAAAACCTGGTGATCATTTTTATTGAAGTTGAAGTTTAACAGATTAACAAAGTTGGAAGGGACTTTATAGGTCATCTTGTCCAACCTCCCACCTAAGCAGGAGACCCTACACCATTTCTGACAAATGGCAGTCCAATCTTTTCTTAAAAGTCTCAAGTGATGAAGCTACCACAACTTTCAAAGGCAAGATTGGTTGATTGTTCTTACTGTTATAAAATTTCTCCTTATTTCCAGGTGGAATCTCTCCTTGATCAGTTTCCATCCATTATTCCTTGTCTGGCCCTCAGGTGCTTTGGAAAATAGTTTGACTCCTTTCTTTCTGTGGCAGCCTCTCAAATACTGGAACACTGCTATTATGTCTCCCCTGGTCCTTCTCTTCATTAGACTAGCCATGCCCAGTTCCTGTAACCGTTCTTCATATGTTTTAGTCTCCAGTCCCCTAATCATCCTGGTTGCTCTCCTCTTCACTTTTTCTAGAGTCTCAACATCTTTTTTTATCGTGTGGTGACCAAAACTGGATGCAGTACTCTAGGTGTGGTCTTACTAAGGCTTTATAGAGTGGTATTAGTACCTCACTTGATCTTGATTGTATCCCTCTGTTAATGCAACTTATGAGTACGGTTTGTCAGCCAGTTGCAAATCCATCTGGTGGTGACTGGTAGGTTGGGCTATAGTTTCTTTTTGTGTGAAGACCGATGCAAAGAATGAGTTGAGCGGCTCTGCTTTCTCTCTGTTGCCTGTTACTTCCTTGCCATTTTCTCTCTTAGTGCACCGACTGTTTCCTTGATCTTGTTATTTATATGTTGGAAGAAGCTTTTTTCATTATCTTTCACTTTTGTTGCAAGTCTTTGTTCATTCTGAGCCTTTGTTTTCTTAACTTCGTCTTTGCAGATTCTGGCTGTCTGCTGATATCCTGCCTTAGTTATGAGTCCCTCTTTCCATTTTTTGTACTTTTGTCCTTTTTGTCTTTCAATTCGTCAGAGAGATCTTTGTGAAGCCATGCTGGTTTCCACCATGATATACATAATCTGGGCAGAGGATATTGCCTTAAAAGACAGCTGCACACATTTCCAATGTCCTCAAGAGAGTTAGTATAAACTAGTTTAAATAGTCAAAAGGCAGATAAATTTAGAATTAATATAGCTGGAAGGGACCTAGGACATCTTCTAGCCCAACCCCCTGCTCAAGCAGGAGACCTTATACCATTTCAGACAGGTGGCTGTCCAGTCTTTTCTTAAAAACCTTCTGAAAGCAAGCTGCCTCACCAATTAATTGTCCTCACTGTTAGGAAGTTTCTCCTTAATTCCAAGTTGTTTCTCTCGTTGATTAATTTCTATCCATTGTTTCTTGTCCTGCCCTCTTGTGCATTGAAAAATAAGTTAACCTCCTCTACTTTGTGGCAATCCTTCAAATACTGGAATATTGCTATCCTGTCAACCCAGTTCCTTCTTTTCTCTAGACTAGCCATACCCCAATCCTGCAACCATTCTTCATATGTTTTAGTCACCAGGCTTTTAATCATCTTAGTTGCCTTTCTCTGCATTCTTTGTAGAGTCTTAACATCTTTTTTGTAATGTGGTGACCAAAACTGGCTGCAGTAGTCCAGGTGTTGTTTTACTAAGATTTTATAAAGTGGTACTAAAACTTCACATGATTTTGATTCTATGCCTCTGTTTATACAACCTTTTATTAACTTTTTTTGGCTGCTGCTGCACACTGCTGGTTCATATTTAAATGATCATCCACTACAACTCCAGGGTCCCTCTCACAATTACTGTTTTTGAGACAGATTTTGCCTAATCTGTGCTTGTATCTTTGGTTTTTCCTGTCTAAGTGTAAAACCTTACTTTTCTCCATACTAAATTTCATGTTGTTGAATAGGATCCATTGTTCAAGTTTGTCAAGATCTTTTGAATCCTGAGCTTGTCTTCTGGGGTGTTGCCTATTCTTGCCAGTTTAGTGTCATCTGCAAAATCAAGTGAAGACAAATTCCCCTTCTATTCCTTCATCTAAGTCATTTATGAAAATATGGAAAAGTACTGGGCCTAAGACGGAATCTTGTGGTACCCCACTGCTTCTTGCTTCCATGTAAATATAGTACCATTAAGATCTATTTGTTGAATATGGTATAATTACAATTGTGGAAACCTTTTGGGAAAAGTGTATTCACTCAAAAATATACTTTTCCCAAAGGTTTCCACAATTTTTGCTACTACTGTTGATTGATTATATATGTACCCAGAAACATTCCATGAAACTGTTTAGGATTTATAGTAATTTCTATGAAGTTGTACTCCCAAGTTGCATTCCTACTTTAAATTACTTCAAAGCAATAAGTGACATAGTTATGATTTTTTAAAAATGGGGACAAAGTTCTTAAAATTCAGGCTTTGAGACCAAAATGTTTTGGGAAAAGGGTGGCAAATTAATACAATTTTTAAAATATAAAGTTTTACAACACAAGGGTAATTCCAAAACAAGTTGTTTTACACAATAATGTTAAATAATTAAGATACATGATTGTTCTCTTTACAGCTCTATCTGGACCTACTAGAGTTGAGATCTGTAGAAGGTAAGATCTTTTAGGTAGTCGAATTTTTCTCAGTGTATGTCAACTGTCCCATTGGCATGTACAGCAAAAGGAACTCCTGGGACATTTTTCGTTTTACCAAGGAATAATTTTACTGACAGATCCATATAGGTACAGAAGAAGCAAAGCCAGTTCTAAGGTTTTCGTGCGAAGCGCAGCAAAGTTAAAAACCCCTTTTTCCTTCCCTGGGCTGCCAATCCAGGTTAAGCATTTTTTGGGGGTGGGGGGAACAGTCTGTAGCTTTCAAAAGTCTTCAGTGTTGAGATTTCAGGTTGCGAGATTTTCTAGGTTATCAATGGCTCATGTAAATACCTTTTCTCCCTCCCAGCTCCCCATACATTCCAATCATACACATCCCACCTCCCTTAGCTTCTTTGTCAAGAAAAGTCTTGCAAGTCGATCTTGACACTGTATTTTTTTAGAAATTGACATTAACATCACATATAGGGCTTTCTTCTTTCTTAGAAGGATTTAGATACCTTATGCTACCAGATTTGAAATCCTGGGTTTAGAAAATTTAGAACTCTGCTGCCTTCGACATGACCTGAGCTTAACTCATAGAATCTTCTGTTACAATGTCCTTCCTGTCAAAGACTACTTCAGCTTCAATCACAACATTACAAGAGCACACAATAGATTTAAGCTTAATGTGAATTGCTCCAATCTTGATTGCAGAAAATATGACTTCAGAAACAGAGTTGTTAATGCCTGGAATGCACTACCAGACTCTGTGGTCTCTTCCCAAAATCCCCAAAGCTTTAACCAAAAAGCTATTGACCTCATCCCATTCCTAAGAGGTCTATAAGGGGCGTGCATAAGAATACCAATGTGCCTACCGTTCCTGTCCTAATGTTCCCTTTGATTGTATACAATTTCATATAGTTATTACATACTTATGGTTTTATATATATATGCTTATATATTGTATAGTTATTTCATGCTTATGCTTATATATAATGTTGTGACAAATAAAATAAATAAATAAATAAAAAATAAAAACAAATAAAATAAGCAAGAACACAAGAACAGACTTCTTATGATAATATCTGTTAAAACAATATAGAAAACACAGAACTTTGCTCAAAAAAAATAGGACTGTGAAATGTTTTCCTGAAAGCTTGTAAGTCCTTCTACTTTATTTTTAATTAAAGTAGGCTTTATATTTTAATCCATCCAAGAAAAAATGGTATATAAGCAAATCGTAAATAATTCAGGTAACTAAAGGTTATCTGAATGAGCCCACTTAAAATAAAATTACCTGAAAGTAAATCTTTAAGCAATATTGAAAACTAAAAACATAGCTCGAAGTACTTGTATGGGGGGTGGGTGGGAGGGTGATTCAGTCCACAGCCGCCACTTTGTGGGCTGTGGTTCTCTTTCCCCTCCTATTTACATGTACATGAAAACCACTAAGTGAGATTGTCGAATTGTCTCTACCCAAGCAAGATTGGATGGCTTGGAGTTTTCAGACCTTCTGATTTGATGCACCTTCTATACTTTATTCTGAATAAGGTGGCACTCAAACAGACCCAGTGTGATATTTATGAGTCTTCCTGGACTCGCAGCTCCAGCTTGAAGAAGGCTTCATGAGCTATGTTGGTTGTCACTGTGCTTCTGGGTAGAATTCAAGGTGCTGATTATCACCTCTAAAGCTTTTCATTGCTTGGGATTGGGTATATCCCCAGTTGTCCTGTCCTGTCCATTCTGGCAGAAGGACAAGTTCTCGGTTCTGCCAGCTAAGTAATGTTAACTGGTAGGGCTCAAAAGATGGACTTTTTCTGCTATAGCTCCCACCCTCTCAAACATCCTAGATGGACATTACCTTACAGATGACCCCCATCCCGTTAAAGACCTTGGAGTTTTCATGTCAAATGACTAAGTGCCAAAGCCCACTGCAATTACATAGCAAAAAAAGCTCTAAGAGTTGTAAACCTAATCTTGCGTAGTTTCTTTTCCAAAAACACCACACTATTAACCAGAGCATATAAAACATTTGCTAGACCAATTCTAGAATACAGCTCGCCTGTTTGGAACCCTCATCACATCTCTGACATCAGTACAATTGAACGTGTCCAGAAATATTTTACAAGAAGAGTTCTCCATTCCTCTGAAAACAATAGAATACCCTATCCCACCAGACTTGAAATCCTAGGCTTAGAAAACTTGGAACTCCGTCGCCTTTAACAAGACCTAAGCTTAACTCACAGAATCATCTATTGTAATGTCCTTCTGGTTAAAGACTACTTCAGTTTTAATTGCAATAATACTAGAGCAACTAATAGATTTAAACTTAATGTCAACCGCTTTAATCTAGATTGCAGAAAATATGACTTCTGTAACCGAATCATCAGTGCTTGGAATACTTTACCTGACTCTGTGGTCTCTTCCCATAATCCTAAAAGCTTTAACCAAAAACTTTCTACTATTGACCTCACCCCATTCCTAAGAGGACCATAAGGGGCGTGCATAAGCGCACAAACGTGCCTACCGTTCCTGTCCAATTGTTTTTCTTTTCTTCTTTCTATATATATGCTTATATCTCCTTATATTTACCCATATATGTTTATATACTATATAATCTTTTGTATGATTCCTACATATATTGTTGTGACAAAATAAATAAAATAAATAAATAAAATAAAATAAAAAATCCCCCCCATTGGAAACAAAGTTGGCTCTCATCATTCTTTATATATATTACAACAAGTACAACAGCAATACAAACTAAAAAAAGTAAAAGAATAAAAATAAAAAATAGGTGTAAAAAAAGAAACAAAACAGTAAGAATCAGAAATATATAAGGAAGTGATTTTCCCCTCCCAAGTATTAATAATTTTAGTATCATCACTTTCTCATAAAATATAACAAGTGTCCACTAGGACTCCAAGATCACTCTCATAGTTATTGCTATTGAACCAAGTTTCATCTAATATGTACCTGTATGTTTAGTTTTTTGGCTAAGTGTAAAGCCCTACTTTTTTCATCATTGAATTTCATTTTGTTAGATAGGAGAGTTTTCAAGTCTGTTGAGATCCATCTGGATCTTGACCCTATCTTCTGTGGTGTTGGCAGATTAGCTTGGTGTTATCTGCAGATTTGATGAGTTCCTCTTCTATTCCCTCATCTAAATTGTTTATGAAGATATTGAAGAGTACTGAGCCCAAAACAGAACATCGGATACCCCACTGCTTATTTCCCTCCATGTAGAATGTGGTTCCATTAAGGACTACATTTTGACTGTGGTTTGTCAGCCAGTTATGAATCCATCTGCTCGTGATGCGTCCATCCCACATTTTTCTAACCTACCAAGAAGAAAGTTGTGGTCTACTTTATCAAGTGCCTTATTGAAATCTAGGTATACTCTGTCTACAGCATTTTGCTGGTCCACTGGTTTAGACATTTTGTCGAAGAATGAGATAAGATTTGTTTGGCATGATCTGTTTTTGAGCACCCTGTGTTGAGTTCTAGTTACAACTTTGCTTGCTTCTAAGTGTTTGTAGATCTGTGGCTTGATTATCTTTTCTAGGATCTTCAAAGTATTGTTGTTAGGCTGACTGGTCTGTAATTTCCTGGGTCGTTTTTTTCCCTTTTTTGAGAATGAGGATCATATCACTTCTTTTCCAGTCATATAGTAATTCTCCAGTGCTCCAGGAACTTTGAAAGGTATGGTTCAATGATTCTGAGATCACGTCTGCCAGCTCCTTCAGAATTCTGGGATGTAATCCATCAGGTCCTGATAGCTTGAATTAATCTAGAGTGGACAGGTGTTCGTTTATCATTTTATTGCTTATTTTAATCTGTATTCCTATTCTGTCTTTTACAGTTCTGTTTTTGGTAGGTTGTGCTATTTTTTCTCTCTGCGTGAAGACAGATGCAAAAGGCTCTCACATCTGTCCAATTTTTTAAAAAGTCATATTCATTCCTGTGCCAGCACACCATGTTTTTTTCAAGGTAGAAATCAATGTACTAAACAGTATTGCCTAACTAGCTGAAAAACAGAAACCTCTGTTTGGTTTAAAAGATATAATTTACATTTTCCTTCCTTCCACTGCCCTTCAGCATATTTAGCTTTCCAGCTAAATATAGTTTAACTTTTCAGATAAATATAGTAGAGTTATCTTTAAGATTTCGGTAAGTCTGTCATTGCACTTTACTTTTCCCAGTTACTTTTTAATTTATTTGAGTTAGAAATGAGGAAAATGGTCTAGCTTAAAAATTGATGAATACAGTATGAAGATTTTTTTATTCTCAAGATGATTTTGTCTATCATAAACAAGATTTCAAACTATGATGACCACATATATCATCTATTTTAACATCATCATTTAACTGGAAAAAAATTCAAGTTTGTTCAAAAATCTATAGGCAAAAATGTACTTATTAGTTTCTAAATATATTTAAACTCTTAATATTATGAGTAGTTAATACCAAAATACTCTTTATACATAACCTACAAATATATATTTGATATCAATCTATAGTAATATTTTTAATGAAATTAATATTGTATTACATTTCAAATTCTTATCTTTTACAATGAAAGCTAATGTTTGTAGCTTTCAAATTCTTAATTTTTACAATGGTACTGTTAAGATTAGGATTTGCTGGAATTTTACAGTAATCAACCAGATGTCTCTTGGAAAATTCAGATCTGAGCAAACCAATCTTTCAAGGCAGAAAATTGGAGCATTTCCCTTTGAAGACATGCATGTGGCCAGCTGATTATAGAGCTTGGAGGCTTTTATTGAGCAACAAATAAGAGAGTACAATGCCAATGTCTTTCTCAGGGGGCTCAATATGATAGCAGCTGAAATAGGTAGTAACTCTTGTCAGTTATAGGTAGACAACAGAAGTATTATCAACAGTGCTAGATGTGTATGGGGGATGTTAGAGGGGAAATTATACTCCATTAGAACTCATTTGTCAGCCATGGTTGTCAAACCTGCCTAGAATATGTCAGCTCACATCTTCTTCTGAAATGCAAATGTATCCCTTCATTTGTGGGTCTATGGACGTTGAAATAAGAAAATATGTATTAGTTTGTTTTGGAAGAAATGCACAAAGGAAAAAGGGAAACAAATCAAATCACATGCATTTCCAGAAAGCTTAGAATCACAAATAAATGAGTTATCTATGGGTCAAATGTATGGTATGCATATGATATGATTTAAATTTCCACGCCTTTATTCACTGCATCTACTCCAGTGTGCCCTGAAATAATAGCTCTTAATGCAGAGGAACAAAAATATGGCAGAATTTGAAGATAGGATTTTTACACTGGATACTTATGTAATAAGTCTGTTTTCAAACTGAACAGGATACTTATTTCAATAGTATGTGATTTGTTCTAATAGCTCATTATCAAAATTTCCATTTTAAAATTTATATTAGGTGGCTCCACTGCCTTGCACAGCTGACTAGAATATTGTATCTGCATAACTACAGTGATCTGAACACATGGGGTCTGGCCTGGCATTCTAGTACAAACAACGGTAAGTCAGATCCTTGAAAGAATAGCCCTCTTCAAATGGACTTGATTCCTTGTGACTTCTCAAATACACCCATGTAGTTTTCTTGACCACAATGTAAAAGTCCTTTACTACTTCCTTCTTCAAGGATGTGGGCTTTTCCACCCCACCCCCCCAAATTTTCAGTCTAAACTATAGACCCATGATGGCGAACTTATGGCACGCATGCAACAAGCAGCACATGTAGCCATATCAGTGGGCATGGAGCTCAGCTCTGGCACGCACCAGCTGATTTTTGGGCCTTCTGAGCCCATCAGAAGTAGGGAAACAGGCTGTTTCCTGCCTCTGGAGGGCCTGGGGAGGTGGAGAAGGCCGTTTTAATAATGATGATAATAATAATAATAATAATAATAATAATAATAATAATAATAATAATAATAATAATAATAATATCACCAGAGTTGGAAGGGACCTTGGAGATCTTCTAGTCCAACCCCCTGCCCAGGTAGGAAACCTTACACCAGAAAAATGGCTGAAACCATCAGACAAATGGCTATCCAACATTTTCTTAAAAATTTCCAGTGTTGGAGCATTCACAACTTCTGCAGGCCAGTTGTTCCACTGATTAATTGTTCTAACTGTCAGGAAATTTCTCCTTGGTTCTAAGTTGCTTCTCTCCTTGATTAGTTTCCACCCATTGCTTCTTGTTCTATCCTCAGGTGCATTGGAGAATAGTTTGACTCCCCCTTCTTTGTGGCAACCCCTGAGATTTTCTCTCTCACCTGGCTCCAGAGCTTCTCTATGAGTCCGGGGAGGGTGAAAATGGCCTTCCCCATCCCCCGCAGGCTCTCTGGAGGCCAGAAATGGCCCATTTGCCAACTTCCGGTTGGACATGAAGTGACATTTTTTGCTGTCCCCAGCCTCCAGAGCCTCTCTACAGAGTCCAAAAAGAAGGTGTCCAGTGTCTTCAATGGCTGTTGCTCAACAGAATGGTTCTTTAATTGGAACTTCATGAAACCTCCTATATCTTATATGGAATCTACTTGTTCAAACTGAGTTCTAGAAAAAGCTCTTTTGAAATGTTGAGACATATAAGTTGTTAAATATTTTTCTAACTGGGAGGCTGATTAAGCTAACCACTTGAAAGATTTAACATGTTTATGTTTTTGCAGTATCACTTTGGGCAGCCATGACAATAACTTTTTGTTTGAAAGCTGCATTAGCCTATAGATCTGACCGGACTGAAAATCAGATGGAGAATCCATTGATGATGGAAAAACAATGACCAGAAGACAGTTGCCCTTATCTATCACCAGCATCCAATAACCAGTGATACCTTACGTAATAGTAACTAACATGTTTTTCCTGCATTTCATGATATTCATAAATAGTTTTTCTCCTTTTACAGCCATATACCGTTTCTCTGAAAATAAGACCTAACATGTTTTACACGCGCCTAATATAAGCCCTACCCCCCAAAATAAGCCCTACTTCAGAGCCGACACAGCCAGCTGCCTGCTCATTCCATCTGGTTGCTCACAGTGCTGCCCCACAAGGCAAGACAGGGGGGATAGAGTTGGTCCCCGCACCACCTTACTTCATGTCCCTGAAGCCAGATCATCCACTGCCCAACACCTGTCTTGTGACACAACACCAGCAGTCATATTGGCTCCTGCTACACATGGTTGCAAGAGGAACCCATATGGCCACCGGTCCACTTCTTCTGTTTGCTCGCAGCTGCAACGAAACAGGAGGCCAAGCAGTGTGCTGGTGCCACAAAACGAGGCATGTATTGGGGCATGGATGGTCTGGTTGTAGGGGCCCTGGATAAGCTGGTGCAGAGCATGTGGGGCAGCTCCACCACCCGCTGCCTCATGGCGTCAACACTGGCACCCCACCTACCCTCCTGCCCAGCAGCAAGCAGAAGAAGTGTGCCACCTGTACATGGGGAAAAAATAAGACACACCCCCAAAAATAAGCCCCAGTGCTTATTTTGAGCCCCCCCCCCCAAAAAAAAGACCAGATCTTGTTTTCTTTTGGGCCTCTAAATAAGCCATAGTCTTCCCTGGTCTTATTTTCGAAGAAACATAGAAACCATAGAAACCAATTTAGATTAGTTCTGATGAAACAGATGATGGCTTAATAAGCATCTGACATTATATATCTATATTTTAATGTTATTGTGCATTTAGGTTTCTTTGTTGCAAAACAATTCCAATGTAAGATGTATTTCCATTTTTAAAAGTAATATATTTTTTGCATATAACTGAATAGTATTTCCCACTGTTGCAGTTTTGTTTAATCTTTTTAAATATATTTTAATCCACAGTATAGCATACCTAATAGGCATGTATAATTTGTTGCAAAAGTAGTTCACCAATAAGAATGGCAGAGTGTTTCCACTAATCTACTCAAAAGTTTCATTGAAATGAATGGAATTTAGTCTGAAGTAGAATTGCTGCACTAGAGCAATAAATACGTTTTATGGATTATCTCATTGTAAAATAGATATGTCCCTTAGTGTTAATTTGGACCACAGATGTTCTTTCTCTAATCTTATGATTTTTAATAAAGGATGTCTTGCAAAAGCTAGGGGATTAAGGAAGCTAGTTCAGGTTTGTTTCTTGGCTTTCAAGACATACAGTATGTACCTTTCTAGTTAGGCAGAAAACAAAGTAAATTGGCAAAAATAGAAAAAATCTCCTTCAAGTTTATTTTATTCATTTATTCATTTATTTTTGTCACACAGTATATAGTTATATATATATATAACTATATATATATATATAAGTATATACATATAGTTATATATGTAACTATACAATATATAAGCATATATATAAGTATGAGTATGTAATAACTATATTAATTGGATATAATGAAAGGAAACAATAGGACAAGAACGGTAAGGCACGCTTGTGCTCTTATGCACGCCCCTTACAGACCTCTTAGAAATGGGGTGAGGTCAATAGTAGACAGTTTTTGGTTGAAGCTTTGGGGATTTTGGGAAGAGACCACAGAGTCAGGTAGTTTATTCCAAGCATTAACAACTCTGTTACTGAAGTCATATTTTCTGCAATCAAGATTGGAGTGGTTAACATTAAGCTTAAATCTATTGTGTGCTCGTGTATTGTTGCAATTGAAGCTGAAGTAGTCTTCGACAGGAAGGACATTGTAATAGATGATTCTATTAGCCTCAATTGATTTCTCCTGAGATACTTTTTCATCTTCTCATTGTAGTCTACAATTCTGGGTTTCCAAAAGAAGTTACATATAAGTAACTAACCAGACATAAGCCTACTTAATTATATCCAAACTCAGACATGGTCACCAGAAGCCACCACTTAGTAAAACATTAGCAAACCTGAAAATTGCTATGTTAGCATCTTCTCATAATAAATTAATTGGTGATTAATTTATCATGAGACGAATGGGACATTTAGGCATTAGGAAAGTATATTTCTGATGAATTTGATTTTGGGTGGCTGTATGCAGCATTTTCCAAAAAGCTCCACCTCCCCCAAAAACTGCCAAATTCAAAATCAATAAGGGGACAATTCTTAAAGATTCTTACCAAACAAAAAAATATTTTGCAGCGATACACATTATGACAGATACACATTATCACACAAATGGTACACTTATGTACCATTTGTACAAATGGTACAAATATGTACATATTTCATGCAAGTCCATTGCTCTCCTTGCCTGTTACCCTTGCTACCCATAATGCTAAGTCATATTGCTTGATAGACTTAGTCAAGCTTTTTATTCATAAGATGCTCTACAGGTTATCAGAATAGCCATTAATAAACTGATCCTTATTAGGTTAATTGTCTTCCCACTTTTATACAATCTAATATTTTGTGAATCTGTGTAGTGTTGCAATATAGTCTTTATTTTCTGTCTTCACTGAATAGCAATGTGTTCAAGAAACAGAATTATTTGTTCTCACACTGAGGCTACACTGTTGCTATTCTAAATGTGACTGTTAAGTCCAGTTCAGTACTTTCTTATGGTCACTGACCAGAATCCAACAAATTAACAGCAGAATAAAACAGCATCATTTATGGCATAGGCTATCGAGGCAATGAATGTATGTCTGGTTTTACAAACACTATAGCAAATTCTGGCTACATTCATAGAAACTGAGACATACGAGGCATATCTGGTAATAATAGCTATACATTTTAATTTGTTAAATAAGGAGTGAACAAGGTAGACTCTTGCAATTTAACAAAATGCAATATAACAGGCCATGGATTCAATAAAGCCTTTTCTACAAAGATGCAACCTCAGCTCACATAGGATATTTTTGTATCTGCCCTTAAGAACTGCAATAGAGAGGACATTAAAGTGTACAAATTTAGCACTCTTCAGAGTTTAGAGTTAAATAACATAGATATTTCCCTGAACCCATGAAAGAAGCATGACTGCTTAGAAAAACATTCCTACCTAAGTAAATTGATCCAGTTGGGTTCCAGATCTTAGTCCTCTTGCTTAAGTGCAATCACAGCCCATCATTATAAAATCACAGCCCATGATTATAAAATCATGCAAATCATAGCATCACAGGTTTTGCAGATCTGGTGTTTCCATATTGATTCATAATTATTTGTGATGAGGAGAGAGCCCAAATCTTCTGAAAAGAACAGCAACTTCACGTGTTATGCAATAACACAATTCCACTGTTCCATCTGTTTGCCTCGACTTTACTACATCATGGGGGAGATCAAGTTTCAATTTGTCTGGATGGCTGCAACAGTCATAGGGCTCTGGCTTGGCTGTGGAACCACTAGAGAATCTGAAACTTCCACCAGCTTCTTTGGAAAATACTTCACATTGAATTCTGTCTAGGACTAACCTGCTAATCCAGCCAAAATATAAATGATAAGTGGATATGATCATGATAATGAATTATGAAAACTGTAATTCAAAATATTGGGAACGTAGACATTTGTTTATCTTCAAGGGAGAAGAATTCTTATCATGCAATATGCAACAATCAACTCAACAGTTCAAGAAAGTCTGGGCCACACTACTTTTCTTTTTTATGAGTCCCCATAATGAAGTGGTCACTATACGGCTTTCCTACTTTTATCTTTTATTGATCCTTTCCCCTCCCCAAATCTTTTGTATAAATATGCTCCTTGTCTTAAGCTCTTGCATGCTTTATGCCAATGTCTCAGAAAGTTCATGCCATAATATAGATTTTTTATTTAATTGAAATGTTATTAAACTATTTTCTATTTTTACTATAACAAATCCACATAACTATTCATCTCGAAATAATTTACATAGCTAACATGCAGCATTGTAAGGAATATTACCTCTCTCTACTATTAACAACAGGGAACGGGTTGCAAACTTCTGAAACATTTAGCCAGCTGAACCAACTTGCAAAATTCATGAAGCAAGCTTCACAGATATCCTCATTATTTACAGCTGTCATGTACAAAGCAACTTTTTTCTTAAGCGTATCTTTAGCTACCTTCTAATGATCAGAGGTTCTTCTTTATGAATATATGCTTTTTGATGAAAACAATGTTTGGACAAATAGCTCTTACTTTGCTTCTATATTTACAAGTAAACAAGTATTGCAGAACACCATATTCTAAGACTTTAATTTATTTTTGAAAACTGACTTGTTTTGTAACATTTTACAATTCAAGAACCTAGAAATTAATAATTACAAATTAATTTTAAATGACTAATAGGTAGACTTAACATTTTGCTTCTGATAGAGGGGAAGATAGCTTCCTGTAGCCTTGCCCCACGAGAGAGAGGCGCTTGAGAGGCGAGAGAAGGACAATCACTTCCTGCAGCCTCCCACCGCCGCTCCCACTTGAGAGAAGAGAGAGGGGAGATATTGATATTAAACCTCGCCATTCACTATTGATATTGAACTTTGCCATTCACTATTGATATTGAATCTTGCCATTCACTATTGATATTAGACAAATTAATTGGTAAAATACAAATGGAACATTGACCATGCCAGGCAAAAATTCCAACAGACCTACCAAACGCCCTCAAACAAAAGTTGCCAGTACAAATAATATCCAAAATCAATCAATAATATGCTATAAATGTAATGAATCAATAAAAGAAAGTGAAGAATCCAAGAAATGCTGACTATGCATAAACTATGCCCACTACTCCTGCCTGAAAATAAACAAATCAATAGACAGCCTCCTACAATCTGATCCTGCATTTATCCATCTATGTTCATCTTGTCTTCCTAAATTAGACTATCTAACTTGCATGTCTGATAGAGTACAAACCATGGAAACAGCTATAAAATCACAATAAACTATCATTGACTCCATTCAAACAAACTTAGAAACAAGAATACTAGCATGTTTAGAACCACATTTCACAAATCTTGGAAAAAAAATTACAGCACAAAAAAATGGAAACTCAACAGATCAAAATCTTTTCCCAATCCAACAAACAACCTAAATTACAAACCTATTATACAACCTATTATACAACCTAAACCATAAACATCTATCAATCAACCAAACAACATAGCTCTACTAGTAAAAGATACCATTGAGAGAGAAGAAAAACGTCAAAATGCTATACTATTTGGACTAGATAATACAAATGAACCAGATATCAATAAAGTACGTAACATCATTAAAAATTACAATTCACCCACCTTCCTCCCTGCCGAAATAACCGAAGTCTCCAGAGATGGACCTGAATACAAAAACAGTGATGGCTCAGTGGCGCCTAAATTCTGTGGAGTCATCTGCATAAATGAGATCAGCAAATGAAAGTTCATTCATGCTTTAAATACAATTGCCAGAACCAACCCCAGCCTCAACAAACTTAGAGCAAGACCTGATCTATCATTTCTGCAATGGATTCGCTCCCGTGAACTTCACATAAAACTCAAACGACGGCAAGACAAAGGTGAAACCAACCTTTACATTGACTACCGTGCTGAACTGCATAAAAAGAAAAACCTATAGTCAATTGGCCAACATCCAACCCCCCATAAATCAAAGCATCCAACCATCCATCGCACTAAACTTCCAACCACCCGTCGTACAGAACCTCCAACCATCCATTGTTCAACCAATCGTCGTTCAACCAACCAACCTCCAACCACCCGTTGTACAGAACCTTCAACCATCCATTGTTCAATCAAACAACCTCCAACCATTTGTTGTTCAGAACCTCCAACCAACTGTCATCCAAAACTAGGTACGCACGCCCCTTATTTCCTCTACACCAAACACTGCAGATCTTAAATGCAAATTGATAAATGCAAGAAGCATTGTAAACAAATTGCCTGAATTTATCCTCTTGTTAAACAATGGTACATTTGATATTATATTTGTATGTGAAACATGGCTGAAACTCATCCCTCCCTGACTCCATTATTTCAGACAAAGAGTATCATGTTTTTCGGTCAGATCGCAAAACCTGCAGAAGAGGTGGAGTGCCTATCTTTTACAAAAAGTCACTGAATCTAAAAAATATTCAAGTTGCTCATAAACTTGCTCTTCCTGAAACTATTGTATGTGACCTGTCCCTTAACATCACACTTTGATTCTTACTATGCTACAGAGCCCCTGACTATGACATCTCACATGCGAACATGTTAACCACACTACTAACATGGGCTACCTCTTGCCCATATCCTTTCATCTTCCTGGGTGACCTCAATCTACCTTTTATTAACTGGATAACAAATGAATCTACAACTGAACCCATTCATACTACCCTATACAATGCTGTTTCAAATCTAGGTCTTGAACAACTAGTAACTAACAATACAAGACTCAACAACTGCTTTGATCTCATCTTCTGCAACAATGCAAACTCAATTTATGGCCTACAGATAAAAGAACTCTTTTCCAACAGTGACCATAGCATGATAAGACTTTTGTCTCAATATATGCCCTTACAAAAATTGTCATAATTATGGTATTCCAAACTACAATTTCAGAAAAGCCAACTATGACCTTATAAACACCAACTTCTCATCTCTTGACTGGCAAAATCTATTCTCATCCTGTATCACTGCTGAAGACCACTACAGAGTTTTCCTACTTGAAGTCAATAGTCATTAAACTTTACGTACCACAAACCACCACCAAAATTAGAAAAAACAAATTACCCATATCAATAAAAAAGCTCCAATCCAAAAAAAAAACCCCTCTGGAGAAGAAACAAAAAGGGCTGTAGCTAATTTCAAAAACCGCTACAGGAATATATGCAACCAAATAAAAATTGAATGCACCAATTACCACACCAAGCAAGAAGACGACCTTCTGCGCACAAATTCCAATCGTGCTTTTTATAATTTTGTGAACAACAAACTTAAAGACTCAAGATCCATCCCATCACTAAAAGAATCTAACAGCAAAGAATATAATGATGAAACAATTAAAGCAAATCTCTTTAACACATTCTTTGGCTCAGTCTTCGTAAACAGTAATGGCTCATACCCGACATTCCCCAATCGTACCAACAATAAATACAATGACCTAACACAAATAGATTTTACAGAAAATAATGTTGAAAAAGCTCTTCGCAAACTGAAACCATCCCTATCTATTGGACCTGATGGACTATGTGCATACTTCTTAAAAAAACTTTCCACTAATATAGCAGAACCCCTAAGCATAATCTTTGAAAAGCTCTTCGCAAACTGAAACCATCCCTATCTATTGGACCTGATGGACTATGTGCATACTTCTTAAAAAAACTTTCCACTAATATAGCAGAACCCCTAAGCATAATCTTTAAAAAAGCTTTCATGACCAGTTCCCTTCCCAAACTTTGGTCACTAGCCACGGTCATCCCTGTCTTCAAAAAAAGAGACCCCAGCCTAGTTGAAAATTACAGACCGATCTCTCTATGCTGCGTCACCTGCAAAGTAATGGAATCTATCATCAACCAATCCATTACCCTCCACCTAGAAACAAACAACCTACTCTCTAATAAAAAATTTGGTTTCAGAAAAAATTTATCATGTAATTTACAACTTCTTCACTGAAAAAACGTATGGACTACAAATCTTGATCAAGGCAAAACAATAGATGCAATTTATATAGACTTCTGTAAAGCTTTTGACTCAGTGGTACATGACAAACTTCTCCTAAAACTAAAATCCTACGGCATCTCAGGACCCCTGCACAATTGGATAACAGCTTTCTTGTCAAAGAGACAACAAGTGGTCAAAATGCAGTGCCCTATCAAATCCTGTTCCTGTCAATAGCGGCATTTTTTTAAATTTTTATTTTATTTATTTATTTGTCGTAACAATATATACAAGCATTACATAAAGGATTATATAATATATAAACATATATATGAGGAGAAACAAGGTAATATAAATATATATGGGGGAAGAAACAATAGGACAGGAACGGTAGGCACATTTGTGCTCTTATGCACGCCCCTTAGAGTCCTCTTAGGAATGTGGTGAGGTCAACCGTGGATAGATTTTGAGTAAAGCTTTTGGGGTTATGAGAAGAGACCACAGAGTCAGGTAATGCATTCCAAGCATATATAATTCTGTTACAGAAATCGTGTTTTCTGCAATCTAAACTGGAGCGGTTGACATTGAGTTTAAATCTGTTGGTAGCTCTTGTGTTATTGTTATTGAAACTGAAGAAATCATTGACAGGAAGGACATTACAACGGATGATTTTATGAGCTAAACCCAGGTCCTGTCGAAGGCGACGAAGTTCCAAGTTTTCTAGACCCAGAATATCAAGTCTGGTGGAATAAGGTATTTTATTGGTTTCGGAGGAGTGGAGAACTCTTCTCGTAAAATAGCTTTGGACACGCTCAACTGTATTGATATCAGATATATGGTATGGGTTCCAGACAGGCGAGCAGTAATCAAGAATTGGCCTAGCAAATGTTTTATATGCTCTGGTCAGTAGCGTGGTGTTTTTTGAAAAGAAGCTATGTAGAATTAAGTTAACAACTCTTAGAGCCTTTTTTGCTATATAGTTGTAGTGGGATTTGGCACTTAGATCGTTAAATATAACTCCAAGGTCTTTGACAGGGTGGGGGTCATCTGGAGGTAATGTCCATCAAGCATGTACTTTGTGATTGGGTTCTTTCTTCCAATATGCAAGACTGAGCATTTACTGGTTGAGATTTGTAGTTGCCAAATTTTAGACCAAGCAGTTAGATGATCAAGGTCCTTTTGAATTGTGGATGTATTGTCAGTGGTGTTGAAAAGTTTGAGATCGTCAGCAAAGAGAACACAATTACTTGAGATATGATCACAAAGATCATTTATGTATATTATAAAGAGAGTTGGTCCAAGAACGCTACCTTGAGGAACACCACTCTTAACAGGAACAGGATTTGATAGAGCATTACCAATTTTAACTACTTGTTGTCTGTTTGACAGAAAAGTAGATATCCAGTTGTGTAAGGGTCCTGAAATGCCGTAGGATTTTAATTTTAGGAGAAGTTTATCATGTACTACTGAGTCAAAAGCTTTACAGAAGTCTATGTATATTGCATCTATTGATTTACCTAGATCAAGATTTGTAGTCCATAGGTTTTTGCAGTGGAGAAGTTGTAAATTGCATGATATTTTTTTTCTGAAGCCAAATTGTTTATTGCATTCCCCAAGGCAGCATTCTTGGACCAACACTCTTCATATTATACATTAATGATCTCTGTGACCATATTATAAGTAATTGTGTTCTCTTTGCTGACGATGTCAAACTATTTAACATCACCAACAATATAGCTACCCTTCAAAAACACCTTGACTTTGTGTCAGAATGGTAAAAACTTGGCAACTCCAAATCTCAACCAGCAAATGCTCTATCTTACACGTTGGAAAAAAGAATCTAAACACTAAATACAAGCTCAATGGACATTACCTTACAGATGACCCCCACCCTTTTAAAAACCTTGGAGTTTTTATATCAAATGATCTAAGTGCCAAAGCCACTGCAACTACATTGCAAAAAAGGCTTTAAGAGTTGTAAACCTAATCTTGTGTAGCTTTTTCTCCAGAAACACTACACTACTACCCAGAGCATATAAAACATTTGCTAGACCAATTCTTGAATACAGCTCACCTGTCTGGAACCCATACCACATTTCAGACATCTACAATTGAACATGTCCAGAAATATTTTACAAGAAGAGTTCTCCACTCCTCTGAATACAACAAAATACCTTATGCCACCAAACTTGAAATCCTGGGTTTAGAAAACTTAGAACTCCTCTCCCTTCAACACGACCTGAGTTTAACTCATAGAATCATCAATTGCAATGTCCTTCCTGTTGAAGACTACTTCTGCTTCAGTTGCAACAATACACGAACACACAATAGATTTAAGCTTAATGTTAACCACTCCAATCTTGGTTGCAGAAAATATGACTTCAGTAACGGAGTTGTTAATACACTACCTGACTCTGTGGTCTCTTCCCCAAATCCCCAAAGCTTTAACCAAAAACTGTCTACTATTGACCTCACCCCAGTGGTGAGATTCAGCCAGTTTGCACCACTTCGGGAGAACTGGTTGTTAACTTTCTGAACAGTTTAGCAAAATGGTTGTTGGAAGAAATCATTAGGGCAAAGAACTGGTTGTTAAATTACTTGAATCCCACCACTGCCTCACCCCATTCAGTGATATTTTACCAACATTAAGAAATTTGAAAGCATTATATATAAAGCATTTTCAAACCCATTTTAGAATCATAAAGCTACATCAATGTTTTGTTTTGGATGCATATATCAGAACAATAAAATACAACTAACTGCAATTAGTTAATTAGTCATTAAATTTAAGTCATCTCCTATTTATCCTCATAGAATAAAATCATTTTCTTCTCTGGAATATCTATCAGATAAATATAAAGTTCTCTTTTTCTCACAGAATTCTCCACCTTGTTAATATCCATGACAAAGAAATTCTAAACTTGTCCTAATAAGAGTTGCAATTTTACTTGGAACTCTTCTTTCAGTTGTACTGGTGCCAAGTTTATATTCCAAAGATGCAGTTAATTCCTTTACATCAGATACTTGTAAATTGCCTCATTGGTTTGACAGTGTTCTACACATAATTGCATCTTTGAATTATCTTTCTTCCAACTAAAAGTAGTTTCATAACATCTTTAGAACATAATCGATTTATGGAGTAAACAGTTTTATTTAGATATTTCTCAAGCAGTTCTTTTGCAAAACAACAAAATCCTTCAGTCTCCATCTTCTTAGCTCCTTCTTGTGGCCAAAGACTAGATTTTTTATAAATCAGTGAATGCTTTCTGGCCAATGAGAATTCATAAAAATTAGAAAATTTCAGCTATCCATAACAAAACAATCTAAAGCTGTAGATTGTTTAAAAGTAATAAAAAAGAGCCACAACTTTCTGTCCCTATATTTCACCTTCAAAGATATTTCATCCTTCCTTATTTTAACTTGCTTCCAGCAATCCTGTTCCTTAGTCATTTAATAATAAAGAAATCTCAAAAATGGTGCAGATTTCAAAAAGAAGTAACAGTCTGTGCCTTTAAAAAAATCTCTTTGGGGTAATAAACACAATAGTTCTATAAAGTGATTAAGAAATGAAAGGCACAACTTATTATGTGTTTGAAAAATACATTCCAAAATAGCTATTTTTTCATGTTTATGACTTTTATTGTTTTATCCAAGTATAAAATCTAAAGAAAAATAGAAATAGGAAATTAGGGGAAGGAAAAAGGGATGTTGAAATAAAATATGGGGTACAATGGAAAAAAGAAAAATAGCATTTACTCACGACTCTTTTTAGCATAGTAGAAAACAGCAGCATTACAGCTTCATCTTTTTACGCATTAATATATATGAGCCATTTCTACAATAACAAATCTATTTAATCAGCAAAACCAAGTCAAAGTTTCATTTTTTTCATCACCACAAAATCCAGAAGTGATATTCAAATAAAAAATATAGTCTCCTGTTTTAATAAAGCACTTGTTTACCATTTCTGTTTTATCTAGCTTATTGTGGAGATAATATGTATTTCTATAGAATAGAATAGAATAGAATAGAATAGAATAGAATAGAATAGAATAGAATAGAATAGAAACTTTATTGTCACTTTAAATGTACACTAATCAGCATACATTAAAATGAAATTTCATTGCATTCAGCTCTCAAAAGATAACCATTATGCATAGAACTACACACACACACACCTATATGACACAGAGAAACATCACAGTCTAGTTCGGATGTATACAATATGCATGGTGAAAAAAAAGAATCCTGTGAGTTTACAAGACAAATGGCATAAGGAACAAAGTTCCTTACAGAATCTAGTAGTCCTGCTATAGATACTTTGAAACCTCCTCCCAGAGGGGAGCAACAAAAACAGACTGAGAAGTGGGTGTGTGAGGTCTCTAACAATCTTAATAATTTTTGTAAACTATTACCATTTATATTAAGAAAATTCACTCAGATTCTTTCAAATTCTTTAACCTTAATGGAAAAATACTTGTTTTTCATCCGTTTTAAAAGACTAAACTTTTCTTTAAAAACATTTCTAAAATCAAAAAGTTATAATACATCTTTTTAAAACTTCCTCTTAACATACATACTTTAAAGTTGACTTTCAGTCAGACCAATAAAATTCCAACTTCCAATTAACTCATTAATTTAAATCATTTCCTCCAAGTTACCCTCATAAAATATTTTCTTCTTCTTGTATGCATCCTTTTAAAAACTCTAAACTTTTCTTTAAGCTAATACATCTTCTTCTTTAACTTTCTCTTAACATAGATAAGAATAATAAGAAAGTACTTAAAAATACTTTCAATAATATTTTTCAAGCTTTAAGAATTACTTAAGCATTATATATAAAGGAAAAAATGCATTTTCAAACCCACTTTACATTAAAACTTTCTTTCAATTCCAAATATCTAACCAATAAAAATCCATCCTAATGCCAATTAACTCATTATGTTTAAGTCACTCTTTCCAGCTTATCTTCATGAAATAAAATCTTTTTCTTCTCTGCAATGTTTATCCAGTAGTTATAAACTTGTCTTTTTCTCAAGGATTTCTGAGCCTTGTTAGTGTCCGTGAAGAAAAGTCCCAAACGTCTCCTTTTGAAAGTGACAGGTTTTCCTGGAACTCTTCTTTCAATTGTGTCAGGAGGTTTACTGTATATTTAAACCATCATAATAAATATTAGAGCCAGGTTTATATTCCAAAATTGCATTTGACTCCTCTACATTATCAGCTACTTGTGAAATTTCCTTGGTGGTTTGGTAACTTTCTACACATAATTGTACCTCTGAAGTAGTTTGAGAAATTTTTAAAAATCCTTGGAGCATAGCTGGTCAATGAACTGTAGGGTTTTATTTAAGGATTTTTCAAATATATTTCTAAATTTTGCTCCTCTATATTCTTAACTCCATCTTTAGACAAAGAATAGCTGTTTTGTAAATAAGTTACTTAAGAATTGCTGGCTAATCAGGAATCATAGAAGTTGGAAAATTTAGTCACCCACAGCAAAGCAAAGTAAGCTACAATTGACTAAAATTAGAACCACAACTTTTTACCATTATATTTCTCTATCATTTTTTTAAAAAGATACTTCTTCCTTGTGGTTTAACAATTAACACCCCCCCCCACAATGGCACAGATCTTCAAAAAGGAAAAACAAGCTGAGATTAAGAAGAGCCCCTTTTAGTTTAATAAAAATTAATAGGCCTTAACAATGATTAAGAAATGAAAGGCATAACTTACTGTCCGCTTGAAAAATAAATTCCAAAATAGCAATAGCAATAGCACTTAGACTTATATACCTCTTCACAGTGTTTTACAGCCCTCTTTAAGCAGTTTACAGAGTCAGCATATTACCCCCAACAATCTGGGTCCTCATATTACCAACCTCGGAAGGATGGAAGGCTGAGTCAACCTTGAGGCTGGTGAGATTCGAACTGCCAAATTGCAGGCAGCCAGCAGTCAGCAGAAATAGCTTGCAGTACCGCTTTCCAACCACTGTGCCACCTCGGCTCATGGCTGCTTTTTCAACAACAAACTGATTGCAGCCCCCCCCCACACCTGATGGCATGCAGACTGCTTTGAAGCACACCTCCTGAAGCTACTTGTATGGAGTATCTTGTGGGATGATTCTAGGACTCTCACTAACCAAGGAGTCATATAAATTAAAGGAGTGAAGGTTTATTTATTTATTTATTTATTATTTATTTTGTCACAACAATATATATAAGCATCACACAAAAAGATTATATAGTATATAAACATATATATGAGGAAATATTAGGAGGTATAAGCATATATAAGAAGAAGAAAAAGAAAAACAATAGGACAGGAACGGTAGGCACGTTTGTGTCTTATGCACGCCCCTTATGGTCCTCTTAGGAATGGGGTGAGGTCAATAGTAGAAAGTTTTTGGTTAAAGCTTTTGGGATTATGGGAAGAGACCACAGAGTCAGGTAAAGTGTTCCAAGCACTGATGATTCTGTTACAGAAGTCATATTTTCTGAAATCTAGATTAAAGCGGTTAACATTAAGTTTAAATCTATTGGTTGCTCTTGTATTATTGCAATTAAAGCTGAAGTAGTCTTTGACAGGAAGGACATTACAATAGATGATTCTGTGAGTTAAACTTAGGTCTTGTCGAAGGCGACGGAGTTCCAAGTTTTCTAAGCCGAGGATTTCAAGTCTGGTGGGATAAGGTATTTTGTTGTTTTCAGAGGAATGGAGAACTCTTCTTGTAAAATATTTCTGGACACGTTCAATTGTATTGATGTCAGAGATGTGGTGAGGGTTCCAAACAGGTGATCTGTATTCAAGAATTGCCTAGCAAATGTCTTATATGATCTGGTTAGTAGTGTAGTGTTTTTGGAAAAGAAGCTATGCAAGATTAGGTTTACAACTCTTAGAGCCTTTTTTGCTATGTAGTTGCAGTGAGCTTTGGCACTTAGATCATTGGATATGAAAACTCTAAGGTCTTTAACAGGGTGAGGGTCATCTGTAAGGTAATGTAATGTATGTACATCTAGTATGTACTTAGTGTTTGGGTTCTTTTTTCCAATATGTAAGACTGAGCATTTGCTGGTTGAGATTTGGAGTTGCCAAGTGTTAAATAGTTTGACATCGTCAGCAAAGAGAACACAATTAGTTGAGATATGGTCACAAAGATCATTTATGTATAGTATGAAGAGTGTTGGTCCAAGAACGCTGCCTTGAGGAACGCCACTCTTGACAGGAACAGGGTTTGATAAAGCATTGCCAATTTTGACCACTTGTTGTCTGTTAGACAGAAAAGCAGATATCCATTTGTGGAGGGGTCCTGAGATGCCATAGGATTTTAGTTTTAGGAGAAGTTTATCATGTACTACTGAGTCAAAAGTTTTGCAGAAGTCTATGTAGATTGCATCTATTGTTTTGCCTTGATCAAGATTTGAAGTCCATATGTTTTTACAGTGGAGTTGTAAGTTACATGATAATTGTTTCTTATACTGATAATTTTAAAAAGTGACAGTCCAGGGAAAACCTCTTTAGGAAGCCCCAGGGATCTCTTCCTGGGCATGTCATTCAGTTGGCCATCTTCACCAAAAGCCCCAAAATGACTGTGTCAGACTTGCCCAAATCCAATCCCTCAGGAAAGAAAAGCCTTCAGGAAAGAAAAGACTTGCCCAAATCCAATCCCTCAGGAAAGAAAAGCCTTCGACTCCATTTGGTTAAAGCAAAGGATTCTTTTACTAAGAGTGGTGGTTGCAGCAAATTCAAGCCAGCTCTGAAAATACCTCACTTGCTGGATTCAAAAATGTGTAGGTTTGCCCCCAGCCCATCCCTCCCCATGTGACCAGTCCATTTCTAGCCAACCAGAGCTCGCCAAGACGTTTTGAGAACTCTGAAATATTGGGGGGTAATCTGCATATTTCTCAGGATGCCTGGCCATGAGATGCTGATACAAACAGGATCCAGCTGCTCTGGTCCTTCTCACCTGTCATTCCCCACTCCCAATCCCCCAACCGGCGCAGCAGATACCATGGTCGATGGTATCGAACGCCGCTGAGAGGTCTAATAGGACCAGGGCAGAGGAATAACCCCTGTCCCGAGCCCTCCAGAGATCATCCACCAATGCGACCAAAGCTGTCTCCGTGCTGTATCCGGGTCGAAGCCGGACTGGAGCAGGTCTAGATAGACGTCTTCATCCAGGTATTGGGGTAGCTGTCGCCACGGCACTCTCTACAACCTTCGCAACAAAGCGAAGGTTGGAGACTGGTAATTACCCAAAACAGCTGGGTCCAGGGAGGGCTTCTTAAGGAGGGGTCTCACCACCGCCTCTTTCAAGGCGGCAGGGAAAACCCCTTCCAACAAAGAAGCGTTGATAATCCTCTGGAGCCAGCCTCGTGTCACCTCCTGAGTGGCCAGTACCAGCCAGGAAGGGCACGGGTCCAGTAAACATGTCGTGCCGTGAAGCCTCCCCAACAACCTGTCCACGTCCTCGGGAGCCACAGGGTCGAACTCATCCCAAATGGACTCAACAAGACGTGCCTCCTCTCCTCGCTTGATCATCCCAAATTCGATCCAGACCGTCCCTCAGCTGAGCGATTTTATCGTATAGATAACCGCTAAACTCCTCGGCTCGTCCTGCAAGGGTCATCCCGCACCTCCTGATGTAGGAGAGAGCGGGTGACCCGAAACAGGGCGGCCGGGCGGTTATCTGCCGACGCAATGAGGGTGGAGGCGTAGGAACGCCTCGCTTCCCTCATTGCCACTAGGTAGGTCCTAGAATAGGACCTAACTAGTGTCCGATCAGTTTCGGAGCGACTGGACCTCCAGGTGCTCTCCAGGCGTCTTCTCCGGCGTTTCATCTCCCTCAGCCCCTCGGAGAACCACGGGGCCGGTCGAGATCTACGCCGGGTCAGAGGCCGCAGAGGCGCGACACGGTCCAAGGCCCCGGCCGCGGCCTGTTCCCATGCCGCGACCAGTTCCTCAGTCGTGCCGTGGGCCAGATCCTCAGGGAATGGCCCAAGCTCCGTCAGGAACCTCTCAGGGTCCATCAGGCGCCTGGGACGGAACCACCGTATAGGTTCCGTCTCCCTGCGGTGGTGAATGGCGGTTCGGAAGTCTAGGCGAAGGAGGAAATGATCCGACCATGACATTGGTTCCGTTACTAAATCATCTAATACCAGATCATTTAACCACTGTCCAGAGATATAAAGCAGATCCAGTGTGCCTCCCCCCGTGTGCGTAGGGCCATCATTTACTCGAATCAAGTCCAAGGCCGTCATGGAAGCCAAGAACTCCCGAGCTGCCGTCGATGACGAGCCAGCTGATGGCAGGTTGAAATCCCCCATGACAATAAGTCTGGGGGACTCGACCGCCACAGCAGCAAGTACCTCCAACAGCTCAGGCAGGGCTGTGGTCACGCAGCAAGGAGCCAGGTACGCGATCACCAAGCCCAACTGATTCCTATAGCCCCACCGCACATAAAGGGATTCACAACCGGCAATCTGAGGAATAGTGGCCTCCCTCGGCTCTAGATCCTCCTTGATAACAACCGCCACCCCCCCACCCCTACCCTGGGCCCTCGGCTGATGAAATGCTCGGAAACCTGGAGGGCACATCTCAACCAGGGGGACCCCTCCCTCTGGGCCCAACCAGGTTTCCGTAATGCCCATAAGGTCCGCGGACTCCCCCTGAATAAGGTCGCAAATCAGAGGAGCCTTATTAACCACGGACCGGGCATTACATAACATCAGCCGAAGATCCAAGCTCTGAGGATCACGACCACCCGAGGAACGGGTAGGGACAGAGGGGCCGGAGCACGCGATCGCTTTCAAACATCGAACGCGTGCTCCCATAACTCGGTACGGCCCCCCCCCCCCGCCATATCTGCCTCTCCCCCTTACCGTACAGATCGAACATCCCTCTAAACCTGGAACGTCCTCCCCCCCTGCCTCCGGACAAGATGGAATAGTGTCGCGAACTAGCACAGGGGCTGGATCCCTCCCCGACGGGTTTTCCCCCACCCGCCGAATCCTCCCCTTAAAAACCCTTATTTAAAAAACGGTTTAAAAAACCCCACAGATTCTTCTTCCTCGCATGCCACCTCTCCGGGTCCCAAGACCCCTCGTTAAGGCCGGCCATCGATAACCCGGAGGGCCATTCCTGCGAGGCGGGGGAACCTCGCAGTCGGAAGAGGTCAGCGGACGAATATTTCATGCTAAAAGATTAAATAACAGTGGGGGAAAAAAAAAAAAAGGTGTTCCCTAGCCACTTGATGTTATCGTAGCCTATGGACAAAATCAGGACAGTCACAAACCAGGGCCAAATGCCCGGTAAGGGTAATAAATAAGATGGAAGTTTGGCTGATGGATTCCGCCATTCAATACTGCCCATAATGGATACAGCAAAAGTTTTTGCCCACTGGTGCCGCCCATAATCAAGTCCAAGGCCGTCCACAATTGATGCCATCAATAAATAAATAAATACCGGGGACAGGAAAAAAAGTTTTCAGCCGCAGATGTCAAATGATGGTATATATAAAAGTCAGCTAAAGATCTAAAATCCAAAATGTCCAAGCTACCTGTGTCCAATGTCTGTGGTGCCGCTGAAAATAGTCCAGCAAAACAATCCAGCCGCAAGCCGCTGATGATAAATGCGGCCATAACGCAGCCAGACAGTCCCAGATGTTGCCAAAGGAACCAACAGATGGATGGAATCGTAGAAACCATGCTGCTGAGCCATGCCACTGAAGGATAGAGTGGCAGAACATCCAGCCGCCGATGGACATATGCGGCCGGCAGCAGCAAACCACGATCCAGCCCGGCCATTCCTAGCGAGCGCCGCTCCGCGCCCCTCCAGAATGGCCGGCGCCATCTACCGACTGCCGCTGATGGTATCAGTGCCGCTGCTGCTGGTATCCAAGCCGCTGCTGGTATCCAAGCCGCTGCTGGTATCCAAGCCGCTGCTGGTATCCAAGCCGCTGATGGTATCACTGCCGCTGGCCAGCCTACCACACCCCCCAACTGGTCGCTGATGTCCGAGCGACCGCTTCACCAGCCGGCACGTTTCCGCAGGCCCGTTTCTGCGGCCGCCCAGCCAAAATGGCCGCCGCAACCGCCCACCGCCCGCCTCTCCAGCCCTGCTCGCAGCCGAGGGTCTAACAAGACCAAGATCTCATTTCGCTGCCGGAAAGATGTCCTGTGCCCAGATAGCTCAAAGACACCCCCCGAGACATCGCGGCTAGGAAAAACGCCAGCCCACCGCCTGCATGACTCTCAGAGCGCCGCCAAAATGGCCGCCGGCAACCGTCCACCGCTCGCCCGCCTCTCCAGCCCCGTTCCCGGCAGCCGAGGGTCTAACAAGACCCGAAGATCTCATTTCGGCTGCCGGAAAGATGTCCTGTGGGGCGGCGGGCCCAGATAGCTCAAAGACACCCCCGAGACATCGCGGCTAGGGAAAACGCCAGCCCACCGCCTCTTAGGAATGGGGTGAGGTCAATAGTAGAAAGTTTTTGGTTAAAGCTTTTGGGATTATGGGAAGAGACCACAGAGTCAGGTAAAGTGTTCCAAGCACTGATGATTCTGTTACAGAAGTCATATTTTCTGAAATCTAGATTAAAGCGGTTAACATTAAGTTTAAATCTATTGGTTGCTCTTGTATTATTGCAATTAAAGCTGAAGTAGTCTTTAACAGGAAGGACATTACAATAGATGATTCTATGAGTTAAACTTAGGTCTTGTCGAAGGCGACGGAGTTCTAAGTTTTCTAAGTCTAGGATTTCAAGTCTGGTGGGATAAGGTATATTGTTGTTTTCAGAGGAGTGAAGAACTCTTCTTGTAAAATATTTCTGGACACGTTCAATTGTACTGATGTCAGAAATGTGGTGAGGGTTCCAGACAGGTGAGCTGTATTCAAGAATTGGTCTAGCAAATGTTTCATATGCTCTGGTTAGTAGCGTAGTGTTTTTGGAAAAGAAGCTACGCAAGATTAGGTTTACAACTCTTACAGCCTTTTTTGCTATGTAGCTACAGTGGGCTTTGGCACTTAGATCATTTGATATGAAAACTCCAAGGTCTTTAACAGGGTGGGGGTCATCTGTAAGGTAATGTCCATCTAGTATGTACTTAGTGTTTGGGTTCTTTTTTCCAATATGTAAGACTGAGCATTTGCTGGTTGAGATTTGGAGTTGCCAAGTGTTAAATAGTTTGACATCGTCAGCAAAGAGAACACAATTACTTGAGATATGGTCACAAAGATCATTTATGTATAGTATGAAGAGTGTTGGTCCAAGAACGCTGCCTTGAGGAACGCCACTCTTGACAGGAACAGGATTTGATAGAGCATTGCCAATTTTGACCACTTGTTGTCTTTTAGACAGAAAAGCAAATATCCATTTGTGAAGGGGTCCTGAAATGCCATAGGATTTTATTTTTAGGATAAGTTTATCATGTACTACTGAGTCAAAAGTTTTGCAGAAGTCTATGTAGATTGCATCTATTGTTTTGCCTTGATCAAGATTTGAAGTCCATATGTTTTTACAGTGGAGTTGTAAGTTACATGATAATTGTTTCTTATACTGATAAGTTTAAAAAGTGACAGTCCAGGGAAAACCTCTTTAGGAAGCCCCAGGGATCTCTTCCTGGGCATGTCATTCAGTTGGCCATCTTCACCAAAAGCCCCAAAATGACTGTGTCAGACTTGCCCAAATCCAATCCCTCAGGAAAGAAAAGCCTTCAGGAAAGAAAAGACTTGCCCAAATCCAATCCCTCAGGAAAGAAAAGCCTTCGACTCCATTTGGTTAAAGCAAAGGATTCTTTTACTAAGAGTGGTGGTTGCAGCAAATTCAAGCCAGCTCTGAAAATACCTCACTTGCTGGATTCAAAAATGTGTAGGTTTGCCCCCAGCCCATCCCTCCCCATGTGACCAGTCCATTTCTAGCCAACCAGAGCTCGCCAAGACGTTTTGAGAACTCTGAAATATTGGGGGGTAATCTGCATATTTCTCAGGATGCCTGGCCATGAGATGCTGATACAAACAGGATCCAGCTGCTCTGGTCCTTCTCACCTGTCATTCCCCACTCCCAATTTCCTATCACGTATATACAAAGCTTTACTGTCCTTTCATCTTTCCTTCTTTCATCCTCCCCCCCTCCTTCTTCTTTTTATGGCAGGATGCCTGTGTGGCCGCCTAAGCCAAGCCAGGCAGATCAGACAGGCTGCCCACTCCCCAGCTGAACAGCTCACCAACTCCCTCTGAAGCACAGCTCCTAAAGCTATTTACAGACAGTTCTGTATGGAGGATCTTGGGTTATTCTAGGACTTTCCCTAACCCAGGAAAGTCATAAAAAAAGAAAAATGGTTCCCTTTTAGTAGTTGAAGCAGCTTTGGCCTGGAGAAAACTCCTCCTAGACTGGTCAATCAGTCATATTCATTGAAAATCCCCAGTTCTGGCTTTTTTTTTTTTTTTTGTAATTTCCTATCAAACTCATCATTAAACTTAGTTTTCAAATCTAGTTGTTACATGATTTAAAAAAGACCTAAAAGTATTCTTATTAGATTTATTCCTTGATTTATCCATTGTAGTTATTAACAGTGACTGCATTATTTTAAACCAACTGTTTAAAATAATAACTGTTTTATAAACCAATTGTTTTATCTTCTCTAGAGCCTTCTTAGTAATTAATGTTAAACTTTCTTATTTCCATATGCATTACCTTCCCATCCACCCCCGCCTTTTGAATATGCAAACACCTCCTCTAATTATGGTATTTACCTGTTCTTTATTATTTCTCAGGAATAATAGATAAGAGTCACTCAAGTCATTAGCAAGTTTCTTCATTATCTTAGGTACAGTTCATCTTGTCCTGGGGATCCAAATTGAAGGACAGTGAATATTTCCAATATCTTTAGCAAATTGAAATTGCGATCATTTTCTTTCACAAATGCCAGATAGAATGGAAAGTTATTTTCTTTTGCATTATCAGATTTTTAGATTCTAGCTGAGCTTTTTTACAGCCATAATAATTTGCTTGAGATCTCTCACTTACCTTGAGTTGCTTTTTCCACTTGGACTTCATATGGACACATCAAATTTTCTATTCATTTTATTTAAAATCCTGTTTCTTGAAATCCAAAGAATGAGGACATTCACCTTTAGTTTTTTTTTAAAAATCAATAGCTTTTGGTGCTCTATCACTGGAGGCTTTTAAGAAAAGACTGGACAACTCCTTGTCTGAAATGATATTGGGTTCCCTGTTTATGCAGTGGGTTGGACTAGAAGACCTCCAAGGTCCCTTCCAGCTCTGTTAGTGTGTTATTCTGGTCACTTTCTTTTTAAATTTGCACAACTACCATTTTCTCTATTAATCAGGTCATGATTAGCCTCTTATGTCTTCTTCCATCTTTTGAATAGTAAAATTGTCAGCAAGACATCTCAAGTGACTCTAGTTCACAGTTAACTCCCAATAAAAGACAAGGTTTCCCTTCATTTCATCCTTCAATCACCCTATTTGATAAAGTAATATAAGGGCTGACCTAAAGAAATCCAATAATATTCATGGTTAATAGAGGCTAATCTGAATCTCCATTATCCCAATATAATCCCTTAATTATTGCAAGTGTTGGAAGAAATATCCATCTGGGTTCAGTTCCAAGTGGGGACAAAGACACTGGAAACATGGAGGCTGCTTGGAAAGATGGTTTAATGGTGGTCAGGATCACATGGCTTGAGTTCCTGAACAGAAAAGGGCCTGAGATCCTGTGTGCTCCCTGGTTTTATGCTTTTTCTGAGCTTTGACCTTTCTGGGGCACAGGAAGAGTATCCTGATTGGTTGTCAGACTCCCAGGTGGTGGGGGTCTTAGCTAGCCTTGCTGGCTGTCTCTCAAGCTTGCTTGAGCCTTGCCATGTGGTGAGTTTCAGTTGTATTGTGTTGCAAATCATGGGGGGATTGAGTGAGCTTGGTTGAAGCCTTAATTGCCCATTGACAAAGGTGGGGAGAATGAGTGAGCTTAGCTGAGGCTTTTAATGGCCCATTGACAAAGGTGGGGGGGGAGTCAGGAAGTTGCAGGGAGCTCCTTTGTCTTTAAAATATGTTTCTCCATTTCTCATCCAGGAAGGTATAATATTCTGCTTTTTAAAATATTTCCTAGAATATTTCATTCTTCTAGGAGGGGGGTGGGTGCTAAATTCCTACAATCCCTACTTTTTTTTTTTTTTTCAAAACGTGAGTTTTGAAACATGCTCTTGGCAAAAATTAAAATTGATCAAATCAGTGGGTGCTTTTAATTTTCCTGATGCAAAGGAAGCCATTGATAGAGACAACAGAAAAAAAGATTCCTTCAGTGGCTCCCAAAAGCTTTCAACCATGAAGGTCTAGCAGCCAGGGGAAAAGTTCTGGTAAGAATTTTACAGTATCCAATTTTTTATGCCAATTAATTTCAGCTGTTAGATATCACTTTCTGTGAGCTTCCAGTCAGGTCAAGCAAGCACACATCCCAAAATTTTCACAGCCATGGTTTTCCTTTAAATTACAGGCTGTCCATTTCCAAGGGTTGGTTACTAAACCTGCCCTAGCTCTTACTTTAGTCTATCCAAGATTTTTTTCCAGTCCAAATTGAGGTTAATCAGTGTGCAATCCAGGCTTTTTCCTTTCTTCTTTTTTTAAAAAAAAATTACACACAATGAGCCCTGGGACTTCTACTCATGAGACCACCAGTGCAACATATCTTGCTTTACTGGGCAACTGGGCAGCATCATTTGTGAGTCATAGTCAGGGCTTGGGTTTTGGATATCACTTTTTCTGCTATCTCTTCAAGAGAGGAATTGCCTGAGGGGAATGCCCCTCCCCCATGGAATTAGCAGGGAGATCTGACTCCTTGGGCTTTTAGTGCCACAGAGCAAAAATCAACTTAAAAGTCTTGTGTGGAGGTAAGTGAAGGGAATAGTTTCAGTCTAATTCTCAATGGTGTGTCTCTCTGTGTGTGCCTGTGTATGCAGCTACTTTTACAATACAGGCAATACAAACATGCTGGACAAATTTCCCTACCATTAGACAGAAATCTCAGGTGTTGAGAACTAACTGTGGCAGCCACTCAAATACAATCCTTACATGGGTACTTTAGACTGATTACAATGTAAATGAGACAAGAAAGAAAACATTACAATGAATTTCCCACCCTCCCCCATAGTCTTTCCAGTTGTCTTCTGGGAATTGAAAAGAGTCTTTTAGTCTTTACTTGTACATCTCAGGGTCCTTTCTTTCATATCTTTTGGGTGGCATGCTTGTTGGTCAATCAGGTTTGGAAAGGTCTGCTCCAATCTGGTTGCTGTGATGACTTTCAGTGGGGGCTGGATTCAAACTCAATTCCTGGCTCCAACAAATGGAAGGTCTCCTCTGGGGGCAGCATCTGGAACCATGTGCTCTGCTTCCACAGTTGCAGAGTCATCTTTTCAGGGCTGAAAGACATTAGAACAGGATCTCCTCCCCACTTTTGTGGGTAATCTTCTCAGGAAAGGCATTGTAACAGGATTAAAAAGGGGGGGGGTGTAGATATCTTGCAGGCAGAGTTTGAAAAGAAACAACACATCAATATTGCAGTTACTAAAAGATAATGCAGTTTCAACAAAATGCAGTTTCAACAAAATGGAGACACAACTGATGAAAGAAAAAAACTGGATTCACATGCTTCAAGAAGAGGTAAAATCATTTAAACACACAGTAAATGCAAGACTGAATTTTTTTCTCTTGTAAGTGAACTTAAAACATTTCCTCATAAACTTGAGTTGTTACTTTAAGATAAAGAGAAGGAGAAAAAAAGCAGAAATGAAAAGTTCTGTACCCTATTCGGTGGCCACGAAAATAGGGCAAAGGCTTTCTTCTTTTCTCTCTCTCTCTTTTCTCTATTTTATTGCTTCAACCTTTTGTTTTTGTTTTTCCCTAACAATTTAAAATTCTTGTCTCTAGAGATCAGATACATTTTACAGTTACAATTACTTCAAGGGCCCACAAAGACAGACATACACACATAAAAACAAGGAGGACAGAGAGGAAAACAAAACTCTGAGATTTACACACACACTGATCATTCCCGCCATAAATCTCAAGTTAAATTAGGGAAGGCACAAATCTTAACAGACAGACCACGTGGTTCCATAGAAGAAAGAGAAAGAGACAAACAAACAAACAAACAAAACAAAAACCCAAACATTCCTATTTATATATTTCCCTTTTCTTTTAAGTACCTTTATTTAGCCAGATTTGTTTCCTATTCTCATCTTTATTACACAATTTCCTCAATTTCTTTTTCCGCATACCAGGTAAAACTGGCAGCCTCCGGGCACTCCAGGCCCCCAGCAGGTTTTCCAGGGGATTTCCCTCCACCCTTGAGCTACTGCTTCCCATGTTTCCCTCTCCGATGTGAGGTTTTATTTTTCACTTTGGCCTAGCCGGGTGGATCCTCCTACAATTTTCAGAAAAAAGTTCTGGGAAGGACTTGACTCCTTCTGTCAAGTATGGGCACCTTCCTGTTAAGGAGCTTCCAGTTTGGATCAAAAAGGTGATCCCAGAGGACCTACTGCCTGCCAGTAGGTACGAGCACCTCTTCAACACTGCTTCCTGCTTCCTTTTTAGCATACCAGGCAGTACTGGCAGCCTCCGGGCATCCAGGGCCCCAAGCAGATCTCCTGCTTCCCTTTTTTTCTCCTTTTCTACTCTCTTAATTGCTTCATTCACACTTACTTTCCTCTCGCTCGGCTTCTGTTCCTAATAAACACAAAGTTCCACGTTTGGCTTCCCCTTGCTTTCTCTATCCTACGGTCACGGCTCGGTGGAGCTAGCAGTAGGCAGAGGTGCGGCTAGAGGTTGCTCAAAGAGGTGGAATCAGACTGTTTCCTCAGGTGGTATCCCACACACACTTCTTCCTTCCTAACAGAAGGTCCTGTGCTCTGGCAAAACCCCCATGCTCTCCAGACTTTTGGTCTTTCTGCGGTTAGGAAATGCACAGAGGATGCAAGATCCAGCTGTGATTGGGAGCAGGGCTCTCTCATTCACACACATGCAGGCATACACATATTTCCCATGCTTTTCCATGCTTAAAATTAAAATTTAGAGGTACTCACCTTCTTTCCAAGCAGTCTTTGAGCTCAACACTCAAAACCCCTTTAAAACCTAGTTCCAAATGGCCAAGGTCCAGGAAAACTTACCCACAGACTCAATGGGTCTGCTGCTAGCAAGGGAGGCTTACCTGGGCCAGGTCCATTGGTTAGGTTAGCTTGGAGTCCCATCTGGGTCGCCAATTGTTGGAAGAAATATCCATCTGGGTTCAGTTCCAAGTGGGGACAAAGACACTGGAAACATGGAGGCTGCTTGGAAAGATGGTTTAATGGTGGTCAGGATCACATGGCTTGAGTTCCTGAACAGAAAAGGGCCTGAGATCCTGTGTGCTCCTTGGCTTTATGCTTTTTCTGAGCTTTGACCTTTCTGGGGCACAGGAAGAGTATCCTGATTGGTTGTCAGACTCCCAGGGGTGGGGTCTTAGCTAGCCTTGCTGGCTGTCTCTCAAGCTTGCTTGAGCCTTGCCATGTGGTGAGTTTCAGTTGTATTGTGTTGCAAATCATGGGGGGATTGAGTGAGCTTGGTTGAAGCCTTAATTGCCCATTGACAAAGGTGGGGAGAATGAGTGAGCTTAGCTGAGGCTTTTAATGGCCCATTGACAAAGGTGGGGGGGAGTCAGGAAGTTGCAGGGAGCTCCTTTGTCTTTAAAATATGTTTCTCCATTTCTCATCCAGGAAGGTATAATATTCTGCTTTTTAAAATATTTCCTAGAATATTTCATTCTTCTAGGAGGGGGGTGGGTGCTAAATTCCTACACAAGGACACTTATTAGTAATAGTTCATTACCAAATAAAATAAAAACCATGAAAAGCCATGATTTCTGTCCTCCCAGGAAAATGATTCTGTACAGTTGAAGTTGTAGCTTCTAAATCCAGAGAAATGCAGAAAACAAGACCAGTTCCCATACTAAGAATGTGTTAGGGGTTTATTACAATCTTCCTGTTGGTCCTATGTGAGACTTTGGGAATACAGAATTTTGTGATGTTTTCATTCAGTAATATTGTGTTGCTAGGATATCAATAAACATATCTGTATACCTAAAGAATAAAGATTCTTCTTTACATACTGTTTTAATGAGTAAAGGTAGAGAATCAACATCACGGCTTCACAGCTGTCAATTTCATATGTTCTGAAATTATTATAGTAATTAGAAACAAAATTGCCAGAAGCTGAATATATGAATATTATATTTAAAGTCAATACCAAGATTACAAAAATAGAGTATCTATTTTTTTAAAAAAATGAAATACTGTAATTTTGATAAAACTGTTATGGTGAAGAAAGTATTATAATCTCAGTAGCCTAATGTAATAGGTGAAAGGCTACTAGTGTAAATTAAATAAAATCTTTTGAAAAAATGTATTTCAAAGGATGGGGTCAGACTTCTCATCCAGTCTTGGCAGTAAATCACTGATCTCAATCCTCAATTCAACTTCTGAACACGAAGGAGATTCAGAGAAACAATTTGACTAAAATTTAGAATTTTTACTGCAGGGGGACGGAGAGGGGAGGGAAAGGGAATGTATTCTTCTATTAATACAGTATTTTGTTTACACTACGATCACAAGATCTTGAGTATTCCCATGCCACACACACACACACACACAAAACTTTAAAACTTCAAAATATAATCTCAGTGATTAAGGTTGGCCTTAGTAATTAAATCTTAAAGATCTACTTTGTTTCATCAGGGATTTATTCCAAACTGAATATAGCTATGAGATAGGTTTGCTTGTGACAGATATTCCAAGTCTTTTCTCTATTTATTCAGTTTTATTTTTATTTTATTTTAAAAAGGCATATAAAACTTCACATTATATTGTCTTATTGTCAGAGCATCCATTTGCCCAGTAGGCACCTAGGAGTTAGAATCTGCTGAGATTGTTGACAATTTGCTGCTAATGATCCCTTGGCCCATCACAGACTTGCAATTTTCAGGATTTCCTGTGGAGAAATGGCTAACAAATCTGTTTCAGACTTGGATATAGATTAGTTCAATCAAAAACTCTATTCCTCTGATTTTCAAAAATATGGGAAATGAGTAGGCATGTAGAAAAAAATGGCTTCAACTTAAAAGTCTGTTATTTATGTCAGCATATAGATTAGGCATAGGGTTGGGTATAGAGAGAATTGGCAATAGTCTCACACATAAAAGTGAATTCAAAAATGCCTTAGCTTTTGTGGCTGTGATTTATGGAATCTATTGATTGCATAGGACAAGGGCAGGCAACTTTTTCTGAGGGCCACTTTTAAAGGTGGATTTTGGAGATCTTTGGAGACATTATTTTAATTAACTGGTATGAGAATACCAAGAAGATCTCAAATTTGGGACATTAAAAAAAACAACACTCAAACTTTAAAACTACCATGGTTTTGTAGGAATTTAGCACCCACCCACCTCCTAGAAGAATGAAATATTCTAGGAAATATTTTAAAAAGCAGAATATTATACCTTCCTGGATGAGAAATGGAGAAACATATTTTAAAGACAAAGGAGCTCCCTGCAACTTCCTGACTCCCCCCCACCTTTGTCAATGGACCATTAAAAGCCTCAGCTAAGCTCACTCATTCTCCCCACCTTTGTCAATGGGCAATTAAGGCTTCAACCAAGCTCACTCAATCCCCCCATGATTTGCAACACAATACAACTGAAACTCACCACATGGCAAGGCTCAAGCAAGCTTGAGAGACAGCCAACAAGGCTAGCTAAGACCCCCACCCCCTGGGAGTCTGACAACCAATCAGGATACTCTTCCTGTGCCCCAGAAAGGTCAAAGCTCAGAAAAATCATAAAACCAGGGAGCACACAGGATCTCAGCCCCTTTTCTGCTCAGGAACTCAAGCCATGTGATCCTGACCACCATTAAACCATCTTTCCAAGCAGCCTCCATGTTTCCAGTGTCTTTGTCCCCACTTGGAACTGAACCCAGATGGATATTTCTTCCAACAATTGGCACCACAGATGGGACTCTGCTAACCTAACCAATGGACCTGGCCCAGGTAAGCCTCCCTTGCTAGCAACAGACCCATTGAGTCTGTGGGTAAGTTTTCCTGGACCTTGGCCATTTGGAACTAGGTTTTAAAGGGGTTTTGAGTGTTGAGCTCAAAGACTGCTTGGAAAGAAGGTGAGTACCTCTAAATTTTAATTTTAAGCATGGAAAAGCATGGGAAATATGTGTATGCCTGCATGTGTGTGAATGAGAGAGCCCTGCTCCCAATCACAGCTGGATCTTGCATCCTCTGTGCATTTCCTAACCGCAGAAAGACCAAAAGTCTGGAGAGCATGGGGGTTTTGCCAGAGCACAGGACCTTCTGTTAGGGAAGGAAGAAGTGTGTGATAGTGGGATTCCACCTAAGGAAACAGTCTGATTCCACCTCTTTGAGCAACCTCTAGCCGCACCTCTGCCTACTGCTAGCTCCACCGAGCCGTGACCGGTAGGATAGAGAAAGCAAGGGGGGGAAGCCAAACGTGGAACTTTGTGTTTATTGGGAACGGAAGCCGAGCGAGAGGAAAGTAAGTGTGAATGAAGCAATTAAGAGAGTAAAAAAGGAGAAAAGGAGAAAAAAAAAGGAAGCAGGAAATCTGCTGGGGGCCTGGAGTGCCCGGAGGCTGCCAGTTTTACCTGGTATGCGGAAAAAGAAATTGAGGAAATTGTGTAATAAAGATGAGAATAGGAAACAAATCTGGCTAAATAAAGGTACTTAAAAGAAAAGGGAAATATATAAATAGGAATGTTTGGGTTTTTGTTTTGTTTTGTTTGTTTGTCTGTCTCTTTCTCTGTCTTCTATTGAACCACGTGGTCTGTCTGTTAAGATTTGTGCCTTCCCTAATTTAACTGAGATTTATGGCGGGAATGATCAGTGTGTGTGTAAATCTCAGAGTTTTGTTTTCCTCTCTGTCCTCCTTGTTTTTATGTGTGTATGTCTGTCTTTGTGGGCCCTTGAAGTAATTGTAACTGTAAAATGTATCTGATCTCTAGAGACAAGAATTTTAAATTGTTAGGGAAAAACAAAAACAAAAGGTTGAAGCAATAAAATAGGGAAAAGAGAGAGAGAGAGAAAAGAAAGAAAGCCTTTGCCCTATTTTCGTGTGGCCACCGGGAATAGGGTACAGAACTTTTCATTTCTGCTTTTTTCTCCTCCTCTTTATCTTAAAGTAACAACTCAAGTTTATAAGGAAACATTTTAAGTTCACTTACAAGATAAGTTTATGAGGAAACGTTTTAAGTTCACTTACAAGAGAAAAAAAAATTCAGTCTTGCATTTACTGTGTGTTTAAATGATTTTACCTGTTCCTGAAGCATGTGAATCCAGTTTTTTCTTCCTCATCAGTTGTTGAAACTGCATTTTGTTGAAACTGCATTATCTTTTAGTAACTGCAATATTGATGTGTTGTTTCTTTTCAAACTCTGCCTGCAAGATATCTACCCCCCTCCTTTTTTAATCCTGTTACAATGCCTTTCCTGAGAAGATTACCCACAAAAGTGGGGAGGAGATCCTGTTCTAATGTCTTTCAGCCCTGAAAAGATGACTCTGCAACTGTGGAAGCAGAGCACATGGTTCCAGATGCTGCCCCCAGAGGAGACCTTCTATTTGTTGGAGCCAGGAATTGAGTTTGAATCCAGCTCCCACTGAAAGCCATCACAGCAACCAGATTTGGAGCAGACCTTTCCAAACCTGACTGACCACCAAGCATGCCACCCAAAAGATATGAAAGAAAGGATCCTGAGATGTACAAGTAAAGACTAAAAGACTCTTTTCAATTCCCAGAAGACAGCTGGAAAGACTATGGGGGAGGGTGGGAAATTCATTGTAATGTTTTCTTTCTTGTCTCATTTACATTGTAATCAGTCTAAAGTACTCATGTAAGGATTGTATTTGAGTGGCTACCACAGCAAGTTCTGAACACCTTAGATTTCTGTCTAATGGTAGGGAAATTTGTCCAGCATGTTTGTATTGTTTGTATTGCCTGAATTGTAAAGGTAGCTGCATACACAGGCACACACAGAGAGACACACCATTCAGAATTAGACTGAAACTATTCCCTTCACTTACCTCCACACAAGACTTTTAAGTTGATTTTTGCTCTGTGGCACTAAAAGCCCAAGGAGTCAGATCTCCCTGCTAATTCCATGGGGGAGAGGCATCCCCCTCAGGCAATTCCTCACTTGAAGAGATAGCAGAAAAAGTGATATCCAAAACCCAAGCCCTGACTATGACTCACAAATGATGCTGCCCAGTTGCCCAGTAAAGCAAGATATGTTGCACTGGTGGTCTCATGAGTAGAAGTCCCAGGGCTCATTGTGTAATTTATTTTGTTAAGAAAGGAAAAAGCCTGGATTGCACACTGATTAACCTCAATTTGGACTGGGGAAAAAAATCTTGGATAGACTAAAGTAAGAGCTAGGGCAGGTTCAGTAACCAACCCTTGGAAATGGGCAGCCTGTAATTTAAAGGAAAACCATGGCTGTGAAAATTTTGGGATGTGTGCTTGCTTGACCTGACTGGAAGCTCTCAGAAAGTGATATCTAACAGCTGAAATTAATTGGCATAGAAAATTGGATACTGTAAAATTCTTACCAGAACTTTTCCCCTGGCTGCTAGACCTTCATGGTTGAAAGCTTTTGGGAGCCACTGAAGGAATCTTTTTTTCTGTTGTCTCTATCAATGGCTTCCTTTGCATCAGGAAAATTAAAAGCACCCACTGATTTGATCAATTTTAATTTTTGCCAAGAGCATGTTTCAAAACTCACGTTTTGAAAAAAAAAAAAAAGTAGGGATTGTAGGAATTTAGCACCTACCCCCCTCCTAGAAGAATGAAATATTCTAGGAAATATTTTAAAAAGCAGAATATTATACCTTCCTGGATGAGAAATGGAGAAACATATTTTAAAGACAAAGGAGCTCCTGCAACTTCCTGACTCCCCCACCTTTGTCAATGGGCCATTAAAAGCCTCAGCTAAGCTCACTCATTCTCCCACCTTTGTCAATGGGCAATTAAGGCTTCAACCAAGCTCACTCAATCCCCCCATGATTTGCAACACAATACAACTGAAACTCACCACATGGCAAGGCTCAAGCAAGCTTGAGAGACAGCCAGCAAGGCTAGCTAAGACCCCCACCCCCTGGGAGTCTGACAACCAATCAGGATACTCTTCCTGTGCCCCAGAAAGGTCAAAGCTCAGAAAAATCATAAAACCAGGGAGCACACAGGATCTCAGCCCCTTTTCTGCTCAGGAACTCAAGCCATGTGATCCTGACCACCATTAAACCATCTTTCCAAGCAGCCTCCATGTTTCCAGTGTCTTTGTCCCCACTTGGAACTGAACCCAGATGGATATTTCTTCCAACAGTTTTAACGGATATTTTGAGTTCTCATTTACATGCAAAGAAAAAAAATGTTCAACTTGTCAGCATTTTTACTTCAGGTCAAATTTTGGCAATAGAATTTGAGGTGCAGAAGTGTTTCAGTAGATTAAAAATGGTGGTTGGAAGCTACTTTTGGTTATAGGTTCCTATCTGTGTCCAATACAATGTTGGATACCTGTGTGAAACCTAGTATCCATAGGAGGAGAAAGGGCTATTTCCTACATGTAATGGACTGATCCATGGGTGCCTCTCCTCTGGCCAGGACTGCGTGCATGACCTATGTCGAGTAGAGTCTTTTTGACATGCAGCCAGGGGTTGGGATTCAGCCAGTTCGGACTGGTTCGGGCGAACCGAATGCTAATTTTACATCTGGTTTGGCTAACCGGTTGTTGCAAGGAGTGGCTGGCCATGCCCACCCTGCTCCACCCTGTCCCTCCCAGGAATTTCCATGTGGCCCGTTTTGGATGCCAGGTAACTGCAGCGTGCACGTGGAAGCTCTGGGAGGGCAAAAAAAGACCCTCCCAGAAGTTCTGGACACAGGCCCATTTCCAGCCTCCAGGGGGCCTCCGTAGCCCAGGGGAGGCTGTTTTCACCCTCCCAGAGGCTCGAGGAAAACCTCCAGAGCCTGGGGAGGGTGAAAAATGGGCCTCTTGGAAGTTCCAGAAGTAATATAATAATATAATATAACAACAGAGTTGGAAGGGACCTTGGAGACCCCCTGCCCAGGCAGGAAAGTGTGGAAATGGGCCTGTTTCTGGCTTCTGGAAAGCCTCTGGAGCTCAGGGGAGGCCATCTTCGCCCTCCTGGAGGCTCAAAAAAAGCCTCCAGAGCCTGGGGAGGGCAAAAAATGGGCCTCCCAGAAATTCCAAAAGACTATCCTTATTTATATTAATAAAATTCACTAACCTTTCTAAAATTCTTTAACCTTAAATGGAAAAAATTAACCTCCATTTTAAAACTCTAACATTTTATTTAAAAATATTTGTAAAATCTATCATTCTAATACATCTTCTTTTAAAACTTTTTCTTAAAATATTGTACATACTTTTAAGTTCATTTTCAACAATATTTAAAAGTATTAGGAATTAAACATTATATAAGGGGGGGAGAAAACCCCCATTTTCAAACCTATTTTATAAACACAAAACTATATTAGAGTTTTCCTTCAATTACATAAACAATAAAAATCCATGCTAACATGAACAAGCTCATTAAATTTAAGTCACTGCTTCTAGTGTATCCTCATAAAATAAAACCTTTTTCTATTCTAGGGTATTTATCAAGTAATTATAAACTTCTCCTTTTCTGAAAGGATTCTCAAGCTTCATGATCCCAAAAGTCCCAAACATATCCTCCTAAGAGTTGCAGACTTACTTGGAATTCTTCTATCTATTGCACTAAAGGTTGTATTTAAATCATCATCATAATAGAAATTGGTATCAGATTTATATTCCAAAATTGCAGTTAAGTCCTTTACATCGTCAGATATTTGTAAAATTCCCTCAGTGGATTGGTAACTTTCTACACATAATTGTATCTCTGAATCTTTCTTTTAATTACTTGAATAGTTTGTTCCTCTTGCTCTTTTTAATAACATATTTAGAACATAATTGATCTATAAAGTGAATTGTTTTATTTAAATATTTGTGACAATATGATAAGAGTCTATGTTTCATCATTTTCTTAATTTTCACAGTCTTGTGGTTAAAGAGTAATTTTTTTAATAAATCAATTAATACTTTCTGGTTAATCAAAATTCATAAAAATCAGAAAGTTTCAGCCGCCCAGAACAAAACAGTCCAACACAGGCAGCACTTTTGCTCTTGTGGAAGCTGGCTGAAGAAGTCCTTCTGAAATCCTTGTTGAGTCTCTGCAGCTCTCTGTGGCAGGAAGGAGGAGAACTGTGAGCCTGCATTTATGAAAAGAACTTTGGATCTGAGTATCTTTTCTCTAGTCCAGCCCATTTTCTTCTGCCCACGCAGGGAAGTTGCCTGCTTCCTTTTAGTAGGCAGTTCTTTCCCTTCATCCACTTAATGACTATGCCTGGGAAAGCCAGGATACGATTGTAAAGTTATGCCACGTATATCAGATCATAAATCAAGGATCTGTACCTGTTAGATGGTCTTTTCTATAATGCTGGTTGAATATTAAACAGCCAGATGTCTTTTCTGCAGTCTAAGCAATATGCCCAAGGAAGGAAGTGTCCAACACCTGCACAGAACAAAATATGGTCATTAGAGCTGTGAATGGCCAACAATTGGAGAATTTGGGAAAATCCCAAACATTAACTACATCATCAACCACATTAGTAATTATGTCCATAAACAAAATTGTGTCAGGAGAACAGTACCATTTTAAATTTGAAGCAATGAAATACAATTCTGGGCTGCCTCTGCAGTGGGTTAATATTTTTTTTAACCAAATCTAAGATTTTAAAATTTTTAAAAGAAGAGACCAAAGGACTACTAAATTATACAAAATTAGAAATATTGCTGTAAAACAAGTCCCTGTCTTTGAAATATTTGGAGCATTTGAGAAGTTACTATTTTTATATACCCTTTTACAATGACTGTAAGTTGAAAGACTTTTTCCTTCTATTCATTTTTGCTTTCTGTATTCAGTTTGCTTTTTCTCTTGTGGGAATTTTAAATTATATTTTGAAGATGAACTGATTAGCCACCAGAGGGAGCAAAAGACTAACATTTATGCATTATTTCAAAATCCCAGTAATGGAACTATTTTAAAAACCAAAATATACAGTATTGAAAAGATTATTTTAAAAAATTAAACCCTGCATCAAATCAAATTTTAACAGAAATAAGGGACCCCATTGGAACTACTCAGAGCATTTGCAAGAAGAATAATATACTCGTGAAAAAATACAGTCACAGAAAAAAGACAAACATTGTTGTGATTTGAAAAATATATGCCAGGTATTGTATGTATTCCTGCCCAAAGAAGACCCAAATTATGTCCATCAAACTAAATGAATTACTCAAAGAGAAAGTAAAGGATCTAGAGGCAAGTCTAGCCATTCTTGAGTCTCACAGAACAAAATGAAATACTCCAACTAAAAGAAAAAGACTGTAACAAACTGAACACAATAAGGAACAAACAACTACCAGAAAAAAATGGCTGTTAGAGATAGACCAATGATAACATGTCATTCATAAAAAAAAAACACCTAAGAAATATGTTCCTGCAGTCCAGTCCTGCCTTGCTGTAGCTGAGCAATCAGTTTCATATCTTCCTCCTGAAAGAAAGCGTGCTGACATCTGGAGAAGGGGCACATTAAGTATACCAATGACAAGAAGAAAAGTAGACCAGACTTCCCCTAGAAAAAAAAAGGCATGTGTTGGTAATAGGATACTCACTTCTTAGAGGAATGCAACCATCAGTTTGTAAACTGGACAATCTATCAAGAGAACTATGCTGCCTCCTAGGCACAAAGATATGGCTTATTTTGATTACCAGGCTTACTAAAATTATTAAATTGGCAGATTGTTATCGTTTTCTCCTGTATTATGTGAGGAGGAATGATATGACAAAGAGCCTAAAAACGATCTCAGGAGGTTATGAGCAGCTTGGCATGCAAGCCAAAGAGATAGGAGCCAAAAACTGGATGTTGTTCTTCTGTTGGAACCAACATCAAATGAGGGAACAGAGGATTTTAGAAATAAATCACTGACTTACGAGGATGCTGAAGTTGAGAGTGCTTTGAATACTGTAGACCATGGTCTACAGTATCTATATGAAGGGTTTCTGGCAAGGGATGGGCAACATATCATAAGAACTCTGAAGAACATGGTTGGAAAGCAACTAGCTAGTGTATCCAAAGGGCTTTAAACTAAAACTGGAAGAGGAGGGAGACTAATCTTCAGGAGTTAATCCCAAGCATGAACCTCAAGACAAACAATGAAACGATACGTAAGGATTAGTGTGAAGGAAAGGAACTGAGATTTAAAACAGTAAATGTAAAAGACAAATGCAGCATCAGTCAAAAGATTCAGATGTTATATAGTAATGTTCAAAGTATGAGGCACAACAGCCATTTGTCTGGAATGGTATAGGGCAGTGATGGCTAACCTTTTTGCCGTTGTGTGCCAAAAGTGGGGGTCGCGTGGGGGATCGTGGGAATACATGCCCAGACCAGGGGTGAAATGCTTCTGGTTCGGACCGGATCGCTCGATCTGGTAGCAATGGTGGCAGGTGGTTTGGAGAAGCGGTAGCAAAAATCCCTGCCCCCCGCCCATGCTCAGCTGAGCTGCCCGATCATCAGGGTTGGTTTGTTTTTTACTTTTAAAAGCATTTTTTCTTTGGCCAAAAAAATGCTTTTAAAAGTAAAAAAAAAAAGCCTCTGATGATCATGCAGCTCAGCTGGGATCGTCAGAACCCTTTAAAAGCATTTTTTCTACAACCTCTTCGGCCAAAAAAATGCTTTTAAAAGGCTCCTCTGGTGATCCCAGCTGAGTTGCCTGATCATCAGAGGCTTTTAAAAGCATTTTTACAACCTCTTCGGCCAAAGAGTTTGTAGAAAAAATGCTTTTCAAAGAAAAAAAAAGTTGGCCATGCCCACTCAGTCACACCAAGCCACACTCACAGAACCGATAGTAACAAATTTTACATTTCACTCTTGGCCCACACCCAAAATTCAATGTGCCCTGCCCCCTGCATGCGACCCCCCCCACCCGCACTCCGCTTCTTTTGGCACATGATGGCATGGTGGGCCCAGTAGGCCGGTTAATTTCCCTCCCCAGGCTCTAGAGACTTTTTTGGAGCCTGGGGAGGGCAAAAATGGCCTTCCCCACTCCCACCCCCCCGAGGCCCTCTGGAGGTCAGAAACAGCCTATTTCCTGACTTCTGGTGGGCCCAGGAGGCCCGAAAATCAGGTAGCTACACGCACATGTGTGCTGGAGCTGAACTAGAGCAATGCTTGCATGCCTACAGATATGGCTCCACATGCCATCTGTGGCACGCATGCCATAGGTTTGCCATCACAGGTATAGGGATTCTTTCTCAATCAAGGGGTTGAACTAAAAGACAAAAGACCTTCAAGATTCCTTCTAACCCTTTTATGCTATTTTCTATGATTGGAGTGGTGCACATTATTTCACAGTAATTCTGGCTGAAGAAACAAATGAACAATAATTGACAAGCAGCCAAAGGACTAAGTATATAAGGAAGGACTAAGTAAGTAAGAGACAATCCTGTTTCACTTGTTAAATAATTGCAGCACATAGTGCATGTCTTAAATTGCACATGACTGATAATCAGGTCATAAATAGAGACGTATTTGTATTGGACACAGTTGAACATTGTCTAAAAACACTGAAATTCAACTTTTGTCTTCTATTTATCTCTCTCAGGAGATGTGGTGGTTTTTTTGTTTTGTTTTGTTTTGTTTTGTTTTGCAATGTTGCATTCATTTATAGAATTTATTCCCAGAAAAGCTCATCTGACATTCACATTAGCATCATTTTGGCAACAGGTAAAGACTTCCCCCTTTTTTGGTTTTAAAAAACTTTTAATTGTATTTTAATTCATATTGTTGTGTTTAATTAACACTTTTCTGCTACCTAGTTGGCACTACCTCCTTATTTATTATCTGATTATCAATCATTCTGCCCTATAGTGTCCATCAGAAAAGACTCCTCCTCATTTTTTTCCCACTATAGATCAACTTGGCTCTCTTCATAAAATAGAAGAAAAATCAGTCAGTTGCGGCTTTGACCATTTTTATCAGAAAACAGACAACACTGATAACTGTAATTGATCGAACAACGTAGTATTGATGACTTTCTTATGATTAGGGTTACCTATAAAGCTCTAAGAGACGTGGTGGGTAAGAGATGCTGAACTTGTTGATTGAAAGGTTGGCAGGTCAGTGGTTCTAATCCCTAGTGCCGCGTAACGGGATGAGTTCCCGTGACTTGTCCCAACTTCTACCAACCTAGCAGTTCAAAAGCACGTAAAAAATGCAAGTAGTAAAATAGGGACCACCTTTGGTGGGAAGGTAACGGTGTTCCGTGTGCTTTTGGCATTAAGTCATGACCACGGAGACGTCTTCAGACAGCGCTGGCTCTTCTGCTTTGAAACAGAGATGAGCACCGCCCCCTAGAGTCGGGAACGACTAGCACATATGTGCAAGGGGAACCTTTACCTTTATACAGCACTGAGACCTTTTATTTCATGTTAAACTCATGTATCTTTACTTTAAAACTAATGCTTCTGCATCTTTGGCTGTCCAGCTACTGGACTTTATTTTAAATAAATTAAAATAATGATGTCACCCTCTTCTGCAGTAATGGAATTATTTTAATGTTAATTTTATAAGTTGTTTATATATTAATTATATTATACACTACCCAGAATCCCTCTGTGAGGGGGTCTCAAAGGTGCTTTTCTTCAAGAGACAACTGGACTTTCTGGTTTTTCTTTGAAGACGTTTCACTTCTCATCTAAGCAGCTTTTTCAGCTCTTGGATGAGCTTTTTGGATGAGAAAAAAATATCTTCAAAAAACAAAAACCAGAAAGTCCAGTTGCTGCTTGAAAAAAAGCATCTTTGGAACAACCATAAGCTGGGTGACTGAGAATCTTCATAGCCTCTAAGGGAGATGGGCAGTTTAGAAATATGATAGATGAATAAATAAATTTCAATTATTCCCCACGCTGGGGTTTTATCCCGGCCAGGGGTGGGTCCAGGGCCAGTGGACAGCAGTACCTTCTGCTCCATTCTTTGTGGGATCCCCATGGGCCCAATTTGCCCCAACGATCCCGGCACAGCAGTGGGTCCGATCCAGCAGCTGACTGGAGTTCCCCCGCTTCTGCAGCCCCACAACTAGCACAGCAGCCGGCCCCGGTCCCGCCGCCAGCCACAATCCAACAGCCATCAGCAGCTCCACCGCAGGTTCCAGCTCTGCCAGCGTTCACTCCGCCACCTTCCACAGCACAACAGCAGGTTGTTGATAATTATAATTCAAGGAAAAGTAGCATACAAGAGGTTGAAAGCAACAAACCCCACCATCCCCCAGAAAAAGATAAGGTGCATGAATTCTACTCATGGAAAGAAAATAGTGAAAAAGCCAAATATATTTTACATTTCTGTCAAAAAAGCTAAATACCTTAAATCTTGCTATGTAAGAGGCAACATATACTATATAGGGTGTGATGGTGACTCTTCCAGTTAAATTTGCCTGTGGTTTTGTGTCTGTGTGGCTGCATGAAGACCCACCCACCCTTTTTTTTCAAATTACAGTGAGAATGCTATTACCCTGTTATATGTAATATAGGCTTTTAAAAAAGTTAGGATTTTGCCATTTATTATTCTATTCCTCTTCCAAATACATAATTCAAAGTCAGTTCATTTTAGAGGATGAGTTCAGGGATTGAGAAGGCAAGATACTACTTTAGAGCTTGCTGTCAGATTCAAGGGCTCAGCTGTAAATCTTGGCTCTACAGGCACAATCCTTACTTCATGATTTGATTTACTCAGTAGAAAATTCTTAGACATGGTTAGTAACTGCAGGCAAGCAAAAAGTGATATACCCCCTAAAGATTTGTACTGTACACTGCAGTATGGGAGTGAAAGACCTTGTAAGATTATGAGTTCAAGTCTTGCCTTAGTCATGAAATCCAGTTCTGTGACTCTCTCTCTCAGTCCAATTCACCTCATAGGATTGTTGTTGTGTGGAAAATAGGAGAAGAAGGATATGCTGGATATGTTCATTGCTTTGAGTTATTTGTAAAATAATAAAGGTGTGATATAGTAAATAAATAATTTTCCTAGCTTTTCTGCGTTAACGGATACTTGATCATTCTCTTGAAGGCTTGAACATCTGATCTGTGTTGGGTAATATTTTTCTCTTGCCTGGGAACTGCTGGACCAGCCTTACCAATTGCATTCCTTGCATTTATTGTTAGCAGAACAGGAAGAGTGATGGTAAAACTTGGAATTATTCCATTTGAGGAGAAACGTTAGGCGGCAATTAGAGTAGCTGAGGGCAACTATAAGTATTGCTAAATGTCTGCACATACCATGAAACATAAATAAGAATGCACAGATAAACACTGACACACAACTTTACTACATCCAATATTCTTGTCTGACTTCTGCAAGAGTTCAGTAGATGACTAATTCCTTATTTGTTTTCTTTTGCACTGCTGCTATTACTTAAAAAATCTCCCAGCCCATTCTATGTCAGCAATCTTACTTGTTTCTATGGTACAGAAACATCACTAAACAAATCAAGTATAATTGACTGTTTTGCAACATCTTTTTTTAAAATACATCTTTTTCTCCTTAAACCCAGCTTTCAAATATTATCTGCTGAACAATTTTTGGAATCAATATTGCCCATTTCTGGCATTTTTTTCTGGAAGAACTGCCTGAATGTGATATACTTGACTGCACCTGCAGTGTCTCCCTGGTCAATCAGCTATGCAGCAAATTTGAAATCACACAATAAAAGCAAGGAAAAATAAAATGTTCTTTTTCTGTTTGGGCTTGGGGGAAAGTTTGATTTGGAGAGCTCACTTAATTTTACCCCCTCTCTAAGAACATTCAGTTATATACCATGACTTATATACATTCAGTTATATACCATGACTACCTCCGTTGTCATGTTGAATTTCCTGGTTTCCCTTCTGTGTCAATCAGCCTTTTCCTACTTATTTCTTCAGTTACCACTAGATTATCTGCCACTAACTATAAATTGGTTGATTTGCACAACTGAAGCAAAAAAGCCAGTGGTGGAATTATTATTTTTTTACTATTGGTTCTGTGGGTGTGGCTTGGTGGGTGAGCAGGTGAAGGATACTGCAAAATCTCCATTCCCACCCACTCCAGGAGAAGGATACTACAAAATCCCCATTCCCTCCCCACTCATGAGGGAAGGATATTGCAAAATCTCCATTTCCACCCACTCTGGGGCCAGCCAGAGGTGGTATTTGCCAGTTCTCCGAACTACTCAAAATTTCTGCTACCGGTTCTCCAGAACCAGTCAGAACCTGCTGAATAGCTCTCCTGAAAAAAACACCAATATTTTATTCAAATTCTTGAAGTTCTGTTGTATCAAATGTTAGGGCAAATTTCAAACATAGAATCATATTAACTTCAAAAGAAGCATAGGCAAGTTTGATTTTTTTTCATTGTTTGAGTTAAATAAAGTTGAACAGTTTCACTTTTTTAAAAAAAAAATTTAAACCCACCTTTATTACTTTTGTAAATAAGTCAAGACAACAAACTACATTCTTCCTCTTCCTATTTTTCTGCACAACAGTAAAGCTGTGAGATGAGAACATTGAAAGTGACTGGTCAAAAATTACCCAACTAGCTTTCATGCCTAAAACAGGACTAGGACTCACAGTGACCCGATTTCTAGCCTGCTGTCGCTATCAAACTGCCTCACTAATGCTGGCATTAATTGTAAAATATTATAAGGACATGAAAATTGGCCTGAATCCTAACAAGATTAAAATTGTCTAAATAGGTATTTCTTGGAATTGAAGTGCTGAATTTCACAGAAACAGCATCAGTGGCCTTGGAATGTTCTGGCTAAGATGTTGGTGGCGAGACATACGCAGAATAACTGTAGATGACCCTATATCATTTCAGACAAATGGCTGACAATCTGTTCATAAAAGCCTCCAGTGATGGAACACCCACATTCTCTGAAGGCAAGTGGTTCCACTGGTTAATTATTCTTACTGTCAGGAAATTTCTCCTTAGTTCTAGGTTGTTCTCTTCTTGATTAGTTTCTATCCATTGCTTCTTACCCAGCCTTCTGGTGCTTTGTAAATAAGATAACCCTCTCTTCTTTGTGGCAGCTCCACAAATATTAGAACATTGTTAACATGTCACCCTAGTCCTTTTTGCTAGACTAGACAGACCCAATTCTTGCAACCATTCTTTGTTTTAACCTCCAGCATCTAATCATCTTTGTTGCTCTTCTCTGCACTCTTTCCAGTCTCCAGATCTTTTTTATATTTGGTGACCAAAACTGGATGTAGCATTCCAAGTGTGGTCTTACCAAGGCATTATAAAATGGTACTAACATTTCATGGATCTCGATTCTCTCCCTGTTGATGCAGCAGATTGCATTGACTTTTTGATGGCTGCCTCACACTGCTGGCTCATACTGTATTTAAGGGGCCTCTTGTGGTTCAACAGACTAATGCAGTCTGTTATTAACACAGCTGCTTGCAATTACTGCAAGTTCAAGTCCCACCAGGCCCAAGGTTGACTCAGCCTTCCATCCTTTATAAAGTAGGTAAAACGAGGACCCAGATTGTTGGGGGAAATAAGTTGACTTTGTATGTAAATATACAAATAGGATGAAGACTATTGCTAACATAGTGTAAGCCGCCCTGAGTCTTCGGAGAAGGGCGGGATAAAAATGCGAATAAAAAAAAATAAAAATAAAAATAAATGACCGACTGCTAGAACTCCAAGATCCCTCTCGCAGTTCCTGTTATTGAGCTAAATTTCCTTTAACCTGTACCTGTTCATTTGATTTTTCTTGTCTAAGTGTAAAACCTTACTTTTCTGTCCACTGAATTTCATTTTGCTAGATAGGGCCCACTGTTCAAGTCTATCCAAATCCTTTTGGATTGTGAGCCTATTTTCTGGAGTGTTGACTCTTCATGCCAGCTTGGTGTTATCTTCAAATTTGATGAGTTCCCTTCTATTCCCTCATCTAAATTGTTTATGAAAATATTGAGGAGTATTAGATCTAAAAGAGAACCTTGGGACACTCCACTGCTTACTTCCCTCCGTGTAGATGTAGTTCCATTAAGGATGACACTTGTGAGTGTGGTTTGTCAGCCAGTTATGAATCCATCTAGTGGTACAAAATAACAGAGTTGGAAGCGACCTTGTAGGTCATGTAGTCCAACTCCCTGTTCAAGTAAAAGACCCTATACCAGGGGTCCCCAACGTTTCAGACCTCAGGGACCACTAAGTTCATAATTTTAAATCCCGCGGATCACTAATATGATCTACTTAATAATTGGCTGGGTGAGTGTGGCTAGGTGGTCATGTGACTGGGTGGGCATGATCAGCTTGATGTCACTCATGTCAAGGGGCACCTCACCGGCCTGTACTCACCCCTCCCCTTCCAGCCACTCCTCGCTTCCCCGCCTGGGCTCCTTAGGGCCCCAGCAGGAAGCAGTTGTTGGAGCTAAGCAGCCACCACAAGAAAGAGTTGGCAAAACAACTGGTTCAGTTCAAATTGGATCTGACTGAGAAGGAGGCTCAGCAGAAGCACCTCACTGAAGACTAGGAGCATAGGCTTTCAAAGCAGAGGGAAGATCTGCGGGAGTGCAAGCCAGGTATGGTGTCTGTTGGCTGAGCGGGCTGAGATGTTCAAACAGTTCCAGGCTATAATGTAGTCCCTCCAGCTCTTTATCACCAGCAGCGCTTCCCACCAACCTTCGCCCAAAGCCCCACACCAGGAGGCCGAAGCAGACCCTGAATTGGAATTTCTGCCCCCCTCCGACCCACATAAAAAGACCCCAAAGGAGGAGACTCTCTGCAGCAACACAAATGTTTATTGCACATATCCGGCCCAGGGGGCGGATATGTGATTTAGTGCAATATAAAAAATGCAAATAATTTTTCTACGGACCACCAAAATTTTCTCACAGACCACCAGTGGTCCACGGACCACCATTTCTGACAAATGGCTGTCCAGTTTCTTCTTGAAAGCCTCCAGTGATGAAGCACCAACAACTTCTGGTGGTGATGCTGTCTCACTTATGATAGGTAGGAAACGTGTTCCCATTTTTCAGTTCAGATAATCCTTTCTCATTCATTATGCTAAATGAGCCCATCAGAAATTAGTTCAATTAATTTGGAGGGGAGTATTTATACAGTGCTTTGAAAACAGTAAATCATACCTTTGTAATATCTTAGAATACTGCTTCCTTCCTTCCATGTAAATGCAGTTCCATTGAGAACCACATATTGAATGCAATTTGTCAATCGGAAATTCCATGATGATGCTGTCTATCCCACATTTTTTTAGCTTACCAAGAAGTACGTTTCTCAAACATCTTAAAGGTAAAGGTTCCCCTTGCACATACGTGCTAGTCGTTCCCTAGTCATGTGGCCAGCATGACTCAACGCCAAAGCCACATGGAACGCTGTTACCTTTCCACCAAAGGTGGTCCCTATTTTTTCTACTTGCATTTTTAGGTGCTTTCGAAACTGCTAGGTTGGCAGAAGCTGGGACAAGTAACGGGAGCTCACCCCGTTACACGGCAGCACTAGGGATTCGAACCGCTAAGCTGCCGACCTTTCAATCGACAAGCTCAACGTCCTAGCCCTTGAGCCACCGCGTCCCACTCAGACACCTTATCGAAATCCAAATATACTATGTCCATTGCATTTCACATCCACTATTTTAGTCAATTTGGCAAAGAATGAAGTAAGATTTGCTTGGCATGATCTGTTTTTGACAACCCCATGTTGAGTTCTGGTTGTAACTTTGCTTGCTTCTACCATGTTTCCCCAAAAATAAGATCCTGTCTTATATTTATTTGAACCCTGAAATAAGTGCTTGGCCTTATTGCCATGTGCTCAAAAGCCCAATTGGGCTTATTATTAAGGGATGCCTTATTTTGGGGGAAACAGGGTAAGTGTTTGCAGATTGTTGATCGATTATCTTTTCCAGGATCTTCTCAGGTATTGATATTGTTAGGCTGATAGGTCTGCAGTTTCCTGGGATCTGTTTTTTTTGGGGGGGGAGAGGGAACTACATCAGCTTTTTTCCAGTCCTCAGGTACAGATAGTTCTCAACCTACGATCACAATTGAGTCCAAAATTTATGTTGCTAAGTGAGAAATTTGCTAAGTGAGTTTTGCCCCATATTACAAATTTTCTTGCCACATGTGTTAAGTGAATCACTGCAGTTGTTAAATTAGTTACATGGTTGTTAAGTGAATCTCGCTTCCCCTTGGTCTTCGCTTGTCAAAAAGTTGCCAAATGTGATCACATGAATCCACTGCAGTGGTCATAAATAGAAACCAGTTGTCAAGCATCCAAATGTAAATCACAGGACCATGGGAAGGCTGTAATGGTCATAAGTGTGAGAAATGGTCATAAGATTTTTTTTCAGTGCCATTGTAACTTTGAACAGTCATTAAATGAACTGCTGTAAGTCAAGGGCTACCCTAGTGCTCCAGGATCTTTGAAATATATGGTTCAATGATTCTGAGATCACGTTTGCCAAATCCTTCAGAAATCTGGGATGTAATCCATCTGGTCTTGGTGATCATTTTTTTGCTTATTTTAATTTGTATTTCTTGTTTGCATTTTATGGTTATAGTTTTGGTATAATGTTTTATAATGTTTGGCAGGTTTATAATGTTTAGCTCTTTTTGGATTCATTTCTTAGTGTATGGAAACAGTCCAGCCATTTTATATATTTGCCCTGTTGACATTTGACTAATATGGCTGAAGTCAGACTATTCTTATTGCAGTATTCTTTATGAATAATAGATAAAAGGCCTCTCTCTCTCTCTCTCTGACTGGAGAAATTTAGAGTGAGAAGAATCAAATCTATTGAGTGGCCACAAGGTGTCACTGGTACCCTATAAGCAAAGTACTGTTGAAGAATATCCATTTAAAATATAATTTGGATTTAGGATTTTCTTCAAAAGCAAACCTAATTCTAATTTTAGTTTATTTCTGTTTATTCTTCATTATAATGCTGGAATGTGTTTTCATTTCATTCTCCTTTTTTAAGGATCTTTACAATACTTTGATTTGCAAAATCCCTTGGGTGTTCAGAAGCCTCATATTAATTATTTGCAGAATAAAATACTAGTATTATATGGGAAGTTTCAAATTCTGTCTGGGTACTCTGGTTGAGTGTCAACGTTTAGAGAAGAAAAAGATATTGTTAAATAGACAATTTAAATGAACAATTTATATGAATTTTATGTTGTTTGGATTGTCTATTAAATGTAGGAATTTGAATAGTGGTGAGTTTCAACTGAATTGAGTTCATTCTTACATTCATTTAGTAATAAGAATTGGTACTAGTGATTATTAATTTATTAGGGTAACGGTAGGGAGAAAAAGCCACATGAAATCAGTCAAAAGGTCTATATAGTAAAATAACCAGTAATCACGCTATAAGAAGATATTTAAAGGGAAGAAGAAATTGATTTTGGGTTTTTTTAAAAAAACACCAGGAAGTGATGAATAAAGGAGATGCTCCCAGTGAAGCTTCTCCTTGGGATTCTCTTCCCTATAGGCTACTAATCTTTTCCCCACCCACAAAGCTATAAATCCAGAGTGTAAAGGTAAAGGAGTTGATATTGATTGCCAACTTGTAACTTGGTGAATAGAAAAAAATCCACAATTAAATCTGACTCCTCAGAAGATAGATAGCTAGATAGATAGATAAGTAGATAGATAGATAGATAGATAGATAGATAGATAGATAGATAGATAGATAGATAGATAGATAGATAGATAGATAGATAAAAATGTCAAGTCTTTGGTTCAAAAAAGATAAACATTAAAATCATTGGTCACAAAACTGCTTTAGGATCTATTTAAAATCCCAAAACATCCTGCTTTATGAAATGTTAAATATTTTCAGATTTTATCTTATATATTTTTAATCTGTCTTTTTTTGGACCAAAAGCAAGGACAAAACTGCTGGATCCCAACTGCCATTCCATCCCAGACAAAATAGTAAAACAACAACTCAGACCTTTAATAGGAAAAAAACCTAATGCTTCTATCAAAGATGTTAATTCTGGCCATCAAAGATAGGTATAGATTCTGTAATTAATCTGCTGTTGGAATAAATGTCCATCTGGGTTCAGTTCCAAGTGGGGAGAAAGACACTGGAAACATAGAAGCTGTTTGAAAAGATGGTTTAATGATGGACAGGACCACATGGTTTGAAGTCCTGGGCAATCAAGCATACTGGAGGGAGGGAGGGAGGGAGGGGAAGAGAGAGGGGGGATATTGATTGATTTATACCCTCTCTTGGGCCCTGCCTTGGAGCTTCCTGTTCCTGTGTAAGGGCAGGTATCCTGACTGATTGTCAAACTCCCATGGGGCCATACAAGGGTAACTCTGTAGGTTGTCTTAAGTCCCAGTTTGGTTGAATCTCGCTGGTTGATGAGATAATGAAGCTAATCCGATCATGTCCTAAGAGTGAATGCCTTAATGCCATCATCCTGGAGCTAAAGTGGGGGGGGGGGAAGGGAGCTGCTTTGTCTTTAAAAACATGTTTCTCCTTTTCTCATCCAGGGAAATATAATATCTGCCTTCTTAATATTTCCTAGAACATTTCATTCTAATTATATATATTCTTCTAGGAGATGAGTGGGTGCTAATTGATTAGATCAGGGAGACCTGATGGGTGCTTTTCATTTTTCTGGTACAAAGGGGGAGGCATTGATAGAGGCAGCAGAAAAAGATTCCTTCAGTGACTCCCAGAAGGAGAGCTTTCAACCATAAAAGTCTGGCAGCCAGGGCAAAAGTTCTGGGAAGAAATTTACAGTATCCAGTTTTCTATGCCAATTATTTTCAGAGGTCAGATATCACTTTCTGTGAGTTTCCAGTCGAGGTTCAGGTAAGCACAAGTCCCAAAATTCTTCACAGCCATGGTTTTCCTTTATATTACAGGCTGCCCATTTCCAAGGCATGGTTACTAAACCTGCCCTAGCTCTTAGTTTCCAGGGTTATTAGTATATTAGTATTTTTAAAATTCCACACGATGAGCCCTGGGACTCTTGCTTGTGAGATCACCAGTGCAACATATCCTGTTTTAGTGGGAACTGGGCACAGTGAGTGTCATGTTCCATGTTTCAGTAGCAGAAGAAATACCCAAGAAAGTTCTTAGAAGAGAAGAGCAAAAAAGATTATAAAGGGTCTGTAAACTAAATCGGAACTTGGGTCAGTTTATATATGACATGGAAGGGTTTTTAATTCAAACATTCCAGTTGAAAGTATGTAGAAGTTGATGGGAAATTTCCACACAATTTTAATAAAACATTGCTGTTGATTAAAGGGACAGTTATACTAATCCATGCAGTTAGCATAACTATATCATCATCATGATTGCATTGGGGAAAGCAGGGAGTGATCATGTTCATAAAAGGGCCATGGTAGCTCAGGCTGTTAGAAGCCTGTTATTAGAACACAGCAGCCTGCAATTACTGCAGGTTCAAGCCCGGCCCGAGGTTGACTCAGCCTTCCATCCTTTATAAGGTAGGTAAAATGAGGACCCAGATTGTTGGGGGGGCAATAAGTTGACTTTGTAAATATACAAATATACAAATAGAATGAGACTATTGCCTTATACACTGTAAGCCGCCCTGAGTCTTCGGAGAAGGGCGGGATATAAATGTAAATAAATAAATAAATAAATAAATTTAATGTGATTCAATCAACCAAATCCTCAGGTTAGGAATGTAATTGGCAGGCTCTATTACATCTTTAATTTGAAAATTACCTGTATAATGAGAGTGAGGGAGGGTCTCAGGGAACTCCTGATTTAGCACTTGGCCACCACAGGTGCACCCCACCTACATGAGTCCCATGTCACGCCCACCGTGACTACACAACCTCGGCCATACCCTCCCCATTCAAATACAACCCTGATGCAGCCCTCAATGAAATCAAGTTTGACACCCCTGTTCTAGACAGTATTTTTAATAATATTAAAAGAGAAATGCAAATTTGTTCTGTAATTACTACTGATGTAATTTTTGGATTTCCAAAAAGTATAAAGTAAAGTAAGTTAAAAAACTAGAAAAACACTTCCAAAAACTTTCTTCAAAATAGTGGAAGAAATAGGTATTCAAGATGCATGGAGAGAAAAAACCCTAAAATAAATCACTACTCATTTTTTTCAAATAGACATATGTCTTGGTCAAGAATAGATATGATATGGATGTCACCGGAGTTAAAGTCAAATGTGCAAGAAATAGAAATAGAAGCAAACACTTGGGCTAATCATAATCCAGTTGGAGTTAAGTAGAAAAGAAAAAGAGAAAATGGAGATGGATATTGAATCAATCGATATTAATATACAAGAAATTTATACAAAAAATGGAAAAAATGGACTTTTTTCCCAAAGAGAATAGTAAAGAAGAAACTTCATTACAAAATGTATGGGACATACTAAAGCATACATTCGGGGACTAGCTATAACATACACAGGGGAAAAAACAAGAAAAAGAAACAAAACCAAAAGATGTTTGTAGAAGAACACACAAAAATAGAATTAGAATTACAGGAAGAACCAAACAAGATTTTTAAAAATCAAATGGAACTAATAAAACACAAAATGAATCTACTAGATAAAGAATTGGCACAAAAAATCAAAAGTGTAAATAGAATTTCTTTGAAAATGAGAATAATAATAATAATAATAATAATAATATTTTAATTTGTATACCGCCCTTCTCCCGAAGGACTCAGGGCGGTGAACAGGCAGATAAAATATAAATACACACAATAATTTAAAACAACCCTTAAAAAACTGATTTAAATGCCCAAAACGTTAAAAACATACTCCCCTGTAAAATAACACAATTTTAAAAACCCATCTAATAAAAATAAAAATCAGGCTAGTCCAGCCATATGAAATAAATAAGTTTTAAGTTCGCGGCGAAAGGTCTTAAGGTCAGGTAATTGTCGGAGTCCGAGGGGAAGTTCGTTCCACAGGGTCGGAGCTCCCACAGAAGGCCCTCCCCTGGGGCCGCCAGTCGACACTGTTTGGCTGGCGGCACCTGAGGAGTCCCTCTCTGTGGGAGCGCATCGACGATGGGAGATAGAAGCCGGCAGTAGGCGGTCCCGTAGATAGCCCGGTCCTAAGCCATGGAGCGCTTTAAAGGTGGTAACCAATACCTTGAAGCGCACCCGGAAAACCACAGGTAGCCAGTGCAGTCTGCGCAGGATAGGTGTTATGTGGGAGCTCCGAGACGCTCCCTCAATAACCCGCGCAGCCGCATTCTGAACTAGCTGAAGTCTCCGGGTGCTCTTCAAGGGGAGCCCCATGTAGAGAGCATTGCAGTAGTCCAGGCGAGAGGTAACAAGGGCATGAGTGACTGTGCATAAGGCATCCCGGTCCAGGAAGGGCGCAACTGGCGGATCAGGCGAACCTGATAAAATGCTCTCCTGGAGACGGTCGCCAAATGGTCTTCAAAGGACAACCGGCCATCCAGGAGCACGCCCAAGTTGCGTACCTTCTCCATCGGGGCCAATGATTCACCCCCGACAGACAGCCGCATCTGCAGCTGACTGTACCGAGGTGCCGGCATCCACAGCCACTCCCTCTTGGAGGGAGTAAGGTTGAGGCTGTTCCTCCCCATCCAGACCCGTCGGCTTCCAGACACCGGGACAACACTTCGACAGCTTCACTGGGGTGGCCCGGGGTGGAAAAGTACAGCTGGGTGTCATCAGCGTACAGTTGGTATCTCACCCCAAAGCCACTGATGATCTCACCCAGCGGCTTCATATAGATGTTGAACAGGAGGGGTGAGAGAATCGACCCCTGTGGCACCCCACACATGAGGCGCCTTGGAGTCGATCTCTGCCCCCCTGTCAACACCGTCTGCGTCCGATCAGAGAGGTAGGAGGAGAACCACCGATAAACGGTGCCTCCCACTCCCAACCCCTCCAACCGGCGCAGCAGGATACCATGGTCGATGGTATCAAAAGCCGCTGAGAGGTCTAATAGGACCAGGGCAGAGGAGTAACCCCTATCCCTGGCCCTCCAGAGATCATCCACCAGCGCGACCAAAGCTGTCTCCGTACTGTATCCGGGCCGGAAGCCGGACTGGAACGGGTCTAGATAGACAGCTTCATCCAGGTACTGGGGTAGCTGACATGCCACCACACTCTCTACAACCTTCGCCGTGGCGAAGATTGGAGACTGGCCGGTAGTTCCTAAAACAGCTGGGTCCAGGAAGGCTTCTTGAGGAGGGTCTCACCACAGCCTCTTTCAAGGCCGCGGAAAGACCCCTCCGCAGAGAAGCATTTGTAATCCCCTGGAGCCAGCCTCGTGTCACCTCCTGAGTAGCCAGTACTAACCAGGAGGGGCACGGATCCAGTAAACATGTGGTGGCGTTCAGCCTGCCCAGCAACCTGTCCATGTCCTCGGGAGTCACAGGATCAAAGTCATCCCAAACCACCTCAACAAGACGGGCCTCGGAACCCTCGCCTGGATCTACCCAATTTTGATCCAATCCGTCCCGAAGCTGAACGATTTTGTCGTATAGATATAAACCAGAGAGATAGTTGGTATATAAATTGAAAACAGAAATAAAGAAGAAATTGATACATAGGCTGGTAGATGAGAAAGGAACTTTATACTACCAAAATGAGGATAAAAAATAATAATTCAAGATTATTATGAAAAGCTGTATGAGCAAAGGAAAGTTTCAGAAGAGAAAATTAAAGAATATTTGGAAGAAGCAGAACGAAGAGAAGAGAAGAGAAGAGAAGAGAAGAGAAGAGAAGAGAAGAGAAGAGAATTCTTTATTAGCCAAGTGTGATTGGACACACAAGGAATTTGTCTTGGAGCATACGCTCTTGGTGTACATAAAAGAAAAGATACATTTGTCAAGAATTGTAAGGTACAACACAATGATAGTCAAAGGGAACAAATAAGCAATCAAATCCTATTAGGAAACAATCAATATAAATCCTAAGGCTTTTTCGAGCTACAAGGTTACAGTTATAAAGTACCAGAAACAGTGAAAGATATGTTAAATGAACGAATATCAGTGATGGAATTGTCAGAAGTGATTAAGAGACAAAAGAAAAATAAAACATCAGAACCAGATGGGCTACCGGCAGAATTTTATAAATATTTACAAGATACTCTAGGCCCATGATGTTGAACCTATGGCACGCATGCCACAGGTGGCACGTGGAGCCGTATCTGTGGGCAAATGAACGTTGCCCTAGCTCAGCTCCAGTGTGCATGTGTGTGCTGGCCAGCTGATTTTTGGGCCTTCTGGGCCCACTGGAAGTCAGGAAACGGGCCATTTCCAGCCTCCAGAGGGCATCCAGGGCGTGTGTGGGGAAGGCCATTTTTGCACTCCCCAGGCTCCAAGAAAGCCTCTGGAGCCTGAGGAAGCCGAAAAATGTGCCTACCGGGCTCATCATGCCATCACGTGCCAAAAGTGGGGGGAGTGCAGGGAGGTCATGCGTGCATGCGCGGGGGGAGGGGAACATTGAATTGTGGTGTGGGAACGCATGCACATGACCCCCACCACACTCTCCCCTTTTTTGGCACACAACAGCAAAAAGGTTAGCCATCATTGCTCTAGGCCCATCAATGTTGGAAGTCTATAATGAAGTATTGATTGAAGCAAAGGTACCAAAGTTGTGGATGGAAGCAAATATTACTCTAACTCCAAAAGAAGACTCAGATTTAACGCAGATAAAAAACTATAGGTCCATATCTTTACTGAATGCTGATGATACAATATAATACAATTTATTTTTACCAGAGACCAGAACAAATAAAAGCACTCAGTATGTATACACTTAAGAATTATAGTATAAAATAATAAATAACAACTAAAATCTGTAATAAAATCCAGTGTCAATTATACATGGTCTGACTATATGATAGTTGTAATCCCTAAACTGTGTGGCCCATTGTGGATTCAACGCTAAAAGGGAAATGACTAAGCAGTGCGAAGGGTTAACCACAATTGTTATATACATCTGTATGGTAGAGAAGACACAGATTTGTGACGAATCCCCAGTGCTGCTGCACAGAATCTGATCACCTGTGCTGTAGTTATGGACTGTTCATCCTTAAGCAGTCGCTGAAGATAGGTCGGAACGGCCAGGATGCCTAGAAGTTATTGGCAGAATATGCTTTTTTCCTAATCTCGGTATAAAAGGAACACTTAAGGAGCATGTGACCCACAGTCTCCATCTCTCCTGAGCTGCAGGAACAAAGTCTTTCCATGAATGGTATCCTTTTATATTTGCCATCCAGAACAATGGATGGAAGCGCATGGCACTGTGCAAGTGCAAATGCTTTCCAGTGATTTGCTGATTCCAACTGACTAAGATAGCTGGCAGGAGCAACAACACATCTAATGGCATCTGAAGCCAGAAACAGCGTAGCTTTCCCCAAGTCTGCTTGCCTCTCGATGTCCTCCACTCTTTGTCACAAGGTTTGTCTTGCTAGATCATAGTCCATCTTGAGTAATTAAAGCTGGGGAGAAACCTAATTGGCAAAGTTGGACTTGACAGCCTTGATCCACTATGAAGAGAATTTGTCTTGGAGGATTAACAGAACAAGACCTTGCAGAAAGAAGTTAAGCTTTAGCCTGAGATTTAAGGACACTATACAGATTCTGGCTTCGACTTTTATCACTGAATGCTGACTATAAAATATATGCTTAAATAATGGCAAAGATATTAAAAAAGGTTTCTAAATGAATTTATAATCCAGACCAAAATGGCTGATTTTCTTAGATGCACAGAAAGCATTTGACAACCTAAATTGGCAATTTATGTTGTTACAACTAAAATCTATGGACTTTGGTGAAAGATTTATTAAAGGCAATATACAATAAACAAATGGCAAAGGTGATGGTAAATGGAGATACGACAGAGAATTTTAATATAAAAAAAGGCACGACAAAAATGTCCGCTTTCTCCTTAACTATTTATATTAATATTCGAAATGTTAAATAGAAATATTAGACAAGACATAGAAATTAAAGGTATGGGAATAAAAAGGAACAATATAAATTACAAACATTCACAGATTATTTGGTTTTCATCTTGGAAGACCCACAAGAAAATGGACCTAAATTAATTAGGAAAATAGAAGAATATGGTGAAGTTGCAGGACTGAAAATAAATAAAGAAAAAACCAAAATAATAGTTTAAAATGTTACAGAGACCCAGAAAAAAGAATTAATGAGGAAAATAGGGATACAGATAATCAAGTTTAAATATTTAGGAATTCAATTAATTGGCAAGATGTGTAACGATTAAAGAAGATAATTATTATAAATTGGTGCAACAAATTAAAACAGATTTGGAAAAATCTACAATTAGCATTAATGGGAAGAGTAGCCACTATAAAAATGAATATCTTGTCAAGATTATTATGTTTATTTCAAACAATATCAATAAAATTGGGGGGGAAATATTTTGAAAAATTAAATAAAATAATATTAAAATATATTTGGGAAGGGAAAAAAGCAAGATAAGCTTGAAAACATTGAAGATTCTAAAAATAGAGATGGTTTTGGGCTACCGGATTGGGAACTGTACTACCAAGCTTCGATACTTACTTGGATGAAAGAATGGATTGGCTTGAGGAATAAAAGATTGATCTTGGAGAGACATGATCTCAAATTAGGTTGGCAATAAATACATAGCTACTTCCAAAGAAACTATGTTAGGAATACGTTGTTATTAATATGGAAAAAAATTAAAGAACAACATTATTTGAAAATACAGGTCTGGCTTTCCACAAAGGAGGCACTAATTTACCCAAATGTTATTGATATAGAGAAGGTTATCAAATATAAAGATATTTCAAATGAAAAGGGGGAACGCAAAACTAAACAGGAATTGAGTAATCAAGGGATTGATATAACATGGTGGTCATATGTGCAGATACAATCTAGATATGAGAAGAATGTTAAAATGTATGGTTTGTACAAAGAATTAACAGAATTAGATCAGATATTAACAGGGACAGATGAAAAACTAATAAAGTCTATTTCTTACATAGTAAGATGGAAGATGAACAAGTAAAAGGGACAATGATAGCTTGGGCTAAAAACTTTGGCTGTTCAATTGAGTTAGATAAATGGCAAAAATTATGGGATAGAAATTATAAATTAACAATGTCTACTGCATACAAAGAAAATCTATATAAATTTTTTATAGATGGCATTTTCTGCCTTCAAGGTTAGCAAAGACGTTTAAGGATAAATCTACAAAACATTGGAAATATCACGTGGCCTGCAGCAGGCCAGACTCCGTATGCTGGAGACACCATGAAATCTACTTACCTTCCTTACCGGTTTGGAAGTGCACGTGCTCGCTTCGCTCGCGCACGTCACATGTGCACACAGACCTCCTGCATATGCGCAAAACACATTACTTCCTGGTTAAAACCAGGAAGTAATAACACCCAGGCAGGCGTATATGTAATTAAAGCTAAACAATGTTTTTTCATTAGATTGTTTCAGATTCCTCTGCTTAAAGTAGGTTAACTATAAATCCAACACAAACTTTTTTAGAGGATATTATTACTAATGTTTCTCTACAATAACTATATATTGTAGGAATTTAGCACCACCCCCCTCCTAGAAGAATGAAATATTTTAGAAAATATTTAAAAGGCAGAATATATTTCCCTGGATGAGAAATGGAGAAACATGTTTTAAAGACAAAGCAGCTCCCTGCAACTTCCTGCCACCCCCACCTTTGTCAATGGGTCAGAGGTAGAAACTCATTCCCCCCACCTTTGTTAATGGGCCATCATCTGCATCATAATAGAACCCATCTAGGAACTGAAACTCACCACATGGCACCTGGGAAGATTACATCAGCCAGCAAGACTAGCTAAAACTCCCACCCCCTGAGAATCTGCCAACCAATCAGGATACTCTTCCTGTGCCCCAGAAAGTTCAAAGCTCAGAAAAAGCATAAAACCAGGGAGCACACAGGATATCAGGCCTTTTCTGTTCAGGAACTCAAGCCATGTGATCCTGACCACCATTAAACCATCTTTCCAAGCAGCCTCCATGTTTCCGGTGTCTTTGTCCCCACTTGGAACTGAACCCAGATGGATATTTCTTCCAACAATATCATGTAGAATTACTAGATATCTTAGTAACTTTCAGTAACATCAGCAACAGTACATTTTTTTGATTATCTGAAATATTGCAGAATAGGTTCTGATTCTTATCCAGCCTCTCAAGTAGCTGTGCCTGCAGACTACAGTTCCAATATTGAATATCTACATCAGGAGTCCCCAAACTTAACATTTTTAATCCACCTTTTTCTTTTTAATGTCTTGTTTGTTGTTTTTTTCCTCCATCTTTCTTCGTTAAAAAAAAATTGGCATTTTGTATTTTAACTTTTTTCAATAAAATAAAAATAGATTTTTTTAAAAAAATATGAACTAACATTCTTATACAGCCCATCCCTAACTTTTACAATAATATCCTAATCATCGAATTTTCACTATTTTTAAACAAGTTCTTGTAAATGAATTGTTGAGTCAACAAATACTAAAGGATTGTTGTAGTTCTATTTTTTCTCTCACATTGCAGGAAATCCCAGGGAACAACTTTTGACAAAGTTTGTTGCCTTGTAAAGTAAAAATAATGCAGCCTTAAGAGAATTTGTTAAGGGAGTTTGATGTTTACTGACAAACATACAATTATATATGTGGTGGGAGTCACAAAGGTTGTATGGCAGAAGTGCTTTACTCGAATGTAAATATATTCCATTGAGATCTCAACTTTAACAAGCACCTTCATTAAAAATCTTCCACAGAATACATATTTACAGTATGTAAATAAACAAAAATACAGATTCAGTGCACCCTGAATCCAGTTGTTTTCTTGCAGACATTTCATTACCAAACGATATAATACTATCTTCAGTAGTAGTGGTAGTACATCCCATGACTTGCCATGTAGGCTACCAGGAATTTTCTAGCATTTTTGGACTTGGCTTTGACTAGGATGCTCAGTTTCCCAGGCAAAACTTAAGTCTTTAAGCGGCTAGAAAAAAGCCTGTAAAATGAGGGTTACGCTAAAGAGCCAAGAGAAGGGCGACTCAACGGCCCTTGAGCGGTCTGAGGGGAGGAAGGGCAAACACGCCTCACCTCGCGGGGCTGATAAACTCCCACCGGCGTTTCTTTGGCCCAGCAGGCAGCAATCACCGGCGTCGGGTCGCCTTCCGATTGGCTGAAGGGAGGCAATTAGGGCCGCCTCTCTCTAATCTCCTCATTTTTCTCTCCGCGCACTTCCGGGACCGCCAGAGCAACAGCCAGCCAGCCAGGAGTAAGTGAGCTGCAACGGGCGGCGGAACGTTTTGTGTTGCTATAGCAGCAGGGATTGTTTGTTGTTGCAGCTAGTTAAGGAACGCCGCCCCCACCGCTTTGCTTGCGCGACTCCTCGCTTCGCTTCGAACTTCCCGGCCGGCGGGAAGGCGCTGAGCGCGAGAGGTTCGGGCCCCTCTTCCCCGACCCCAAGCGCGACGACGGCAGCGGCGGCGGATGTCGGTGAGCGTGTGAGCGTGTGAGCGAATGCGTTTGCCTCCAGGGATCCTCGGTACACTTTTTGCCGGTCAGAGGATAACAGTAATTCACAATAAAGCTTATTAAATACGGTAGAGCGAGAAGCAGCCCCTCCCGTTTCCTGGTTCCTGGGGAGTCCGCCCTTCCAGGGTCCGGGAAAGAGTTCGTTTTTTTCCTCACAACATGCTTGCGAGGTAGGCAGTCTGGCCCCCTGAGAATGCCTAAAAACATTGGGTCGGAGGTGAGCTTAACGGTATGCCCTTGATTTTGAGAGCAAATCATTCAGGAGGAGATTTTCTTTTACTGAAATAATACTGGTGAGAGTTGATGGGATTAAAAACGGAGAACTTCAGATATTGTGAATTGTTGTGTGTGTCTTTTTTCTCTGCACCTCTTTTGTTTTTTATCTGGGAAAATTTTAGTGCCTGTGCAGATTTTATTGATATATTAAATATCTGCTTTATGGTTTACTACAAGCAAAACTTTGTTTCTGTTTCCTGTCTTCCATCTGTATTAGGAATAGCAGGGAGAGTGTGTTGCGTTGTGGTGCGCAAGTATTGATAGCAAGGATGAAGGTGTGAGAATTGTGATGTGTTGCGCATTGTCTAGTGAACTATTTGGGCATTAACGTTCCTTCCAAATACTGGATTCTGGCTGATTATTACCCACTTCTGAAGAAGCAGAAGCATACACTTTTTGCCTTATATATTTGAAATACCGCACCGGCTTTTTGAAAATGTAAACTGCATATAGTCACCAATAAGTTTTAGTTCAGTATTGAAAAGAAGATTGGAGTAAATTGCAGATGTATATATAGGAAGAGCATCTAATGGCTTTACAGGGGGGAAAAAACCTACATTTATCCCCATAGGGCAGAGAACATAGAATGTTTGATGAAATGTGAAATGTTTAATTTGAACTTTTTGCACCGCACAGGTATGAATGCAAATAAAGAGTCGCGTGGACCCACAGATCAATATACACCATGTGGCAAGTACACTGTTTTATACTCACGTGATATTGTTTTTAAAATGAAAAGACTGAATTGTAACCCATTATCCTAGGATAGTTTATATTTAAATTAATGTGAATGTTATTATCATAAGATATTCAACATGAAATAAAATACACACAATAAACTGAATATTTCAGATCCTAATTTACACCTTTGTTAATCTAAAGGGAATAGGAATGTAAAAAAAAATTATTTATTCATAAAATTTATTGGCTGCCCATCTTACCATAAGTAACTCTAGGTGGCTTACAATCATAAAAATATATTTGTACATATACATTAAAACATAAATAAATTAAAACCAAAATTAAAATCTAAAGACATATGGGGAGAACCAGGAGAGGATGAGGTGAGGGGGGAATTTCAATCAAGCACTGTGCTGTTTCCCCATTTGGACCCAAGCCAATGGGGGAATAGAAGGGTTGGGGCCAACCTTACATTGGGGGGCAAAATGTTCCAGAGTGCAGGAGCAACAGTAGAGAAGTCTCTTCTCCTGGACCCACCACCCGGAATAATCGGGGTGACAGGATCCGCAGCATGCTTCCTCTGCCGGCATGAGTGGGTTGGTAGTCATATTCACAGATTCCTATGGACGTTCCATATAGAAAGGGCCAAAGAAATCTAAAATCTTTACAAAATTTAAAACTTTTATTTTATTTTATTTTGCTTTTCCTAGGGAACTTGGCATGAAAAGTTAGGGGACAGATTAAATATGTGCAATGCTTATCATATGATAATGAATGGTGGCTCGGGGGCTAGACAGCTGAGCTGTCGATCGAAAGATCGGCAGTTTGGCGGTTCGAATCCCTGGTGCTGCTGTGTGACGGGGTGAGCTACTGTTACTAGTCTCAGCTTCTGCCAACCTAGCAGTTTTGAAAGCACATAAAAATGCAAGTAGAAAAAATAGGGACCACCTTTGGTGGGAAGGTAGGAGCGTTCCGTGCGCCTTTGGTGTTGAGTCATACCGGCCATATGACCATGGAGATGTCTTCGGACAGTACTGGCTCTTCGGCTTTGAAACGGAGATGAGCATTACCCGCCTAGAGTCAGGAACGACTAGCACGTATGTGCAAGGGGAACCTTTACCTTTACCTTTACCTTTAATGCTTATCAGGCCCAAGTATTTTTCCTGTTACTGATTTAATTGAATTTAAAATTTTATTAGTTTGCATTTATGATATAATAAACATTCCATTATATATTTTCTCAGAAATAAAGCATACAATACTTAATATGGCTAACTCTCAATAGTTTTACATAAAAATGCTTTAGTTTTGGATAAATGGCATTGTGTCTTTTAATATAAAAGGGAAAGAAAGAGACATTATGAAGAGTGGCTTAAAACTGATAGTCTTAATATTAGAAAGAATTCTACTGAATGCTGATTCTCATGAAAGAAGTAATATCTTGATAAGCTACAACATATCTCAGGGTTTTGAAAATCTGTATTTATTTGGAAGCCATGTCAAATGGAAAAAAACCAATTTGGAATATTTTAAAACACCTTTGGATAAAAACCTTTATGAACTTTTTCTGCAAATGGGAAATTTTAATATTTGTTATATTGTGATACAAGACTCAAGGCCCACGTGGCCATCCGGGAAACTAAGGGTCCGGCCCGCCTCACTTCGGCCCAGCCCCCGCCATCCTAGCGGCCGTGCACACAGGCCCAGTTCTCTGTTGCCACATGAAGAGCAACTAAAGTAGTCTGTGGGGCTATGGTAAAAAAATAATTCAGACCTTCCAACCTTGCAAGAAATTTTTTTTTTCTTGAGAAGTTGGAAGATCTGGACTATTTTTTTTACTTAGTTGCTCTGCACGAGGCGGTGGCAAAAAGAGTTGGAAAAGTTAGTGAAGGGATGTGGCTGCCCTGGGTGGGGTGAGGGTTTGGCCTGGCTGAAGGGTCCACAAGTAAGCTGGGGTACTGTAACTTAGCAGGAGGCTGACCAACGCACTGGTGTGATGGCCACAAAGTGAGGCAGAGGGAGTGTGGAGCTTCCTCCCCCATGCCTTGCACTGGCTGAGTGCCCCACCAGTCAGCACGTGAGCAGTGAGGTGGAGTGGTGGTGGAGTAGAAGCAAGGCTTACCTGAGTGCCCTGCCAGCAAGGCACTGAATGAAAGTTTCTAGGTCCCTAACTCTGCAAAAGAAGATGGGTGCTGAATCTGCGCAATATTATAGCACCCAGGAGCATCCATTCTCAGCATGAAAGGCATTTCCCAGCCAACTCTCCTCTCCCTTCCTCAAAGCAAAGGCAAAAAACCAGAGAAACAAAGAGAGGTGACAGGTATTTGCAAAGTGAGTGGCAGGAAGGGAGGAAGAAGCATGAGGTATCTTAGTGGGTCAGGGAGACCTTGAGGGCCTGTTCTATCACTAGGCCCCCCCATGGCTTTTCCCACCCTGAGATACCTCATACACATTGGTATTCTTGAATTGTGAGCTCTTAGGAAAGTATCCCTTCCTTGCAAACAGCTATTTCCAGTGCAGAAAACAGGACAAGGAAAGAGGGGAAGAGAGTAAGGAAGGAAAAAGAAGGAAATAAGGGAAGGAAGAAGAAAGAAAGAATGAAGAGGGAAGGAAAAAAGGAAGAAAGGAAGGAAGATTATAATGACAGAGTAAGGGTAAATCCTGCCATAGCACTTGCCACCAGCAGCCATGCTGCCTTTTCCCATCCCCTTTCCCCTCCTGACCTCTCCTGGTGGTCTCCCATCCTATCACTGAGGATGGTTTGGTTACAAAGCCAGGTCTCCTCATAAGGAGATGGAGTGGGCCTCCCTCTGACGCACACACTTTGCCCTCCTGCACACACCATGAGCAACCTGGCCAAGGAGAGTGAGCACAGCAGCAGTGGGAGCTGGCCATGCTGTCCCCCTGAGGTCAGTCACAATCCTGATGTGGCCTTCAGTGAAATTGAGTTTGACACCTTTGTTGTAATAAGATATACCGGTACATTAATTGTATATTTGTTGAAATATCAAACATTCATACATTTTAGTTATTGAGTCTTGTTTTCTCTTGGTGTCCTTCTCTGATATTGGTATGGACAACTCTTAAGGATGGGCAAAATTGGAATTACAACAAGGAAGTTCTGATACAGAACTTCGATTTTGACAGTATGAAACCAATACACAGAGTTGCTAACTGTTCTTCCCTAAGGAGGAGTATCACAGTTTTAGGGAAATATTAACAAAAACAGATTCAAATGGTTTCCAAACCACAGCAGAAAATGAAAAATAATAGTTCTGAAACAAAATTGCAGCAATCTCTACAAGGTGGGAAGGGGTGGGGAGGCGGAGAAGCAAGACGCATGGAACGAGACAGGGAACAACCCAAAGGTGAAATATAAAGGCATGCCTTCCCCACATCGGGCTCTTGCTACATGAAAAAGTCCTTCCCTTGTTAGTTTGATAAATAATTTTACTGGCTAGAACCTGCTGGATTTTTATTTCAGCTGTCTGTTTTTACTCACTGCAATAAATTCCAGCACTTGGTGGGCTCAGAAATTCAAACGCATAGCAGTTTCTCCTTCGTGTGAGCTGTTGCCTAAAACATTCAGGTGTGTTGTTTTTTTTTCATTTTTAGTTCGCCACTTAAGTTGGGGTTTGTATACAGGAGATGAGAATGGTGTATTACAATGAAGTACTTTAGATTGCATTTCGTTTCTTCGCCGTGTCTTACCTGACTTCCAACTCCTACCATGGCTGGTGAGGAAGGGGAGAAAAGACGGCAAGGGGAGCCCTGTCTCACTCCATGCGTCTTGCTTCGCTGCCTCCCCACCTCTCCCTACCTGCCACTCTCCCTTGCCGGCCGAGATCAGCAAGCCTGATTCAGGGAGCTGAACACGCTGCTGCCACCCTGGAGAAAAGGAACATCAGAAGTGGGCTCTCTTTCTTCTTCTCCCGAGTGGCAGTGGTGTATCTGGGTCACCAAATCTGGCCTGCTGATCTCGGGCGGCAGCGGCTCTGACCCAATCCTCGGCAGCAATGCTGCAAGCAAGAACCGGCCACACCGATCCTGCTTCATGGCTGCGCAGACAGCCCACACCGGCCACTGCTCAGAGCTCCAGCGCCACTACCCCTCCCCCCAGGTCGACAGGGCTAGGGCTGGCAAGAGTTTGTTTGCGGCTGTCACTAAGAGAAGGGGCGTGCAAGCTAGGGTTTACTGGAGTGGCCTCTGTTCTGGGTGGATGGCAGGTGCGCGTGGGGCATGTTCCCCCACCGTTTGCCCTGCCTCGTCTCCTCTCCTCACCTCATGCTGTTTGCCCGGCAGCTGTGCATGCATCTAAGTATTTGGGGGGGGCTTATTTTCAGGGGGGGCATTATAGCACGTGCGCTCAAAAGTCCAATTGGGCTTATTATCTGGACATGTCTTATTTTCGGGAAACACGGTATTGCTATTGCTATTACGTACTCAGATGTACAGTTTTGGAGGGTTTTTTTTTCTTTTTGTTCCTTTCCTCTAACCTTTAATTCATCATAGCCTAGTATGACTATCTAATTCTAGTAATTATTTTTTCTATCAGAATTACTGATGCTTGTATAACAACTTCTAAAATAGTTATGTTATCAAGGCAAGTTATAAATAACATGAACAATAATTTGTAAAATTGCAAGATTTTTTTAAAAAAAACAATACCTTCCCTCTTATGGCATTAACTTCACGGACACTTAATGCCCACTTAATGATAATCCCCACCCTGTCACCTGACCACCAAGCCACGCCCACCAATTAAGCCAAGCCCATAGAACCGGTAGGGAAAATTTTTAAATTTCACCCTTGGAAGGAAGGACTCACTGGAGAAGAGCCTAATGCTGGGAAAGATTAAGGGCAAACGAAGAACGGGACGCCAGGGAATGAGGTGGCTGGATGGAGTCACTGAAGCAGTAGGCATGAGCTTATATGGACTCCAGAGGATGGTAGAGAATAGGAAGGCCTGTAGGAACTTTGTCCATGGAGTCGCGATGGGTCGGACTTGACTAACAGCAACAAACTTTGGTTTGGTTTTTATTTTTGTTTTTGTTTCAATTTGTTTCCGAAGCAGGAGTAACTCAGGAACTTGAGAACCCTAATTTTCTCATGCACTTTTCTGTTATGTAGAAATAAGATGCTTTGATTTACAAATTATTCATTTGCATGTCCTCACATTTTCAGATTGGTAGAAGGGAAGAATAATTATAAGCTGGTTTCAGGCTGCTTTTGAGGGATTTCAGAAAAAAAAATGGCCTATGCCTAGACATATCTTAAATCCTCAGTAATCCATCATTTTACATTGAGAGAGCTCCCTCCTACTTCATTCTGGCCTTCCTCCTAAGAAGCATACAAAGAAAAAGAAGGAGAATGTGGAGACTTTAACAAAATTCTTGCTTTCTTAATTTAACCATTTTCTGAATTAATTTTACTAATCAGATCTCAGAAAGGTTTAATCTTGGGAATTAATCTTTCCAGATGATACAATTAATCTAACTTTGGACCAGTTAACTGATTTTATCATCTTGGCTAGCAATAGAACTGTAAGAACATGTTGATTTTATCTCATTCCCAAATTAATATCCTTAATTGATAGTGCTGTAGAAACCCCTTCCTTCCTTCCTTCCTTCCTTCCTTCCTTCCTTCCTACCTACCTACCTACCTACCTTCCTTCCTTCCTTCCTTCCTTCCTTCCACTTTTTGCAAGACCCATAATTGCACAGTCCAACATTAATAGACAATGGTTAATATTTTATGTTATATGAATGATACAGCGATTCCTTGACATACATTGACCTTAAAAGAGCATTGAGGTTCCTGGCTCATTACTGTAAGGAACAGGAGGTTACTGTAAACTCAGTTATCTTCTCTGTAAACTCAGAAGATAAAGTCAAGATGGACAGATAGAAATTTTATTTTTGTCATTGACCGTTAAAATATATAGATATAAGTTATTTATAAAAATAAAGGGATAAAAATCTAAAGTTGAATAAAGCAAAATTATCTCTTAACAACAATAACTATCACAAGCCATTTGTGAAAAAGGTAATTCATTCCATAACTTTGGTCGCAAACTGATTTGATCGTGACTCGAACCTAATTTTGGAAATTTGCACTTACAAAAAAAAAATGCCGCAAAAGGCAGTGGGGAAAAAAAATTGTGATTTTTTTGGTCAGAATCCGATTTGGTTGTGGTCAGAAACGTTCATGACCAGAGGTTCTACTGTATAGCAATATTTTGCTATTTTGAAGAAATAGATTTATCTTGGTTATTTAATAGATAGTGCAAATAATAATTATCAGTGTGCCCTGTAAGTTTTAATAAAAGAGGAATAATCAAAGAGGAATATAGGGATATCTGGTGACAGATATCCCTATAGAAATGACAATACAGAAGAACATGGGCTGTAGTTTCTATCACACCTGTGTCATAGTGGGAGTATTGGATTTCATATGGTTTTCCTATATTTTCCCCTGAGAATTGATGTGAAGAAAGTTTTAAATCAAGCTAACAATGAGGATTTCCTGAATTTGAGAAATGTGCTATGATATAAATATATTAATAGGCACTAAATGTTAGTTATTTACAATTATGATAAAGAAAGTTAATATGGCCTTTGTCTTAATATTAATCTAGCTTTAAGATTAGACTATTGGCATGATTTATTGGCATAGACTAGGACATTAGCAACAGAGGTCAGAGAAAGGCACCTGAAAGAAGAGAGCACACAGGTTTTAGGCTATTTTGCATTGCATGAGATATCCACAGCAGTGGCATCTGAGGTAAAGAAGGGGGAGGAGTTATACTGAGAAGGTTTGGAGTATGGATTGTAAGAGTATGGTCCCATTAGAACCCTATTCCTTACGCTAAAATTACTATGTTGCAATAAAAAAAACAAATGAAGAAGGCCATTATATCATTGCTGACTGAAGGGATGTAGAAAAGGGAAGAGAGATGGTAGGAAGTTTGAGGGACTTAGACAATCAATAGCATTTACCATGCTGGGAGCGTTTATTGGGAGAAAGATTCGTGTAGCAGTCTTGCCCTACTCACCTCATTAAAATATAAGAAGATCCCTCAGAAGATTTTGTTTATGCCCAAACACTGCTAAAACTAATCTGAACAAGAGTAAATCAGTTAGTCAGAAGAGTTTGGCAGAACATCCAGAACACGATGGTGTCAGGGTTTCAAGTAACAACCCCAACAAAAAAAAACTCCGAGGTTGGAAGTTCCTCAAAGTTGCATTTTATTAGAGATGTCATATTGGCACATCTGGGAAAACCTGAATCTGAAAGTTTCCAGGTTTTCCTCACCCAAAGAAAAGTTGAAATTCCTGCCTAGAACCCACAAGTTCATCACATGGTCCAATCAAAGCACCGTCCCACCTGGAGATGCCTCGCAGCCTGCACCCGAAGTGCAGGGCAAGATATCCTTGACTCTCTGAGAAAGGAATGTTATTATGACTATATTCACCTTTGCTCCATACTTCCCCCACCCTTTCCCACAGCAGTAAAAGTGCAGGCCTAAAGATCCAATGCAAAAGATGGCTTATAGGCCTAACAGATGGTTTATTTTGGATTCAGAATAAAACACTATTTTTTATTTTATGTATACCCTTACTATATATATTCTAAGTATTTTTTTCTTTCTCATTCCTTTTTGCCTTGTACTATTATTTGTGTTTAAACATGTGTATTGTAAAATCTGGTGTGTTTTTTTTGTTTTGGATAAGACAGATTTTAGGCCATAAATAAATATTGTTTAAAATGTGTGTGTGTGGGAGGGGGGGGACGGAGAGAGGGAGAAAGGGAGATACCAGAACATGTTGCAGTAGTCAAATACACTGAGCTGAAAGTTTTTAAGGGGATGCAATCCAGTTCCACTGAAATCTGAAGCATCTTACCTGTTTAACCGTCACACAAGACAAATCCATATGATTTTTCAAGAGTGATTAGATCATGTTTGGATCCTTTTTCCTCCTCCCCTCGCCTTGGTCTATATGCTTACCTTTCTCACGATCTTCCCTCTTCTTCTCTTACCATTTATACATTGTCTTGTTGCCATTCCTACCCACTGCAAATGTCCACTTAGTCTGCCCTCCCTTCTTCCAGTCTTCCTGTATATTCTTTTTGATATTTCCAATTATCTGTCCTTAGGTGCTTGTTTTGGTCCCCAGTGACCTTTCTCTTTTCTGTAGCTTCTTGTCTGGAACAGCTGTGTGGAAAGTCTTGTCTTATATGTAAGGTTTGTGTGTTCGTATTTTATACTATATTTTGCAACTTTCTGCATTTTCTCTTCATTTCCTATAACTAGACCTTGCTACATTAATGGTCCAATTCGCACCAATAGTTGGAGATTTGTATACTAGTATCTTTTTTCTTGACAGACCACCCTCTAGGATTTGAGTTATATTATTTATAATTTTTTGAAACCATTTCTAATGTATCCTTGTATTGAGACTTTTCAGCAGTTGTCCATCCAAATTGTTCATCCAATTTTCTTTCGGTATAGAGAAGATAATATTTCTGAGTAATGTAAATGAGAAAAACTTTGATTTCAGCTTCTAAAATGTCTAAATGTTATTTCTTGAATTGCACAATTAGATGCTTCTAGAGCAAGAGTGTCAAACTCGTGACAGCATGTAGTCACATGATGTATCACAGTTTTTTCCCCTTTGCTAAATGTCGGTGGGCGTGGCCAGTGTGTAACACATCCGGCTCACGGGCCGTGAGTTTGACACCTGTGTTGTAGAATATTCTTACTGAGCAGAATTACTGGCTCCTTGCCTATTTTATCTACCAAATATTTTAGATAAAGCAGGATATCAGCCAATCTTTCCTGCAAAAATAAATTATACTATTTCCTCCTTTGTAGCCAAAGTCTTTGGGGGCTTGTCATTTACTTACCCAATTTTTAGACAGTAAAATCTCTTATATATCAGTGACAATACCATGGATATAGTTCATCCTGCAGCAATTATACAATATGACTATTTTTTTCTAAACTCTCCAAGTCTCAAACAGTCTCTGTTGGTAGGTATCAAACCATAACAAGAAAACTCCCAATTGAATACATGCTAATAGGCACAGTATTATTACATAAAATTCCCAGCTGAATTTATTTGTGTTTACAGCATTATGTCCTCTGTTTTAAATTACTTTAATTTTTAAAAACTTGATACTAAAGAAATGTTCCTATATATTGACATCATAGAATTCATGGTTGGTCTTCAATTCATTTGTCTTTAGTACACTCCCCAAGCTTTTTTTTAGAAGGAATCATTTCATTTTTAGAGTAACATGGATTATTCAAGTTGGAAAGAAAAGATAATGAAATGACTGATTGGTATGGAAAAATGACAGTCTAAATTACCATTATAAATACAAAAATCCTATTTAGTAACTATGCCCCACATTCATAAGCAGAGTGGATTTGATTTAAATCAAGTCTGTTTCAATCGAAAGGTCGGCAGTTCAGTGGTTCGAATCCCTAGTGCCACGTGACAGGGTGAGCTCCCATTACTTGTTCCAGGTTCTCACAGCCTAGCAGTTTGAAAGCACATAAAAAATGTAAGTAGAAAAATAGGGACCACCTTTGGTGGGAAGGTAACAACGTTCTGTGTGCTTTTGGCATTTAGTGATGCTGGCCACATGACCACGGAGACATCTTCGGACAGTGCTGGCTCTTCGGCTTTGAAACAGAGATGAGCACCACCCCCTAGAGTCAGAAACGACTAGCACGTATGTGCAAGGAGAACCTTTACCTTTTTACATAGAAAACTATCTTTAGATAGATTTTTACTCCAAAAGCATTTTATTAAAAAAATCTGATTTAAATTTTTAAAAATTGTTTTTTTAATTTTATTTTTTTAAAAACCATTGATTTTTATCTACCTGTTCATACCCCTATTTATGAGCCTACTCATGAACAGATGAAAATGATAAAAATTAGGAAAAAAACAAAATATAAATACTTTGGTATTGGCCAAATGCTATTGGTAAGGAATATAAAAAGGAAATGTCCATAAGAACAAGTTAAAAGGGGGAAAAACCCTGCTTCCAAGAAGTTGCATCACATTTTTACCCAAAATAATGTTTACATATATATGTGAATATATATAATTTCTGAGTAGGCAGTGAGGAGTAATAATGTTGCATAAGTAGGAATGAAAGGAGAAATGTTTTTGCAAGATTTTTAAGAATATAAAGCTACCTTGAACTGGAAGACATAGTAAAGGGTAATTTGGTGATTTATTTAAATAAATAAAAAGTGTAAGAAAATTTAATGCAGTAGTGGGATTGAAGAATAAAGATTTGCATTAACTTCTTGATTTAAAAAGCAAGACAGTGCTAAAATACCTAAATAGGGAGACCAATAATTATAAATAGATTTAAGAGGATTGGTACCTTCATCTGTCAATGGAGTCAGATGAAGGGATAAACTACAGTTGGATAGTAATAGCACTTAGATTTATATACCGCTCTACAGTGCTTTACAGCCCTCTCTAAGTGGTTTACAGAGTCAGCATATTGCCCCCCAACAATTTGGGTCCTCATTTTACCCACTTCGGAAGGATGGAAAGCTGAATCAACCTTGAGCCTGGTGAGATTTGAACTGCTAAATTGCAGACAGCCAACAATCAGTAGAAGTTGCCTGCACTCTAATCATTGCGCCACCACAGCTTGTGGATGCTGTAAATGTTGTAAATCTTTATTATATTGATAAATAATAAATGCAGTGTACAGGTTTTATATTTAGTGTTTATCTTGTTAATTCTAAGCTACTTTGAAATTATTTTGGGGTTAAATTGATAGCAAAATGTTGTTCTGAAGGGAGGTTGAGTTTTAGGAAAAGGATCTTTGTTCTGCTTTGGCTAGGAATATGGGTAAAAAAGACATTGATGAATATCCTCTCTAGTTTACAATATAAAGCCTTGCAATAAGCAACCAAGAATTGGGGTAGGAGGTGATAAGGGCCTCTGGTGGCTCAACAGACTAAACAGTCTGTTATTAACACAGCTGCTTGCAATTACCGCAAGTTCAAGTCCCACCAGGCCCAAGGTTGACTCAGCCTTCCATCCTTTATAAAGTAGGTAAAATGAGGACCCAGATTGTTGGGGGCAATAAAAGTTGACTTTCTTTCTAATGGATGAAGACTATTGCTTAACACAATATAAGCCACCCTGAGTCTTTGGAGAAGGGCGGGATATAAATTCAAATAAAAAAAAAATAAGTGTAAAAGTGGCATAAAAGTGGTCAATATTGGAAATGAATAAGAGATTTAAAGTAATAAAGAAACCCTACAAATTTAGTAAATAGAATATCCCTTTCTTTTCAAATACAAAATCAGATTTAAGTAACTTGTAAATTGAACTTGATAATTAATAACAAGGGACATGGTGGCTCAGTGATTAATACGCTGAGCTTGTTGATCGAAAGGTCAGCAGTTCACCAGTTCGAATCCCTAGTACCGCATAATGGCATGAGCTCCCGTTACTTGTTCAGCTTCTGCCAACCTAGCAGTTTGAAAGCACGTAAAAAATGCAAGTAGACCACTTTTTAATTTTTAACCAATATTTACGTGATTCGGGGCAGGACCATCACATATGGTAATATGTTCCATCTTTATTTTTACATTTCCAGCATATGGGAGACATTTTGGGATACATTTTCGCTAGTCTCGAAGGGGGCAGGTGCCACCTGTAGAACATTTTATATGCATTTTCTTTGTATGCTGCTGATTTTGTTAATTTATAATTTCTGTTCCATATTTTCTCCCAATCTGATAAATTTATGTTATGTCCAATATTTTGGCCCCATGCAATCATACATCCTTTCACTACTTCTTCTTCCAATTCTACTTCTAGCAAGTATTTATAAATTTGGGTAATATTTTTTTTGTCTGGCCCTAGTAAAATTTTATCTAATTGCTGTGGTTTAAGATATATTCCATATTCTTTTATATCTTGTTTGTATCGATTTTGTAACTGAAGATAGGCCCACCAGTCAACCCGTAGTCCTTGTTCTTGGAGGTCCTGTAGTGTTTTAATTTTCCATGAATATCTAATAGATCTTTATATTTTAGCATTTTATTCAAATCTAAATTATTTGGGTGAATCATCGCTTCCATTGTGGATAGCCAAATTGGGATTTTTATATAGTGTTTCTTTTTAACTTTAATCCAATTGTTTATTAGGGAATCTCTAATCAAATGTCTGTGGAAATATTTTTGTTTCATATGGCCTGTTTCCCACAGGAAGGCATGCCATCCTCTCTGTAGGTCGTGGCCTTCTATAGCTAGTATTCTTTTATTCTTTAAATTAATCCAGTCTTTTAACCAAACTAGTGTTGCTGCACTATAATATAATTCCCAATTTGGTAATCCAAATCCTCCTCTGCTCTTCATATCTTGTAGATATTTCATTTTTATTCTAGGTTTTTTCCCCTGCCAAATAAATTTTCCAATTGTTTTATTAAGGTCATTAAAAAAGATCTTTTCTAATTTGACTGGAACAGTCTGAAACAAATATAGGAATTTTGGTAGTATGGACATCTTTACGGCTGCTATTCTTCCTAATAGTGACAGCTGCATCTTCTTCCACAATTCTAAATCTTTTTTTGTTTCTTGTAATAATTTGTTGTAGTTATTCTCCTTTATTGCTTTACAATGCGCTGTCAACCATATCCCTAAGTATTTGATTTTTCTTGTTGTTTGAAGTCCAAGTGATCTTTCCAATTCTATTGTTTGTGGTTCTGTTAAATTTTTCGGTAGAAGTTTCATTTTCTGTCTATTAATTTTCAACCCTGCTACAGTTCTATATCTTTCTAATTCCTTAATTAGTGCTTGTCCTCTCTAGTGGTTCTTCAATGATAAAAACCAAATCATCTGCAAACGCTTGCAGTTTATATTCTTCACTTCTAATTTTCAACCCTGCTACAGTTCTATATCTTTCTAATTCCTTAATTAGTGCTTGTCCTCTCTAGTGGTTCTTCAATGATAAAAACCAAATCATCTGCAAACGCTTGCAGTTTATATTCTTCACTTCTAATTTTCAATCCTTTTATTTCTGGATTTTGTCTAATTCGTTCTAGTAATACCTCTAATGAAAATATAAAGAGCAGAGGGGATAGGGGGCAGCCTTGTCGAACTCCTTTTTCTATATTTAAAGTTTGGGTATTTTCTCCATTGATTATAATTTTTGCTTTTTGTATCGAATAAATTGCTGTTATAATATTCTCAAATTTGGTGCCAAAGTTCATATCGTATACTTGTTGAATCATAAATTGCCAATTGAGATTGTCAAATGCTTTTTGGGCATCCAAGAAAACAAGGGCTACCTGTTTCTCTGGGTGAGCTTCATAGTATTCTAAACTATCCATTATTATTCTTAAATTGTTTCTAATTTGTCTGTCTGGAAGGAATCCATTTTGGTCTGAGTGTATATAATCATTCAAAATTTTCTTTAGTCTGTTGGCGATAATAGTAGCAAATATTTTATAATCTACATTTAACAGAGAGATTGGTCTATAATTTTGTATCAGCCTAGGATCCGTATCCTCCTTCGGAATTAGCGAAATTAGTGTTTCCCTCCATGTATCCGGCATTTTAGCTGATGTTAATACCTCATTAAATAAATCAACCATTATTGGTCCTATTTGTTCTTCTATTATCTTATAGAATTCTGCTGGAAAACCATCAGGGCCTGGTGTTTTACTACTTTTCTGGGATCTAATTGCTTGATTTAATTCCATCATAGTTATATCCTTAGTCAGCATTTCTTTCAGTTCATCTTTTATTTCGAGTTCTTTTTCCTTAGATAGTTCCTAATCTGCTCCTCATCTATTTTTCTTTCTTATAGAGATCTTCAAAATATTTATGTGCAATCTCTTTTTCTTTTCTATTGTATATTGGTTTCTCCATTTTCATCTTGTAATTGGTAAATTATTCTTTTCTCTCTCTTTTTGAGTTTATAAGAGAGCCATCTTCCTGGTTTATTTGCTTGTTCAAAATGTATTTGTTTGGTTGCTTTCAGATTTCTGACCAGTTCTTCTTGCTCAACTAAATTGAGTTTGTGTTTATAGAGAATCAGTTGTTCTTGTAGTTGAGAGTTTAATGGGTTATTCTGTAGATTAGTCTCTAATTTTTTGATTGTTTGAAGTAGATTATTTTGTTGAGCATATTTTTCTTTATTCTTTTTTGCAGTAAAGGATATTATAACTCCCCGAATCACAGCTTTCATAGTATCCCATAAGTTTTGGGTCGATGTATATTGATTATTGTTTTCTTTAAAGTAAAATTTTAGTTCTTCCTTAATTTTCTTAGTAAATTCCTCATCTTTCAATAATTGAGTATTTAGTGTCCATCTTCTCCTTGGGTTTTTTTCCCCCTTCCAGCTAATTTTAAGCGGGTTGTGGTCTGCCCATGAATTCAATAAGATTTCTACTTCTGCCACTTCTTCTACTAGGTCTCCACTCATCCATGCCATATCAATGCGTGACTAAGATTTATGGGGGTTCGAATAAAAGGTAAATTGTCTTTTTTCTGAGTTTAGTATTCTCCATATATCTATTAAATTTAGTTCTTTAGTCATTTCTACAAATATTTTTGGCAGTTCTCTTTTTTTTTTCACTTTCTTATTCTCCCCATTATAATCTTTTTGATAATTTGATATCGCATTAAAATCGCCTATGATATAAATGTTTTCCTTATCTAATTCAATAATTTTGTCATATAGGGCTTTGTAAAATTCACTTTGATTGTCGTTGGGGGCATAAATTACCACTAATAGGATTTTTTAAAGATTTATCTGTATTTCTATTGCCAAAATTCTTCCTTTAGGGTCTTCAAATATTAAATTTGCCTCTATTTCTTCCTTAATATACACCGCTATTCCTTTCTTTTTCTCCTGATCTGCAGAAGCCGTAAACAGCATCCCTAATTTGGGGCAATTTAAATATTTTTCATCAGTTTTTAGAATATGTGTTTCCTGTAAGCATATGATATCTACATTTTGTTTTATTAAATTTGCAAAAATCCTTTTCCTTTTTGTCATTGAATTTAGTCCATTTATGTTGATGGATAAGAGTTTCACCTCCTTTTCCATAGCCCTAGTTATCTTTCGTTTTTTGTCTTCTAATTGCTCTTATATCCCTTTCTGTTTGTTGTTGATTAGTATCTATTTCTTCTTGTTCTTTGTGTTTATTTTTTAGTTGGTCTTGTCTTCTTTGGGGATTTAGCTCTAAATCTTCTTTGCTACTTTGGTCTTCTGACCCCACCAGTTGCTCAAAAAAGTCCTGAGCTTTTTCAAGTGTATCTATTTTAATTGTCCTTTCCTCCCAAGTAACCAACATCCCTTCTGGAATCAGCCATCGAAATAAAATGTTTCGTTTATTCAACTCCTTAGCCAGAAATTTATAATCTTTTCTCTGCTCTCTTACACTTCTTGGGATTTGCTTGAGAATCTGAATTTCTTTACCTTTATGTGTTATTATTTCTTCTCTGGATATTTTGTATATAATATCTCGCACTTTCCTTCTTGTAAATCGTATGTGGACCTCTTTTGGGAGTTTGTTTCTTCTCGCGTAACTCGTGCTGACCCTGTAAACGTCGTCCATCTCCTTTAACATTTCCTCCTTGTCTCTATCTAATACTTCAGCTAAGATTTCTGCCATCACTAGTTCCAAATCTTCATCTTTTTCTTGCACTACATTTTGAAATCTTAAATATGACGCAGCCTTATCCATCTCTATGAAGGTCAGGGAATTTCCCATTTCTTTGCTCACCATTTTTATTTGTTGGTCCATCTTTTCTAGTTCCTTCTCTGTTTGTTCCGTTCTTTTCTCTACTTCCTTTATTGTATGTTCATTCTTCTCTAATGCTTGTTGGATTGATCCTATTTTTTCATCGAGTTTCGATATGTCTGATCTCATTTCCAGTTTTAATTTCCCCATTTCCTCTTTCAGTTTGTTAATATCCGCTCTTGTCTCTGAATGGTTCTTTACCATTATTTCTTGGAGTTTTGCCATTGATTCTTGTAACATAGATAGCGAGATTTGAATATTTATATTGGAGGCGGTATTGATATAAGCTTTTCTTTTTCCTTTTTTTTTATGCTTTTAATGTAAAAAAGTTCAATAAAGTATATTTTAAAAAAAAAATGCAAGTAGAAAAATAGGGACCACCTTTGGTGGGAAGGTAACAGCGTTCTGTGTGCTTTTGGCGTTTAGTGATGCCGGCCACATGACCACAGAGAACTTCGGATAGCGCTGGCTCTTCGGCTTTGAAAAGGAGTTGAGCACCGGCCCCTAGAGTTGGAAACAACTTATCTTTATCTTTAATTAATAAGGAATGCTGAGTATTAAGCAGTATATTTTGGCAGGAGATTAACAAAAAACAATTTTTGATATTTTATCAAGAACTGAGGACAAATAGAGGAATTTACAACTTTTCACATTAAGATAGGAAGAGACATGTTAAGAGAAAAAGAAGAGTTGAATCATAAAAATCACATTAGACTCTTATATTGAAACACAGATAGTTAGAAAATACAGGTTGATACTCAAGACAATTCATTCAGGCTGTTGAGCAATATTTGCATCTATCAAACTAACATAAGAGATTGTATCGGGGAGATGAGTGGATTTCAAAAAGAAATGGTGTTGATGCTTCAAAGTACTTATGATATGTTGATAAATAACCATAGGGTGATAAAAGACTTAATGCATGACATTGTGGGGAAATCAAAAAATGTTCAACAAGGGACAATGAATAAAAATCATAAAGCACAGGAAATAGAGGAGATAATAGAGAAACCAGACGAAAAGAAAGAACAGATACATCAATGAATAAAACAAGAAGAGAAAAAGATGACGACAATAAAGACTTATGAATCAAATAAGGGACAATATATATTAAGAGATCAAAAATTGGGATTGAATAAAAAGAAATATAGTTTTGAAGAAAAAATAGGTTCTTGTGCAGAACCTAGAAATGGAAGAAATATTTGGGCTAAATAGGAAAGATGTAGACAGAGACAGAGACCCAAGGGAGGAGTTTGGGAGGCAAATCAAAAATGATGATAGAAAGTATGGAGAAAATAGGTAGTATAGAATTAAACAGTCTGATTGACTGTCTTGTGAGGCAGTAGAAATAGTTATGATTATTGATCAAAATCTTTTAAGCAGAAGTTATAAGACAGATAAATAGGATTCTCAGAAAACAACAAGAAAGAAGTATGAAGATCATGGATTTAACTGAATGCAGGCTGCCAGAAAATAAACTTGTAGAAAAATGAGAATTTCTAGGATTTTTTAAAACTTTCTCTGATAAGCTAGGATAATTATATTAAACAGAGAAACTAAAAATGGAAATGTTCAACATAATAGATAAAACTATATCTGGTTTTTATATTTATTTAACTGAATTGTAAAAATGTAAAAGAGAAAAACTGAAGATAGTACAGACAAATCTGAGTAGGGAAGTCAGATAAAGTTGTAAGCAATAATCTGGATTCAATATATTCCATGAGCAGTTTAGTAAAAAGTATAAAAGAAAACCCTCAAGAATATTATGTAGTTTAAGTGGCAAAAATCTGAATCTTGATTAAAGTGGACCAGCATCCTAATGAAATATATTTAGACTATGCTCTTTGGACTATAGGTAAGTGCTCTTTACTGGGCATTTGAATTACATTCATGCCTACTATTATCTGCCTGAATTGCAATAACTATTCCTGCTTCTAAAGTATTCTGTTTGTGTGCGTCATCAATCTTGAAACCAGAACAGTTTGTTTCCAATTAACCTTAACTCTTAACTGACAAGAATAAAACTTTGTTTTATCTTGAAAAAAAAATGCAATAATTCAGTGTAGAACAACTGGTGACTAAAAATAGTCAATTAACTCAGCAGTTGGTTTACTCATTTGAAGCAATGCAGACTTAGGCAGCAGCAGGAGTCGCAATTTGCCCCTATCATAAATGTCCTATTGTTTGCTGAAAAAATATGTGGAACTTTATCTCAATTCTCTGGAGATTGTCAGTCATCCAGATCATAATTGTCACAAAGATGCTTTTTCAAAAGGCAACTGGAGTTTGTTTTTCTTTGAAGACATTTTGCTTTTCATCCAAGAAGCTTCTTCAGTTATCTAAATTCCCTATCTTCTGGGCTCAGTGTAATTTATTGACTCTGAAGACTTCCCATCAGATGGAGTTGGGTTTGTCATAAGTCTGTTGAATAGAGCAGCTGCTAAATGGGCTATACTATTTTAGCTCAGCAAAGCCCTTTATTGGATAATATGTTGAATTTAGCCAGCATTCTATAAACTATGTATTCTCTCCTAGTGAAAGCACGAACAACTAATGTCACTTCTAGGAACACACAAAGGTACTATTCTGTGTCCAAATATACAAGTAACTTCAAATTGATCAGTTAAGATCTAACATGGAATGAAGCAGTCTTGATTGATCAACTCCAGGAAGGTTGGCTGATGAAATTCTAGATGAGTTGGTGAAAACCAAATATCAGATACTCTCCAAGGACTAAGGCAGCTCTGACTATGAAGTTACAGTAAAAAAAAAAGAGTAGAAATTGAGGATACAAGCCTATTACCAAGTTGCTGTCCCTTGTGAATAGCAAAACATGAAAGGATTTTGACAGAGGAACCGATGTAGGTTGGGGTGCATGCCCACATTTAACTGAAGCAGAAAAGGTCAGATGGTGGAAAGAGGGTGCCACAAACTCTCTTAAGAAACCAAACACAAATTTGGGAAACAGATTTTGCCCAGTTCAGAAGGACTGCTGAATCAGTGACAAAAAAGCCAAACTCAAACCAAGTGTTCTGTTTAAACATCTGATAATCATTGTTATTTTGCCCTTCCCTGCATGCCAGAAATAATCAAGCTATGAACTGCAGGAGAACAGGAGAAACTGCCAATTTTATGGACTTCAAGACTAGGAAGTAGGTGCACTCCAAAGAAATAGGAGGCAACTTAATCCATATCTGTGAGAGAAAGAGGATGAAGATAGCCCCTCCCTAATAGTTGATAGAGTATATGATAGATAAAGATAATAGAGTTCTCAGTCTGGCAAGAGTTTGTCTATAGGTGTGAAACAATAAAAAAAACCACAGCTTGGAAAAATCACCACATCATTTTTTGTTTTAGGCCTGACAATATTGAAGGAATTTGTATCCAATTTTTGATTTTGTCTTAGCATTGCCCTTTATTTCCCTAGCATACTACTCAAAGCTGTATCTCTTAATCATTATATATTCCAATTTTTATTATTTTTCAAAACTTTATTAAATTACAAAAAGCATAGAAAGCAAAGAAAAAAGAGTTTTTTAAAAGGGAAAGGAATAGGTAAAAACAAAATTAGAGAGTGCAAACAAAAAAAGGAAAAAACTATTGAAAAAAGATAACTTTCAACTTATATCCATAACAGATAAAAACCTAAAAATCAGTAATCAGTAAATAAACCAAATCAAAATGTAAGGTTAAAATTACATTTCTTTCTTTCAAACAAAAATCTTAAGAGTGGTTTCCAAGAAGAAACAAAGCTAGATAAACTTCTTTCTTTATTCAAAGCAATCAATTTCTCAACTCCTTAATTTGACCATCTATTTTTTACATTGTGAGTATATGTGAGGCCTTCCATCTCTGTTCCATACAAACTCTTGCTGCTATTGTCTATATAAAAACAAAGTTCCATATTTTTTTTTCAACCGTGTCTACATATTCTCCCATAGATCAAGTATTATTTGGTAACCAAGCATTGTGTTACAAATGTTGCCTATTTGATCATATAGCCTTTAACATATTTATCCTCCATTATTTATTATCATTACAGATTGGTATTATCACATCCCCCTGAAACGATCAGAGGAACAAGTTAGTTCAGAAGTTGCACAACAGCCAACATCTCAGATCCCAGGTCTTGGCAATTTGGGGGCTACTCACAATGATATTACTTTTGGGGGTCGAAGAAAGTGGATCAGGGATACTGATTCAGAATATGTAAAATTGGCAAAGCAAGGAGGTCAACCAGGTAATTTAATTTAGACAAATGTCAAAGCTATTCAGAAGGTTGATGTGAGTATTTTTATGTGGAGACAAAGAAAGAAACTACTGTTAGAAATGTTGGAAACTGAAGATAGAATATAACAGAAGAGAAGCATAAACATTTTATTTTTCCAGCTGACATTGTGCTTCTTAGTTTCTCAGGAACTTTCCTTACCAAATCCAAGATTCTGAACAATAAGAAAACATCTTAGACCTCTATTGCTGCTTATGAGACCATGTTATTTTTGTTTTTTTGGTTCAATTCCAGCGGGGACCCCAAGGCTCTGTCTTAGGCCCAGTACTCTTCAATATTTTCATTAATGACTTAGATGAGGGGATAAAAGGGGAACTGGTTAAATTTGCAGATGACACCAAGCTGACAGAAATAGCCAATACTCCACAGGATAAGTCAAGATACAGAAGGATCTTGACAGGTGTTCTGTCCCCCCACCTCAGTTTGGGAGCACGTGAAATGACTCAATTAGCTGGCAATTCAGTCCACGGCAGCTATCAGCTCTGGCAGCAAACCAGCGAGCATCTGCCAAGGTTTTTCTTTTATCTTTCTTGATGCCGGCATGTCAACCAGGAAGTCAGGAACAAACAGCACTCAAAGCCAAATGTTCAGTCAGTTGATTTGTTCGTCACGAAGTAGTATAGCAGCCTCTCCTGCTTTTATACCCTGTGAGGTGTGGCTCCATGACTCAGCACTTTCTAGGCCTGCCCCACCCCTACTTCTGTTGTTCCCACCTTTCTTGTCTATGAAACCTGGGATCTAACCAGGACTGACTGTCCACAGCTGGGTCTGGGAGCATTGCCTGGGTGGGGGGAGATACAGGAGACCTCCTTCTGGCCTGCCTCTGGCTCCTGGAGCTGAACCAGAGAGGCCGGCCCTGCAGAGGGAAGCCCTGACAGCCCTTCCCCCTCACTCTGTGAGTCACTCTCTGGCAGGGGGCCAGGCCCGGAGGGGGCTGGAGCCACAACTACAGGTTTAAACATATCTAAAATGAAATTCAATGTAGAGAAAAGTAAGATTTATATTTAGGTAAAAAAACCCAAATCACAGTAACTGTGAAAGAGATCTTGGAGCCCTAGTGTACAGTCTCTTATATATAAACCAGTAGTGTGCTGCAGTTGGCATAAAAGCCAACACAGTCTTAGGCTGCATTAATAGAGGGGTAGAATCAAGATATGTGAAGTGTTAATACCACTTTATAATGCCTTGGTAAGGCCACACTTGGAATATTGCATCCAGCTTTGGTTGCCACTATATAAAATAGATGTTGAGAGTCTAGAAAGAGTCCAAAGAAGAGCAACAAAGGTAATCAGGGGACTGAAGGCTTAAACATATGAAGAACAGTCGTCATGAGAGGCCATGTAGGAATAATATAATCCAAGGTAATAGTCACCCATCCACTCCAGGCAGCAGTTAGGGTCTGAGCCAGATTGCTCACCAAATCTTCAGGGAAAACCCCAAGCTCTCTTTGGAACCCATTTGGTCTATCAATTGCCTGGAAGAAGCCAACTGAATAAGCTCTGTCTCTCTGAAGGAAAGGGAGAATCAAAAGAGAATCAAAAGGCAACCAAGGAATTATCTGTTCACAACTGATGTTAATGTCCACCACCACCTCAGAACAAAAACTAAACCCAGCATGTAAACACTGACCTGTTTCGCTGTCGGTTATTTGGGACAGATCCACCAAAACCGCAATCTTCTGAGCCTCCCCACACTCAGTCAACACATAGCAAATTGAAACTCAAAGATCAACAGCCTTTGGGACTCTATTGCCAATCCAGCAACAGAATTAGGTAGCAAGGAAGGTGATAACATCAACAATGCCAACTGTTTCCTTATGCTGAATCTCAACTAGAATACTTCATATCTGGTTATCTTGGAGCAGAGTCCCTGACGTATGAAACTAAAATATTAAATTTACCCAAAGCTGTAAGGTAACTTCTTCTAATCAATCTATTTCTGAATAGTCTCATTTCCAGTTTATAAATTATTGTCAAATGTTATTTTCAATATTCAGGGAAGTCTCTGGAAGCTTATGTAATTAAATTGGCAAAAGGCATGTACAAGAGGGAATGATCAGCAAGCATGGAAAAATTCTGAGGTTTGCAGGAGCACAATATTTTTAATTAAAAAAGAGAATTAAGATTGTGACTCTGCATTGCTCAATGTCTTAGGGTACATACAGCAGAGAAGAAACAACAAATGAAGGGAGAGCAAAATGAATTATTCTGGAGATATGACTGGCTCCTTTTATATAGCATTTTGATTTCTTTTAAATATTAAATATTTCTCTCTCTTATTTTCCTGAAAGGTGAATAGATATATATTTTTTCAAATATCATGGTAAAGTAATTTTTGTAAAATTTTACAGTAGCATAATATGAAACAGCTAAATGCTATCTTCCACATCATGTTATTCCTACTTCAAATACAATCACCAATAGATTTTAAAAGCAAAATGTGAGAAAAAAGAGATTGCATCAAAATATCTTTCATATCCTGTCATTTAGATATTGTTCTCCTTTAGTGGATTAATACAAAAGCATATTTTTCCTTGCTCTAACAGTGTGCAGGAAACAGAATTTATTTGATTATCTTTTTTAAAATTTGCAGCTGTTTAAATATATTTTATATTTTTAAATATCTTTAAGATTTACTGAGACATTTTACTCCTACTCCACAAAAAGTATCACTGGGGACTTACAGTGCACCTGAATGGTACTCGCATCATAGTAAACAACCAGACGATGAATCTAAGTGAGTATTCTGTCTTCATGAGATGTGTTAATTTAATTTTACAATGAGGGGAATGGTTTTGTTGAATGATGAAATTTTAAAAAAATGTTCCATCACTTGTTTATGTCTCGCACATTATACAATATAGCTTTTTGATGGCAAATGCTATATTGTATAATGGTAACATTTTTGCCTCCAGATCTCGTTCTTCAACAATTCCAGACTACATGATTCATGAAGAATTTAAATCAGATCAACCAGCCAGCTATGAACCTAAAAGGGGGCCTTTTGATTTTGATATGAAAAGTGTTTGGCAAAGGGATGCTGAAGACAAAGAGAACAGAGAGAAAAGAGAGGTAGGATTCTGCTATTCCAAGCTATTATATTGCTTATTTTTAAAAATGATGCTAGTATGTCAGTTAGATTTTTGAAAACCAAATATGAAAATAGATTTAAAGTTTTTAGACTACTTGGAACAAGATTAGTTATGCGTGTGGAGGACTTTTTCTTGCAGTATGCTTGCAGTACAGTCTTAAATATGTATACCCGGAAACATTCCATTGGAACTAGTGTTTTTTACTACTAGTGTTTAAAGGGGCCTCTGGTGGCTCAGCAGACTAAGTCTGTTATTAACACAGCTGCTTGCAATTACTGCAAGTTCAAGTCCCACCAGGCCGAAGATTGACTCAGCTTTCTATCCTTTATAAGGTAGGTAAAATGAGGACCCAGATTGTTGGGGGCAATAAAAGTTGACTTTATATATAATATACAAATGGATGAAGACTATTGCTTAACACAGTGTAAGCCACCCTGAGTCTTCGGAGAAGGGTGGGATATAAATTCAAATTTTTAAAAAAAATGTTTAAGAAATTTAGTCTGAAAATTGCGTGTATGAAAAATAATACATACAAATATTGTAAAAAAGACTTTTAGAAAATAATAGGTAGCAATACATAGTTTTAACTAATTAACTATATTAACTAACTATATTATTATGGGCTAGTATTTAATAAAGGAGAATATCTGTAGCTCAGGGTCCTGCCTACCTTTAATGCAAAATAATTGTGATGTCAGATTCTACTAATTTGCTATTTTGCTTACTAAAGTGTGTATATATTAAAGATCTAGAATGCTTAGATTAAAGATTGATCCAATCTTATGTATATAATACTAAAACAGGCCTTATATACTATTTTATTGTATATTAATCCAATTTTAGTTTTAAATAAGATTAAAAGACTAACTGGTCTCTAGCCAATTTTTACAGAAAACATAAGCCAAGTACAAGTCTCTTTTCCTAATACTTTGTAGTCCTGGTTAATTGGAAGCTCATTTCTTTTCTATTTTGGCTAATAACCTCTTTGACTTTGAGAAAGGCACATTCTTTTCCTCACTTCTTTGAAAATCAAAGAAGGAGTGTTTGAAAAAACAAACTGCTGCTGTAGGAATTAGCCTGTTTGTGAATGTTACTTTACGCAAGCCTATTTTCCTGCAAGAATAATAGCTTTTTAAAGACTAGATTAAAGTAAATTAACAAAAAACATAGCTACTAACTGTGGATAAAAAGAAGTGTTATATTGTAATTTGGATATTCTATACAGGTAGTTCTTGCTTAATGACCAGACAATTAATAATCAAAATTATGACAGCAGGTGCCTATAATCCAGTTTTGAAGTTCTGACAGCTGCACACATATACAAGATTACAAGCTCACATTTATAGCCTTTTGTAATATCTCACTGTCGTGTGACCATGATTCTCAGCACTTTTTGTTAATTTCCAGCATTTGATTCTGGATTCTGAAAAAAAATTGTCCATTGGCTAAAATGGATTTGCTTAATGACCATTGCAGTTGCTTAATTGCCACAAATCAGATCATAAAATTGTGTATAATCACATAGTGATCTGCTTAACAAGCCCAACAATTTATGACTATAATTCTGGGCTCAATTAGAATTGTAAGTTGAAAACTAACTATAAACCAAATCACAACTTGGTTTAGTGCATCATATGAACGAGGTCATTAACAGGTTCCATTTATATATTGTTGAAGTAATCTAGTGTAATCTAGCTGTAGTATTTAGAACGCTAAATGCTATAATTTATTCATACAATTTCTGTATCTGAACTTAATTAAATTAACATTATGTGGATAGAATACATGTTATTCTTCTACTCATATACATTATTGCTGGCTTTTCCAACTTCTATGGCTAAACTTGATAATTAATTACTGTAATATTCAAAAAGCTTAAATTTCACTTTTGTATGGATTTTGAAAATAGTTTTCATTTTATCCATTTAAAATACTTCTAATATATCTAGTTGGGGCTTATGTTACTAGTATTTTTTTTTTTTTTTAAAAAAGAGGAGTTTAAAACACTGTGCTGTTGTTGTTTAGTTTGTTATGGAAAATGAATTTGGTGCAGCTATAGAAATGACTCGTAAGGAAGTTTCATAATATAAAAACACTATAATCCCAGTAGGTTCCAACCAAGATTATTTAAAAACATACAAATCCTAGGGGAATCTAGATTAGGTTATTTAATACATTATGGATTACTGTATTTTTCAGACCATAAGACGTACTCCACCCCCCAAAGTGGGTGGAAATGTCTCTGCATCTTACAGAGCAAATGTTGTTGAAGCCCCACCCACACTTCAGCCTCTGCCTCCAAGCAACTTGCCTCCTTGCAGCAAACTGCAAACAGCCTGGTCAGCTTCAGCACAGCCTGATTTAGCATGAGCAGCTGATTGGTAGTTGGATCTGCCTCCCAGAATACCTCCAATTATCTGTTCCTGGTTGGGCGGATCGCCGCTGCCCATCAACACCAGCGCCGGCCATCAGCATTATTTTTAAGTGTATATATACTGAGTGCTTTTATTTGTTCTGGGCTTTGGTCCAAGACTATAATAACAAATTATTGTTGTTGTTGTTTCTGTTGTTGTTGTATAATATAATTTTCTGGTTTTGGCTCAGTACCCAAATTAGAAAATCTATTTGGTTTATCATTTGTAACTGACATCTTAAAATGTGTGACTCTAATAAATTACATGTTTTTAAATAAAGTACGTTGCAGCAAATGTTGTAGCATGATGTATCACCTAATTATTTTTGTCAGTTGGCATCACCTGAAGTCTTCTTCAAATGCAGGCATATTAGATGAAATATTTCTTCTAAGAACAAGGAGAAGGAAATCTACTCCCTTTAATTTCACTTTAGGGAAAATCTATGTTAAATACAAAGTAAAATCATAATTACTCTAACATTAAGTACTAAAACCATATGTTATTTTACAACTGATTTAAACAGACTGGCATTAAAAATGGTTCCTTATTTCATTCCTTTTCCAAGAGACTGGCCAAAGATGCTGTGGTTGCTCAGTTGTGTGGTTGTATTTTTGATTTATGAATTATGAGTCTGCCATTTTCCTTCCTCAGTTGAACTATAGTAGGGATATTTGGATTACTTAAGTTACTGAAGAAAGATCCAAAAGAATACTGTCAGCTTTTATGAAGGAAAATACCTGGCTAGTCCATTGGTAGGACTCTGTAGTAGGACCCACAAAGAGAGCAACTGGAATGGCAGGATTGGCAAAATAGATAAAAGCAGTGAAAGGATATAAAATACACCCAAAGATATATCTGATGAAAGTCCCAATATTCTTGAAATAATACTATTTACTTGGGGGGAAAAAACTATCACAGTCCCAATCTTGTCAGTTATAATTGTTAGCCCCACTTAATAATTTGCAAACAGTCCTGGTAGAAATATCCTCCAGGAATTTGGCTTCCAAAGGCTTTGGCTTATTTTCTATGATGAAATCTACTGCTGAACTCTTATAACTACTTTTTTTTCCTCTTAGCTACTTCTTTAGTAGGATTTAATGTGAACTAGTGAAATCATTTTCTTTTCACACAGATAAAACTTCCTGCTATTACACCAAGATACCCACACAGAACTCAGCAAGCTATCCCATCTAAAGAATTCCATGGAGGAAACCGACTTTATTTTCCTCCAATGTAAGTAATTTGCAGTGGCAATTCCTATTAAAAGAATACTAGAATAATAGAGTTGGGAGGGACCTTGGAGGTCCAACCCCTTGCTGAAGCAGGAAATACTGTAGCATTCCAGGGAACTGGTTATCCAGTCTATTATTAAAAATGTCCAGTGTTGGAGCACCCACAACTTTAAGAGGTAAGTTGTTCTACTAATTAATTGCTCTAACTGTCAGGCCTGAAGATCCAATGAGTTTTCTTTCGTGGGGGTATTACTTGGAACCCTGACACTAACTGTCAGGAAATTTCTCTTCAGTTCTAAGTTGGTTCTTTCCATGATTAGTTTCCATCGAGTGCTTCTTGTTCTACCGTCAGATGCTTTGAAGAATGAAACATACAACATAGAATAGAGTTGGAAGGGACCTTAGAGGTCTTCCTTGGTCAACCCCAAGCAGGAGACCTATACCAGTGGTGTCAAACTCATGGCGTCACGTTGTCATCACATGACATATTGTGACTTTTTTGCCCTTCACTAAAATGGGGGTGGACGTGGCCAGTGCATGACACAACTGGGTCACGGGCCGCCAGTTTGATACTCCTGCCCTATACCATTTCAGACAAATGGTTGTCCAGTCTCTTTTTGAAAGCCTGCAGTGATGGAGCACCCACAAATTCTGAGGCAAACTATTCCATTAATTGATTGCTCTCACCTTTAGGAAATTTCCCTTAACTTTATTTATTTATTTATTTATTTAATTAATTAATTAATTAATTTTTATACCACCCTTCTCCCGAAGGACTCCGGGCGGTTTACAGCCAAAATAAAAACAACATAGACATAAACAAAAATTAAAAACATTAAAAAACTGATTCTAAAATTTGGCTAAATAAGATTAAACCTAACGTAAAACCATCATAAAAACCCCCATTAAAATTTCGTTAGGCTAGCACCGCACGGTGGAATAAAAAGGTCTTGCGCTCGCGTTTGAAGGTGCAGAGGTCGGGGAGTTGACGCAACCCCGGAGGCAGCTCATTCCAAAGGGCAGGAGCCCCCATAGAGAAGGCCCTCCCCCTGGGGGCCGCCGGTCGGCATTGTTTGACTGACGGCACCTTGAGGAGGCCCTCCCTATGGGAGCGCACAGGCCGATGGGAGGCTATTGGTGGTAGTAGGCGGTCCTGTAAGTAACCCGGTCCTGTGCCATGGAGCGCTTTAAAGGTGATAACCAACACCTTGAATTGCACCCGGAAGACCACCGCAGCCAGTGCAGGTTGCGCAGGAGAGGTGTTACATGGGAAGCAACTTTAGGTTGCTTCTCTCCTTGGCTAGTTTGCATTACATCTTGTCTTGTCTTTTGATCCTTTAGAAAATAATTTGACCTTGGCTTTCTAGGAGCCCCTCAAATATTAGAACAGTGATATCATGTCACCCGTAGTCCTTCTTTTCATTAGACTAGGCATATCCCATTCCTCTAATCATTCGTCATAAGTTTTAACCTCCAGCCCCCTAATTATTTTTGTTATTTTTCTCTGCACTCCTTCCAGAGTCTCTACATCTTTTTTATATTGTGGTGACCAGAAGTGAATGCATAGTCCAAATGTAGTCTTACTAAGGCTTTGTAAAGTGGTGATCTTGATGATTATGTGATCACGTGTAGATGCAGTTCCATTAAGGACTATACATTGAATGTGGTTTGTCAATCAGTTATGAATCCATTTGATGATGATGGTGTCTAACCCACATTTTTCTGTCAACAAGATAGAAAGTAGTAGGTTGTGGTTTACTTTATCAAAAGCTTTACTGAAGCCCAAGTAACCCAAATTGCAACATTACTCTGGTCACTAATTTTATCACATTGCCAAAAATGCAATAAGATTTGTCCGGCATGCTCTGTTTTTGACAAACCAATATTGGCTTCTGGTTATGATTTTGTTTGCCTCTATGCTTGATTATCTTTTCCAGAATCTTTCCAGCTATTGTTTTCAGGCTGATAAGTCTGTAGCTTCTTAGATACTCCCCCCTCTTTTTTTTTTGAAAATGGCAACTACATACATAGGCCCTTCTCTAGTCATCTGATAGTTTCCTGATAGTCTCAGATCTTTGAAAGATATGGTTCAGTGGTTCTGATACCACATCTACCAGTTCTTTCAGAGTCTTGGAGTATAATTTATCTGGTCTTGCTGATTTGAATTTACCTAGCATGGATAGGTGTTCTTTTACCATTTTCTTGCATTCTTATCCTGCATTTTACAGGGTTTTTTTAATAGGTTGGATTGTTTTTTCCTTTTGTGTAAAGATAGATATAAAAAACGAGTTAAGCAGTTCTTTCTCTCTGCTGCTTGTCTTGCCATTTTCTCCCATTAATGGACCAATCATTTCCTTGACTTCTTGTTTTTTATATGTTAAAAGAAGCTTTTTTGTATTTTTTACTTTTGTTGCAAGCCTTAGTTCTTTTTGCACCTTAGCTTTCCTAACTTCATTTACTCAGATTTGCGCTATTTACTGTTTTGGTGCCTTAGTTATTTGGTGCCCCTCTTTCCACCTTTTATACTTGTCTTTTTTTAATCTTTCAGTTTACCTGAGAGTTCTTTGTGCAGCCACCATATTTTGAGATTTTTTTATATTTTCTCCTTTATTGGACTGGACTGGCTTTTATAATCTCAATTTTCAAAGTTTCCCAAGCTTCTTGCATTATTTTCCCCTTGAGATTTTTTGTCCATGGAATCCTTTCCAAGCTGTCTCTAAAATTATTGAAATCAGCTCTCTTAATGTCCAAGACTCTAGTTTGACTTTGTTCTATTGCTTGTGCTTGCATAATATTAAATTCTAGTATTGCACGATTACTCCCACTCACAAGATTTCTGTAGCTTCAACACTATCATTTCATTTCTCTTTGTGAAAATTAAGTCCAGTATGGCTGACATAATTCCATTCTTTGCTTTTTGAGAGGCAAAGTTGACTGCTAGGTTTGTCAGGAATCTTCCGCCATATGCAGAATTTGTCTCCCAGTTGATGTCAGGATAGTTAAAGTCCCCCATTATTTTTGGTGTGTGATTCCCACTGTACATGCCTTAGTTAAATGACATATACTTCCACCGGTTGGGTGGTCTATTGTATACACCTATGGCTATGGCAATGCTATTCTTTTTTTCCTTTTATAATGACCCAAATATATTCAAAATGGTTTTCATTATTTTTTGTTGTATTTCTGTAGTGATACAGTTATTTTTTATATACAGCACAACTCCACTTTTTTTATTGTCTGTTTCTTTTAAACGATTTAAATTCCTTTAGCTGTATATTCCATTTATAGGCTTCATTCATCCACCAAGTTTCCATAATGGCAACAATATTATATCTCCCCTCAACTGATTTCTAGTTCACCCTGTTTATTCCTCCCACTTTGTGCACTGATGTATAGCTATTTTAATTCTTTTTTTTTTCTGACTCTGTATTTGTTTTCTACATAACCTATTTTGTGTCTGAGTTCCTCTTCTTCCTGTTTAAATAGTCCCTATGGTGTGGCATACGCTATCAAAAGTTTATTTTTTCTTAACATCAACCATAAATGGCACAAACATTTATGATAGAAATTCTGACAATCCTATTAATTTTAGGTTCCCGGGGACTGAAATATGCTGTACCAATTAACTCTCTGAACTCTCAATTATTCAGTTTAAATATTTATTCAGAAAACCCCTGAATTAAGCCTAGAGCCGAGGGAGTCCACTGTGCCTCAGATAGCTGGTTGTGAATCCCTCCTTGTGAAGTGGGGCCATAGGAATCAGATGGGTCTGTTGATCGTGTACCTGGCTCCTTGCTGCGTGACTACAGCCCTGCCTGAGCTGCTGGAGGTGCTTGCCGGGGTGGCAGTTGAGACTCCCAGACTTTTGGTCATGGGGGATTTCAACTTGCCATCAGCCAGCTTGTCATCAACGGTAGCTCAGGAGTTCCTGGCTTCCATGATGGCCATGGACCTGATTCAAGTAATTGATGGCCCTACACACATGGGGGGAGGCACACTAGATCTGATTTTTATCTCTGGACAGTGGATTAATGATCTGGTATTAGGAGATTTAGTGACGGAACCGGTGTCATGGTCGGATCATTTTCTCCTTCGCCTGGACTTTCGGACAGCCACTCATCACCGCAGGGAGACGGAGCCAATGCGTTGGTTCCATCCCAGGCGCCTGATGGATCCTGAGAGGTTCCGGATGGAGCTTGGGCCGTTCCCTGAGGATCTTGCCCACGGCACGACTGAAGAAATAGTTGCGGCCTGGGAGCGGGCCGCGGCTGGGGCTTTGGACCATGTCGTGCCTTTGCGGCCTCTGACCCGGCGTAGATCTCACTTGGCTCCTTGGTTCTCTGAGGAGCTGAGGGAGATGAAACGCCGGAGAAGACGCCTAGAGAGTACCTGGAGGTCTAGCCGTTCCGAGGCTGATCGGACACTAGTGAGATCTTTTACTAAGACCTACCTAGTGGCAATGAGGGAGGCGAAACGTTCCTACGTTTCCACCCTCATTGCATCGGCAGATAACCGCCCGGCCACCCTGTTCTGGGTGACTCGCTCCCTCCTTCATCAGGAGGGGCGGGATGACCCCCTACAGGGACATGCTGAGGAGTTTAACGGTTATCTATACGATAAAATCGTTCAGCTTCAGGATAGTTTAGACCAAAATTGCGATGATCCAAGTGGGATGGCAGAGGCACGTCTTGTTGAGGTTGTTTGGGATGAGTTTGAGACTGTGGCTCTCAAGGACGTGGACAGGTTACTGGGGAGGCTACATGCGACCACATGTTTACTGGACCCGTGTCCTTCCTGGCTGGTGCTGGCTACTCAGGAAGTGACACGAGGCTGGCTCCGGGGAATTATAAATGCTTCATTGTTGGAAGGGGTTTTCCCCGCTGCCTTGAAAGAGGCGGTGGTGAGACCCCTCCTCAAGAAGCCTTCCCTGGACCCAGCTATTTTGGGAAATTATCGCCAGTCTCCAACCTTCGCTTTGTGGCGAAGGTTGTAGAGAGTGTGGTTGCATGGCAGCTTCCCCGGTACCTGGATGGAGCCGTCTATCTAGACCCCTTCCCGTCCGGCTTCCGGTCCGGTCACAGTACGGAGACAGCTTTGGTCGCGTTGGTGGCTGACCTCTGGAGGGCCAGGGATAGGGGTTGTTCCTCTGCCCTGGTCCTATTAGATCTCTCAGCGGCGTTTGATACCATCGACCATGGTATCTTGCTGCACCGGTTGGAGGGGTTGGGAGTGGGAGGCACCGTTTATCGGTGGTTCTCCTCCTATCTCTCCGACCGGTCGCAGACGGTGTTGACAGGGGGGCAGAGGTCGACCGCGAGGCACCTTACTTGTGGGGTGCCTCAGGGGTCGATTCTCTCGCCCCTCCTGTTCAACATGTACATGAAGCCGCTGGGTGAGGTCTTCAGTGGTTTCGGGGTGAGTTACCATCTGTACGCTGATGATACTCAGCTGTACTTTTCCACCCCGGACCACCCCAACGAAGCTGTCGAAGTGCTGTCCCGGTGCCTGGAAGCCGTACGGGTCTGGATGGGGAGAAACAGACTTAAGCACAATCCCTCCAAGACGGAGTGGCTGTGGATGCCGGCACCCCGGTGCAGTCAGCTGCAGCTGCAGCTGGCTGTGGGGGGCAAGTTATTGGCTCCAACGGAGAGGGTGCGCAACTTGGGTGTCCTCTTGGATGGGCAACTGTCGTTTGACGATCATTTGGCGGCAGTCTCCAAGAGGGCCTTCCACCAAGTACGCTTGGTGCGCCAGTTGCGCCCCTTTCTTGACCGGGATGCCTTATGCACGGTCACTCATGCCCTTGTCACTTCCCGCTTGGACTATTGCAATGCTCTCTACATGGGGCTGCCCTTGAAGTGCACCCGGAGGCTGCAGTTAGTCCAGAATGCAGCTGCGCGGGTAATAGTGCAGTGCAATAATAGCCAGTAATAGCCAGTTGCTCCCATGTAACACCAATCCTGCGCAGTTTGCACTGGCTTCCTGTGGTCTTTCGGGTGCGCTTCAAGATTCTGGTTACCACCTTTAAAGCGCTCCATGGCTTAGGACCTGGGTACTTACGGGACTGCCTGCTGTTACCTTTTGCCTCCCACCGACCCGTACGCTCACACAGAGAGGGCCTTCTCAGGGTGCCGTCCGCCAAGCAATGTCGGCTGGCGGCCCCCAGGGGAAGGGCCTTCTCTGTTGGAGCTCCTACACTCTGGAATGAACTTCCCCCGGGTTTACGTCAAGTGCCTGATCTTTGGACTTTTCGCCGTGAGCTGAAAACGCACCTATTTATTCAAGCGGGACTGGATTGAAATTTTATTGGGGTTATTTATATTTTAAGATTTTAAATTGTTTTAATATTTCGGCCACATTATAATATGTTTTTTAATCTCTTTTAATGTTTATATAGTATTTTTACTTGGCTGGACACTGCCCTGAGTCCTTCGGGAGAAGGGCGGTATAAAAATCGAAATAAATAAATAAATAATTTAATACTAAGTAACTCCGTCTCTTTCTGTGATGGATGCAAACCATTTCTTTTGGATAGGTTTTCATCAGACCAACTTCAAGTATCATGACTAACATAACCAAAACCTTCTGTTTTACATCATTATTTTAACCATATTTTACACCTTTTCCATTTTGCTCCTCATTTACAGGTAATACCTCTAAAAAAGTAAATGTACAGACTATTCTGCTAAGTTCCTGCTGCAGGTTCTGGAAATCTTTTGAATAAGTCACTAATGCCAAGCGAGGCGCTTTAATCGCTGGCTAGAGAGACGCTTGGATGCAGGCAGGATTCAGTCAGCGGCCGCGTGGCGCTTGGATCGGGTGGGCAGCGAGGTGCATGGATCGGGTGGGCAGCAGCTTGTGCATAGGGACTACCCAAATGGCTGAAAAAAGTGATTTCTGACAGGTTCTCGCACTTTTGACCAGTCCTCACACTTACGACCGGTCATCATTTATACCTGTTGCAGCATTTTGTGCATAGGGACTACTCAGAGGGATGAAAAAGTTATTTTTGACCGGTCCTCACACCTACAACTGTCCTCATATTTTACATTTTGTGCCCCATCTTGTAACCGTGGTGAAGAGAAATGAGAGACATGGTTGTTAAAAATGCTGCAATGGGCATAAATGTGAGGATGGTCATAAGTGTGAGGACCGGTCAGAAATGACTTTTTTTAGCCCTCTGAGTAGTTTCTATGCCCATACCCATGGCCATCCGGTCACATGAGCAGCTAGGCTCGCCCACCCAGTCACATGAACAGCTAGCCACGTCCACCCAGTCACATGATCACCAAGCCACACCCCAAAATAAGCCACGCCCACAAAACCGGTTGTTAAAAGATTTGAATCCCACCACTGCAAACAGCTGAACCTGCCATCTTAGTATCCCTATTAAGTTCAGTAAGAGCACTGTGTCTATGAGGTAGGGACACACCAAAAGCTTTGTGTTTATGGTCCACAGGTCTCACTCACTCTGCCAGATCCAATAGTTGTCCATATTCCCCTTCTCCTGCAGGGTCTTTGTGGTAGAAAGAGCTGATAGTGAGGCAACTCAAAAGAACACACAGTTGAGTTGGACACAACTAAAGGAAAGAAGCAAAACAAGTTGTAATCAGCATGTTGCAAAGAGAATGTAGATACAAACCACAAAATAGTTGTTTATATCTGTTGCTCAGTTTACCTACTTGGAAAGACTTCTGTGAAATACTTTGACATTTTATTTTTCAGTTCCACTAATTATTGGCCTTCAATAATGGAATGTTTTCTCAACTTATTTACTGTTATTATTATCAATAAGAGGGAAATAGATATATTTCTTTTTGCTTTGTTTTTGAAATTACATACATTAATATATAACTAGTATTGTTTGCTTATAATTATTACTATGAAAAATCTATTAGACCTAGTTTTAGTTTAAAATTTAATTATTTCTTATTTTCTATGAAGGCCTGCTCATAAAAAAAATGAGCCTGTAAACTTCAGCAAACTGATTAGTAGTGGCTATGGTGATGAATGGCTTCAGCAACGTGATCAGTGGAAGAAAAAAAATACTCTGCCTAATGGTAAAAAACCTTTTTTAAACATTACATCATATTTAATATGCTGTAAAAGGTTGCTTAATAATCCCTGCTCTAATTTATAAGCCTGTTTTAATTATTGTGGTTCATAATATGAAGTATTTTATTCAAATTCTGCAACTTATCAGACTTGAATTCACACATCACAATATGGCAGTTGTATTTTCTTTTTAAAAAATTGATATTTTATAAACTCAGCCATTATTTGTATAAATTATAATTTACAGCTTACCTTGTGTGAATCCTGTCAATTGTGGCTTATTCAGCAATCCATAGTTAAACAAACTTAGTATGATATATGAAGCAGTCAGTTCTCTCCTGATTATAAGGCCAACAGAACATCTTCATTGTAAAGAAGAAATCATAAGCATTATTTTGCAGCAACTGCCATTAGTAAAGATATTCTACTTGAAACTATTTAAAATTATGGCATAATATGTCCATAGATTATATTCTAGTAGAACATTCATTTTATATTATGAATAATACTTAAATATATCTGAAGACATGTTCAGAGAAGTAAGAGCTTTTAAGATTTTGCAAAGCATATTAAAGAAGGTACTTTGCAAGGCATGTTGGTTCATGCCCAAGATCTTTCTTACAAGCAATAAAACAATCACACTTTATGAAAAGCTCTTGCAATTGTCTGCACGTAATTGTTTGTTGTTTATTTTATGCAGTTTATAGTCCACTCCAGTTGCACAGAAGTAATAGTATTCGGTTCCCCTTCCATATCTCAGATTAAAGCAAAACATGATATAGTTAATAAATTAAAGCCATAAAATCACAGTATAAGGCCCTAGGGATAATTGTAGACCATACTTTTGTATATATACCCTCACCACTGAACCATATCCATTTTTTTAAGGACACATAATCATGTTCAGCTTCTCTAGGGTTAGTTAGGCAAATCCTTTTTAAACACCAACAGGGAATGGGCCATTTGAGGGTCTGAGAGACTGCTGTCCAAAGAAGTGGACGAACAATAGAGTAGGCATATTATTCTAGCATCTATAGATGGCATTCTCTGAGCAAAGGACGTGGAGAGAGTTTGTTGTATTTGACAATATTGAGTGAACAGATGTTTTTGGAAGAAGACAATCCTGTAAATATTCAAACCATGAACCATATAGAGCAGTGATGGTTAACCTTTTTGGTACTGAGTGGCCAAAACGCATACTTGTGCCCGAACCCCCAAAATGCAATGTGAGCGCACCCCCGTGCATATACCCCATCCCCGCGCATGTGCCCTGTCTCCCCGTGCCCCATTTTGGCTTCCAGGTTGGTGCAGGCAGTTTTCCAGGCCCAAAATGGGATGTGGGGAGGATGCGCCATGTTTTGGGCGTAGAAAGCCACCAACCTAGAAGCCAAAATGCGGTACGGGGGCGCAGCGCAAGGCTTCATTGGGCCCCGTTTTAGGCCTGGAAAGCCTCCTGTATCACCCAGCACATGTGCTCGCCCCCACGCATGCACATGCATGTCCCTGCATGTGCCCCACCACCACACGTGTGGCAGAGACCTGAAGACCAGCTGGCCAGCAGGAGGCATGCACGCATGTGCAGTGGAGCTGGCCTGGGGCAACGGCTGGCATGCCTGCAGAGAGGGCTCTGAGTGCCACCTATGGTTTGCCATCATGGATATAGGGGCAAAACAGATGATGGTAACCACCATTCTAGAATTACATTCAATGTACAATGAATAGACAGTACTTCTCCAAAAATAAAGTATTGCAGGGGTGCAACAAGGAGTGTCTATGGCTACTTGAGCCATTGCATTCTGGATCAGATGTACTTTCCAAATGCATTAGCATAATCAAAGTGACTAGGAAATGAGTGACCATTGATAAAACCTATTATATGTGCACACACATTTACTGCACACACATAATAGTTTTATGAATTCAGGCACAGAAATATCAGTAGTCCTATAGGTTTTGCAGAGTGCAATTTTGAATGCTTTGCATAATCTTACTTGTTTTAAAAAAACCAAATTCATATTACATTTAAATGTTTAATATAGATCTTTTAATATAGATCTGTTTAATAGAACATCTTTTGTAATCACTTTGCTTTAAGCAAGTGTTTTGGACAATTGTTAAGACATATTGGGCTAAATTCTATCTTAGAAAAAGAGAAGCTATAGCCCTCCAGATTAATTTCTATTATCCATGGGACAAGATTGCAGTTCAACATCTTTTGGAAGAATCATAGATTTCCCTTCTCTTTATATCCAGAATGCATTTTAAGTAAAGAATTCCTTTTCCATTATTTCTTGCAGATTCTCTTCTTCCTCCAAGTGAGTATCAGAAGAAAATAGAAAAGAGGCAGAAAGCTAGGAAACATACATTGTCATACAAAAGAAAATCTAAATCTCAATCTGGACTTGAAATGGGTGCCCAGCCTAAGAAGTCACTCTTCAAGCTCAGAATGTATGCCACCCAAGATCCTATCCCAACAGCCCATTTCTGACATAGCCAAATATAAGAATTCTATTTTGCTGTTGTTATTTTTTCTTTGCTATTAGAAGAGAATTTAATAATTAGGAAATTAAGGCATATGGTTAATACAAATATTCTTTAATGTTAACCAAATATTGAATGATACATTCCTCCTCTTCTGAAAATACCAGAATATTCGGTAAAGTTTCTCCTTACAATGGAAAATAATTTGGCCTTGAATTGACAAAAATGAAAGGCAGAGTAAAATGACTGACTGACTGACTGACTCAATCAATCAATCAATCAATCAATCGTAATTTTGCATAATAACATAAATAAATAATAAAGTAGAAATTATTTCTACTTTATACATAATAGTGTCAGTTCGGAGCAGAATAAATGGGAGGTTATTTTGACCCCATGCGATCATACATCCTTTCACTACTTCTTCCAATTCTACTTCTACTTACATTAAAATGCATGATTTTAATGTAAAGTAGCTGTTAGTTATGCAGCATGCAAAATGAAATTTCTACAGCTTATACTAATGTCTCACTTTTGCACATTTCATGTAGGCCCTTTATTAGGAAATAATAGTAACAGTACTTTTATGTAACAGTAAAAAAATATAGAGTTGGTTCTAAACCAATTATTTGGATTCAGGCAACATTCATCAAATTCAGAATAGAATTTAATTCTTATGATAGGGAAGTTCCTTATTTTTACTTATGAGGTATTTGTGATTTTTATTTATGAGCTATTTGTGAAGAAAGGCATAGACTTAGGCCTCTACAATAATTCCATGAGCTATACTGGTACTCTTTATTTTTTATTTTTATTTATTTTATTTTGTCAAGCATGTATTGTATGACAGATACAAGTGTAAACATAATTTACTCTGTTGTAAAAGAAAAGAAAGAAATTACAAACTAAATGATTATTTAAAAACCCTGCATCCAGTGAATTAATGATATACTGGAAATGTTTTTGAAAGGAAATTAGACAAATATTAAACAGAGAACTCTTGTGCCAGAAGAATTCTTGTTCTTTTAACTATGGGTAGTCTTTGGCTTACAACCATTTGTTTTTTAGCAGCACTGAAAAAAGTGACTTATGACCATTTTTCATACTTACCATTGTTATAGCATTCCTGTGGTCAGGTGATGAAAATTTGAATGCTTGGCAATTATTGTATTGTATATGCAACTTCGTATTTATGAAGGTTACAGTGTTCCAGGGTCATGCGATCACCTTTCTTGACTTTTTGACAAGCAAATTCAATGGTGAAACTAGATTCACTTTACAACCATGTTTCTAAATTAATAGTGTAATGATTTACTTAACAACAGTGACAAAAAGGGTTGTAAAATGGGACAAAATTAATGAGTCCTTCGGGAGAAGGGCGGTATAAAAATCAAATAAATAAATATAAATAAATAAATTTAATTGTCTTGCTTAACAATAGAAGTTTTGGGCTCAATTGTGGTTGTAAGTCTTCTTTGGAGAATGAAACTAATTGCCTAAAAACAATTCTTTTTTCATCATATCTATCTCCTCAAATTGCAAGGTTCCACACTTCAGTAAAACAAATCCCACTGAATTTAGTATGATTTAGCAAAGTATGATTTAGTATGATTTAACAAAGATGCATGGACAAAAACATGAAATAATTGCTGGCTAAATAAATACTTAATACTAAGTATCTGAAGGCTGTATTTACATTATTTTAAGGAAACTAAGTCCAAGGAATGTTGTATGTTCATAATATTACAAAGTTAATTATAAAATTCACCTAGATATTTCATTATGACATTTATTTATGTAAATAATTAATTTGTATTCTGTTGTTAGGTGTCTTGACAGAGCACAATAGTATATCAAAAAGAAAATAACCTAACAATATCTTCTTGGTAAAAAATATAGTTGAATATTTCCAAAATCATTCCAAATTTCAGAGACATTTAAAGTAGTGCAGGCCAGAATATTTTACAAGCATAAAATATTTAAAAGCAATGTTGATTATTCTGTCAAGGAAAAGCATTTCAGAGTTGTAAACCAGTTTAGAGAAGTATTGTACCTATTAGTGGCCCTTCTAGAATTTGCTGTAGTTGTGGCATGACCTATAGAAAACACTCTTTATTAATATTAAATGATGCACTAAAAAAAGGAAAAGATAATCTCTGAGATTACAGCGCTGTATCTGTAGTTGCTTAAAGTTTAATTTGAAATAAATATCTAAAATCAAAACTTTAGAAGGCCCCCATGTTCTGTAATAGCTTTAAATAAGAGTTTTCCCATGTGTTATGCAGGGCGATCAATGTTTCAGAACTGGGATTACTTGGTCTTCTTGGTGGCAAGAATAAAAAATATTTTTATCTCCCACACAATCTGAACCTCCAAATATATCCATAATCCATCTTTTATTAATGGATGGATCTGAGAATATTTTAAGGCTAGGTGCTCTTGACTTTACTACTAACAGCAGCAGTTGCCAGAAGGGTCAGTATTTCAGATAATTATTGATAGACCTAAGCAGAAAAAAAAAATCTGCATCTATTTTTTAAAAAGCTCAGTCATTCACAATTGATATTAGTTTATATTTTTGCCAGTATTAAATAGTTAAGTGAATTGGAGTGTTTTTATATTTCATATATCCATGAAATTCCAAGTTTAGACTGTTTTAAAATCCTACATATTTTGTAAAAGCACTTTGAATATTTTGGGAATGAACCTAATATATTTAATTTGTATTGAATTCATAGTTAATTCAAAACCGTTTCATATGCAATATTTTATATAATATTTCAAGAACTCGTGGCAAGTCAAATTTAGTATTTACACTGTCTTAAATATTGCCAAGTAAAATTAAAATGAAGACAAATTGGGCAGTCATAGTCCTGGTTAAAGAAGTGATATTCCAGTTTCTGTGCTGTTCACTTCAAAGTAATTTTAAAATAGTGAAGCCCTTCTGTTTCCCTCCCCTCCTCTATATACTTCTTTTCTTTTTTAAAGCAGAAGCACTGTGTTTCAATTAGACTACTAATTTTCTTCTCATTTCTATTTTGCAGATTCAGAGACATTCCAGCCAGAATCGACACAAACAGAAATTGACTAAAAGCTGGTACTTCACAGAATTTTCACAGTTCTGTTGCTATTTCCATTCAGCACCGTGTGCAGGAAACTGATAAAGTTTAGGAAGCAGGCTGCAATAGTAATCTGCTAACCAAGTATAATAGGTGTCAGGCTTCAATCTGATAAACCAACTATTTCTAAGGCTCGCCTAGTGTCTTCTAAAGCCACACCTGTTGCTTGAGAGCTGATGAGTATCCCCAGAGTCATAGGACACTGTTAAAAAAAGGTATGCTTTGATATTGAACTACTGGAAAATGTATAGGGAAACATAAAAATGAGACCAACTTGAGCTTTATAGTGCTGACTTTATTTTTGTATCTTTTTCCAAATAAAAGCTAGTTATTTCATTTTTTATGAAATAAATTGAATGTCAGTAGAAATTATTTTTCAGAATATTGGATTGTACTGGTAGTTTTAAACACTATTTATATTTTGTTGTACTTTATATATAAACTTAAATGAATGCTTGAATTATATTTGAATAAACATCATTAGAAATTGGAAACAATTGTCCTTTATTTATGGCTCTTTTGAGTAATAATGTGATGTAAAGGTAAAGGTTCCCCTCGCATATATGTGCTAGTTGTTCCTGACTAGGGGGTGGTGCTTATCTCCATTTCAAAGCCAAAGAGCCGGCACTGTCCGAAGACGTCTCCGTGGTCATGTAGCTGGCATGACTAAATGCCAAAGGCGCATGGAACGCTTTTACCTTCCCACCAAAGATGGTCCCTATTTTCCTACTTTCATTTTTTATGTGCTTTCGAACTGCTAGGCTGGCAGAAGCTGGGACAAGTAACGGGAGCTCACCCCGTTATAAAGCACTAGGGATTTGAACTGCTGAACTGCCAACCTTTTGATCGACAAGCTCAGCGTGTTAGCTACTGAGCCACCGTGACCCTTAATGTATTATTATTGAGCAGTTATTTGGACCTCCAAACAAAAAATGTTCAGAAATACAAGATTTAATGACAGTTTCCATTTAATTTTAAACAAGATGGATATAATTTTTTTAATATGTTTTAGACACAACAACATATCAGGTCTTGTACATCACTTCTGGCAGCACCTGGTGGACTTGTCTGGTCTTGGAAACTCAGCAGGATCAGGACCAAATGCTTATAGAGTGATTTGGGAAATTCATAAAAATCTTGGAAAGAGACAAGGGCAAAGTACTGGTTTGGTTAAAAAGAAAAGCCTCATTATTGTGTAAAATAAGTCCTTAAGTTAAATTAAATTAAATTAAATTTCTTTATTACAAGCATTAACTGGAACAAATAAATAATTGAGATCATAACTTGACTCGAAACTTTCTTAGTCACTTATTAATGAATATTTTTGTTGCCTCAAGTGCAAGCCTGGCATTAGTTCCTGTAACATACTATTTGAAGTATGGATTTCACCACCTAGTAAAATCTTGGCACTGCGGCATTGCATGCTTAAGAGGTCTCTTCTGCATACAAATTCAGGATATAGGGTTGAAAGGGACCTTAGAGGTCTTCTACTCCAGTCCCATGCCCATGCAAGAGATCTTACACCATTCTGGACAGATGACATTCCGATGTCTTCTTAAAAATCTGCAATGATGTTGCACCCACATCCTTTGGAGCAAGATTTTTACTAATCGTTCTCAGTGTTAGGAAATTTCTCCTTAGTTCTAGGTTGAATCTCATGCCAAAAGAAGAATCAAACCAGAGAGAAGCCTACTAAGAGCCATGGTGAAGCAGTGGTTAGAATGCAGTATTGCAGGCTAATTCTGCTGACTGCCAGGAATTCGATCCAGACCAACTTGAAGTTGGCTGAACCTTCAATCCTTTTGAGGTCGGTAAATTGAGGACCCAGAATGTTGGGAATAATATGACAACTTTGTAAACCACTTAAGAGTGTGTTGTAGAGCACTATGAAGTGGTATATGTCTTAGGTGCTATTGCTATTGCTTATTCAGAATGACACTTTGAATGCATGACATGGTCAAAGTAAATCAGACTTAGTCTTATGATTTTAGCTTTTGGTGATGTATCTGGTTTTATATGATTTAACACCTCTCTGTTAGCTGCTCTGGTTGTCCATGATATACACAATAATTTACACCAGCACCACAGTTTAAAGGCGTCAATTTTTCTTTAATCAGCCATTCTTAGCATCCAACTCTCACACCCATATATCATTATAGGGAAGACTTGCTCTAACCAGCCTGGTTTTTGTATTTATATCAGTATCTCTGCTTTTCCAAATCTTATTCATTTAACCATTGCAATGCAACCTAAAATTATCGTGCATTTGATTTCAGGAGTAGAACTGCCATCGTGAACAATTTTGGATCCAAGGAAGATAAATTCTCAAACTAATTCAATTTCCTTCTGGTTGATTTTAAACATCTCATGTCTATTGGCAGTTCTTGTCATTATCTTTGTTTTCCTGATGTTATAACTCAGTTTTACTTTTTAACTTTTGTCCTGGATTTTCAAGATCATTTCAGTCAGTAGTGTTATATCATCTGGGTACCTCAAATAATTTATGGTTTCTTCCCCCAGTCTTCCCTTCAACATCAGGCAATTCCAGATCTAATTTTACATGATCATGTCAGTATACAGATTGAACAAAAGGTGATAAAATACATTCCTTTCTAATTCTTACTGATTCTGAGCCAATCTGTGTCACCATAAATTGTTGTCAGTATTGCCTTTTCATCAGTGTACAGTGATCTGATGAATCTGGTTAGATGGGCTGGAATACTCAAGATCCTGCAATAGCTTATTGTGTTCTACACAATCAAAAGCTTTCTATATTTGATAAAGCATGTATAAAGATCCTTTTGAAATTCACGTACATTTTCCATAATGTCAAGGTGATCATTTAAGAGCTGATCAGCTGATGAAATGAGGGGAATGAGTCAGCAGGGTCTTTGGCTGTTATTCCTTTAAGAGTTTGTGTAATAAAAGAAGGTCCTACTGGCATGTTGTTTGGTTTGTCACGTTTCTGTCCTGCTTTAATTGTATTTGTTGAGATACTGCTTGTAGCATGTGTATATATAGTATTCCTATATTCCTACTGTAGATAAAAATCACTATTTGATACAAACCACTGTTGACTGTACTTGCACTTGGATTAATACACGTGATAGACCTATGCACAGTCTGATAGGTTATGGGCCCAGAAAGTAGAGACACCCAGTGAGAGCTTGCTCCAGAATCAGAGGAGTAGTGAATCATGGTTTGCTTATGGTTGGTGGTTTTTTAAAAAAGACGCATGCAACATGGATTCTGTCAGCGCAATGGGAGGAGGTTTTGTGGTGTCTTCGGCTAAATGAGACACACTATCTCTCCTGGTTTGTGAAGATGGAAATGTACCTGCGAAGGGAGGAGTTGTGTATTATAGTTACTGATCCACCAGTAGCCCTGGATATTGGGGACCAGAGAAGGAATGAAAAAGTGTTGGCCAGCATAATCCTGAATTTGGAGGACAGCCAGCTGATACATATAAGGTGTCTCCAGTCTGCTAAAGAGTGCTGGGAGGCTTTGCACAGTGTTAGACAGACTGCGAACAGCAATGTAATGCTGACAAAGAAATTGTATAAGGCTCAGCTGAAACCAGGAGAGAGCATGTCTATGCATTTGCAGTCCATGAAAAAGATATTCCTAGAGTTAGAAGAGGAATGACATTTACTGAGGCACACAAGGTGTATGTGGTGCTCAATTCGTTAGACACTTCATGGTATGTTCCGGTGACTAGTCTAGAGTCTATGCAAGAGAGGGACTTAACCATGCAGTATTTGATTGGCCGCTGGAGGAGGAACAAAAACAGCTGGAGAGGCAACAAGGAAGGGGAGAAGATAACGCCTATGCCCAAGCCTAAACTGGAAACATTCCAAGATGCTAGCAGAGTAGCTGAGAACATTTGCACAGTGAAATGTTGCTTCATATGTGGTTCTACAAAGCATATCCAAAGACGCTGCTTTGAGAGGAGAAACAAAGGAGCAGCAAAATAATGGGCATAGAGCCACACAACCCACATGGAATGGTTCATCATTATTTTCCCTGGCAGCAGAGTTGCTGGAGAGCACTAGAAACATTTGGGGCAAGTCAGCATATTGCAAATGACCCATAAACACTTTCTAGCTTGAGACTAGCTAAACAAACATTTGTCAGTTTGGCTAATGGACAATGGTCTGCTGTAAAAGGAGAAGGCAAAATCTATATACATGAAATTGAGGAAACATTGGACAATGTATTGAATGTACCAGATGTAGACCATAATTTGTTAAATATTTGAAGTCTAGATAGTAAGTGGTATGAAATACTATTTGCTGGAGGACAATACACCATAATGAAAGGTGGGGGACTTTGCATGAAGTGTTAAGCAGAATAATTTATACATACTAGGAAAGCAAAAGAATGGGTGTGCACAAACACATACAAATACTCCTATGCATGATAATTGTGTATATTTATTACACAGGAGATTAGATCACACAAATTTCAGAATACCGCAAAAGATGCCAGACCTAACTGAAGGACGAAAGAAATGTTATATGTATTTAGATTGCACTGTTTGTAAAGAATCAAAGGCCAGGGTATATCCTGTAAGTAAGAAAAGCTCAAGGCATGCTATTTCTGAGGTTTCATGCCAACACACAGCACAAATTCTACAGAAGGAGAAGCTGTACAAAGCCCAATAAAGAGAAAATAGGAAAGCAGGTTAGAAGTAGTAGACATAGAAGGGGATAGATCTGAGATAAAAAGAGAAGCTACAGAATCACAGGAACAGATGATACCAAGGAGATCTGAATGAAGCAATAAAGGTGTACCTCCTGATCAGTTCTCAGCAAGTAGGGTTAGAGTATGTAATGTTCGGTTTGAACGCTGTAATTACCAAGAGATGTTGTTACCTAAAGCAGAACAGGACAAATGGAAGGAAGCTCTCGACAGTGAAATGGAGTCTTATGAATGTGCATCAAGTTTTTACCCCCATGAGACTACCCAAAGGGCAAAAGGTAATGGGATGTAAATGGATATTTTAAAAGGTGTTACACAACAATGAACTGCAACGTAAGGCACGGTTAATTGTGCAGGGATTTACACAAAAGAAAAAAAGTAAGAAGTGAGACCATAAGGCTAGCCTTGTCTTTAGCATTTGCATGCTGTTATATCATATATAATTTCGATATTTCCACTGCATATTTAAACACAGAGTTAGAAGACATATATATGGCTCAAGCTCCAGGTTATGAAACAGAGAACCATGGATATGTATATAAATTACATAAAGTCATATATGGTTCAAAACTGTCAGCAAGAAACTGGAATCAGTGCTTAGATGCTGCTCTCAGAATTTTTTGCCCATACTATCATCGTCTCCTTTACTTGTTCCTCTTCCAATTTCATATCTAATAAGTAGCTGTACATTTTCTTTATCAATTTTCCTTCTGTCCTTGTTAATATCTTGTCTAGTTCATATAGTTTAATATCTTTCTCATATCTAGAATGTATCTGCATTTATGAGTACCATGCCATATCAATCCCTTGATCGCTCAAGTCTTGTTTAATTTTGAGCTCCCCCTTTTCATTCAAAATATTTTGGAAAATACAATATTTTCCATGTTAATAACATTTGGATGAATCAGTGCTTCCATTGTTGAAAGCCAAACTGGTATCCTCAAGTAATGTTTTCTAATTTTCTCCCACACTAACAATAACACATTCCTAATATAATGTCTTTGGAAGTAACCATGTATTTTATTTTTCCCATACCACAAGAAGGCATGACAGCTCAATTGCAAATCATGCCCCTCCAAAGTCAATAGTCTTGTATGCTTCAATACAATCCATTCTTTCACCCATGTGAATACCGCAGCCTGATAATACAATTCCCAAGTCAGTAGCCCAAAGCCGCTTCTATCCCTTGCATCTTGCAGCATTTTTAAGCCTATTCTTGCTTTTTTTCCTTGCCAAATGCATCTTAAAATTACCGTATTTTTTTGGAGTATAAGACGTACCTTTTTACACCCAAAAAGAGGGTGAAAATCTGAGAGCATCTTATACTCCGAATGTAGCTCCGCCCACCCACCAGCCCCCACCTTCGGACATTTTCGACCTCCATGTGTTGCATTTTCGGGCGGTTCCTGTGGAACGAGCCTCTTTGGGATGGTCTGGGGCAGGGGAATCTGCCCTGTGGCTTCAGCAAACAACCAAGGCGGGCCCCACAGTTCGCAGCTGGTACCTCCTCTGGCCGGCCAGTGAGCAGCTCAGGGCAAACAATGACCACAGTGACTTCTCTCCCTCCCCAGCAATGTGAGGAGCCACCGCCACCACCTAAGCCCTCTCTGTGCCTGGGAGCCCCTAAAGCAAAACGTCCACCACCAGCTAGCCCAAAGCAATTCGCAGAGCCACGTTTCAGGCAGCGGCCGGTTTCCCTCCAATGTGCTTCAGGGAACCAGGGAGGAAAGCATTTTCAGATGGCAGCGCCAGCCGCATGGCATGCTTTTGGATTTGGGGAGGAAAGCACTTTACATAGCATAGCAGGAAATGGGGGCAGGGGGTTGACCTGCCATGGTCGGTGTTGGAGGAGGTGAGGCGGAGGAGTTGGGGTGCTGATGCCTTGAGAAGAAAGGTGAAAGGCAATCTCCCTGAGTTTGCATGGGCGGGCACTGCTTTTGCCAATGTGGATACCTCGGGTCACACCTTGCCTTTCCAGTGCTGGGAAACAGTGCTGGGGAAGGTGCAAGGATGTGGGAGGAAACTGACAAATGTGGCAACACATCAGCCCTTTGCATAGCATAGCAGGGAATGGAGGTGGGGGGTCTATTGGTCATTTGAAGGAGAAGGGGAAGATCAGGGGTGGGTTCCATTTTTTTTACTACCAGTTCTGTGAGTGTGGCTTATTTGGTGGGCGTGGCTTGGTGGTCATGTAACTGAGTGGGCATGGCCAACTTGAAGTCACTCAGGGCAAGGTGGGGTGGCACCTTGCTGTGAGTGACTTCAAGTTGGCCACACCCACTCAGTCACATGACCAATGCTGCAGAGACAAGGCAATTTTCCCGGCGGACAGCCAGAGCTTCGCCGCCTCCTCTTTTCCTCAGAGGAGCTGCCTCCAAGTCCTTGCAAAGAGACACACACAACACAACACAACAGACTCACACATAATGTAAAAGCAGCTGCACTTCACTCAAAATGGCCCCTGCAACAAGCAGGAACCTCACAAAGCCACAAAAAGCTTAAAAACCAACTTTCACACTTTACACACACATAACACAACACAACTGACTCTCTCTCACACACACACAAAATGCCACATACAGCTTTGTGAGATTTTGTATGTTCGTGTAGTTAGAGTGAAACACTACAGAAACACACCAAATCTCAGAAAGCTGCATAAATATTTTATTTTATTTTATTATTTTATTTTATTTATATTTTTTAGATCAGGAGTCTCCAACTTTAGTAACTTTAAGGTTTGTGGACTTCAATTCCCAGAGTTCCTCAGCCAGCAAAGCAGTTGCTCACTGAGGAGATGGATTCCAGGCAGACATATTCAGTTGCTAGCTGATGCAACTGATGTAAAGCATGGCTTTGCCAGCCCGAAAGAAGCTTTATGAAGTAAGTGAGGAGGGGGTGGGTTGGGTAGGCCAGAGGAAAAAAAAATTAAAAGGCTCCTTTGACGATCCAGCTCTGGGGCCTCTGGTGGCTCAGCAGACTAAGTCTGTCTGTTATTAACACAGCTGCTTGCAATTACCGCAAGTTCAAGTCCCACCAGGCCCAAGGTTGACTCAGCCTTCCATCCTTTATAAGGTAGGTAAAATGAGGACCCAGATTGTTGGGGGCAATAAAAGTTCACTTTGTATATAATATACAAATGGATGAAGACTATTGCTTAACACAATGTAAGCTGCCCTGAGTCTTCGGAGAAGGGTGGGAATCCACATTGCCAAAAGTGGCGCCCGCCTACGAAAGCTCAGGGTAATTGCCTTTTGCCTTCCTTCCCAAAGCATCAGCACCCCCAGCTCCTCCGCCTCACGTCCTCCAACACCGACCATGACGGGTGCAGTTAAGAGCATGCATCTTCCCCCTCCCCTTCAAATGACCAATCAACCCCCACCCCATTCCCTGCTATGCTATGCAAAGCGCTTTCCTCCCTGAATCCAAAAGCACGCCATGTGGCTGGTACTGCCACCTGAAAATGCTTTCCTCCCTGGTTTTCCCAAAGCACATTGAAGGAGAACCAGCTGCCGCCTGAAACGCGGCTCAGTGAATTGCATCAGGCGAACAGGCAGTGATGCTGGAAAGGAGGGACGTTTCGCTTTAGGGGCTCCCAGGGACAGAGAGCAAGTGAAGTCATTGTGGCCATTGTCTGCCCTGAGTTGCCCACTGGGGGGCCAGAGGTGGAACCATCTGCAAACCATGGGGCCCGCCTTGTTCGCCGAAGTCGCCGGCCAGATTCCCCCACCCCCAGACCATCCCAAAGAGGCTCTTTCCTCAGGCTGTGCCCCGATCCTTCCCGCACAGCATGCGAGGGGTCGCTTCAGGGAAAACAAGTAGCAGCGCCACCTTAAATGCTGGTAGGCAGAGGTAGAATTCTTTAATTAAGGTGCATCTTATACTCCGGTGCGTCTTATACTCTGAAAAATACAGTACTTTACTGAGTTCCTCAAAGTATTTTTTCTCCAATTTTATTGCAATTGTTTGAAATCGGTATAGTAGTCTTGGTAATATATTCATTTTTATTGTAGCTATTCTTCGTAATTAATTGCAGATTTTTTCCATTTCTTCGAGTCTGCTTTAATTTGTTGCATCATTTATAGTAATTATCTTCCTTAATAGTTACACATTTTGCTGTCAAATGAATCCCTAAATATTTTACTTTCTTAGTAATCTGGATGTCTATTCTCTTCAACAACTTTTTTTTTGCATGTCTGTAAGATTTTTAACTAATATCTTAGTTTTCTCTTTATTTATTTTCAATCCTACCACTTTGCCATATTTCTCTATTTTTTTAAATTAATTTAGACACTGAATATAGGAATACTGAGTGAGATTATTCACTCTGACCAGAATGGCTTTCTCTCTTCTAGACAAATTAGAGATAATACAAAAATAGTACTGAATATATTAGACTATTATGAGGCACATCCAGAAAAACAAATTGCCCTTGTTTTTCTGGATGCACAGAAAGCATTTGACAATTTAAATTGGAAATATATGATTAGACAAATTAGAGAAATGAAATTCAGCGACAAATTTGAACAAATGATTGAAGCAATTTATTCTTCTCAAAAAGCAAGCATAATAATAAACAGAGAAATTACAAAAACATTCGAAATAAAGAAAGGAGTCTGCCAGGTATGCCCACTGTCACCTCTGCTTTTCATTTTGACCTTACAGTCGCTATTGATGAAGATTAGAGCAATTTCAGAGATTAGGGGAACTAAAATTAGAACAGAAGAATATAAATTAATGGTGTTTGCAGATGATCTGGTATTCTTTTTGGAAGACCCAAAGGAAAGAGGACCCATATTAATACAGGAAATAGAAAAATATGGGGAGGTAGCAGATCTTAAAATTAATAAGACAAAATGATAGTTAAAAATGTAAGAACACAACAGGAAAGGGAGTTAGAAGAAAAATTGGGATTACAGAATGTGAGAAAAATTAAATACCTAGGAATTTGGCTGACAGGGAGATGTTCTCAATTAAAGAAGACAATTATATAAAACTTATGCAACAAATTAAAATTGGTTTGGAAAGTTGGGGGGCATTAAATCTATCCATAGTAGGTCGGATTGCAATGATTAAAATGAATATTTTTCTGAAACTGCTATGTTTTTTTCAAACCATTCCCATAAAATTAGGTAAGAAATTTTTCACAGAATTGAATCAAATTACAACAAAATTTATATGGGCAAAGAAAAAAGTAAGAATAAAACTATCAGACCTTCAGGACAGTAGAAGCAGAGGTGGCTTAGGGCTCCCAGATTGGCAACTTTATTATCAGGCAGCAACCTTAGTTTGGATTAAAGAATGGATCAATTTGAGAAATAAAAAATTACTCAATTTGGAAAGACATGATTTTAAAAAAAGGATGGCATGCCTTTCTATGGGACAAATCTCATTCATATTTCTTACAACATAAAATACAAGAAGCCCTGATGCAAACATGGCAAGAAATAAAGAAAAAACATTATATGAAAATCCCTAACTGGGTTTCGACAATGGAAGCAATGATCCATCCCAATACTCTGAATCTAAATAAAATGGCAAAATACAGTGAAATTCTAGATAACCAGGAGAATCTAAAAAATAGGCAGGAATTGGAAGAACACGGAATAAATATAGATTGGTGGCATTACTTACAATTAAAATCAAGATATATAAAAGATAAAGATGAATACGGTATTGAAAACCAAAACAATTAGACAAACTATTGACTGGTCCAGATGAATAATTAATAACTAAAATTTATAATTATTTATTAGAATTTGACAGAGCAGAAGATATAGTAAAAGGAACTATAATATCCTGGGCTAGAAATATTGGGCATAATATCGAATTAGAGGATTGGGAAACAATTTGAAACAAAAATTATAAACTAACCAGACTGGCAAAATACAAAGAAAATCAATATAAAATGTTACCGTTGGAATTTGGCACCTAATAGATTGGCAAAAATATATCTAAATTTAAACCCCAATTGTTGGAAATGTGGACAAAAGGAAAGTACCTTCTTTCATACATGGTGGTCATGCTCCAATACAAAAAAAAATACTGGATGAAAATACATAGTTGGATACAGGAAGTAACAGATTTCCAGATAGAATACACACCACCGCTGTTTCTTCTAGGAGTGATGAAAGCAAAATATGAAAAAAAACCCATATATTATTTTACATATGACAACGATGGCAAGATTGGCACTTGTGCAATGTTGGAGAAGCTCAAATACACCCTCTGAAGAGTTAATAATTAGAAAAATATTGGATTGCACCGAGATGGACACTTGAACTGAAAGGACGGATGGATTCGGATTTTTATATAATATGGGAAAAATGGTATAATTGGGTCGAAAATAGAAAAAAAGGGGAAATAATAGATAGTAGAATTAGTAAGAATTAGAAATTCTAATTAGAATTAGTAATATAATTTAGTAAAATTATAAAGAGTATAGGAGAACACTAATGGGATGATATGTAAATTGTCACAGTCATGCACAAGAGTTGAATGAAAATTGTTTAATTGTTAAAATTCAATAAAATTTATATTAAAAAAAGGAAAAAGTTTTCTCAGAATAGTATACACAGCCTATCTTTTCTTAAACATTCAGAGCAAAGAGTTACAGATGTCACATAGTGTGATACCTGCCATTACCGCCCTTGCATTACTTTCACAGAGCATTAATCCTATGTGGTATTTTCAGTTACAATGGCCATTAGGAGGCACTATATGATTGGTTTCATCTATATTGGAATTTTCAGACATAATAGCCAGATCTTATGCTATGGGGATGTGTTTAGCTCCAAAGCTGATGCAGCTAAAGCATGAAGTCTGTGAGTTAAAATCTTGATATAAAATTGGAACCAATATAGCAATACCTAGCTAACTTATATCTGAAACTCTTTAAAAGTATAGAAATGGGATTTAGATTTTTAATTGGACGGAATCTCAGTTAAATATTTTATGGTACAGAATTCCTTTTGAATCTATTTCAGCAAATCATCAAGACTTGACATAAGTAGTATTTTTTTAAACAAGTTTTTATTGATTTTTTAATTCCCCCCCACACACACACACACATACATAGTTTATGAACAGAGTATTGGCCATATCATATCTTATACAATTTAACATATCCAAATATATTTTACTTTATTCAATTTCTGCCAATGTATTCTTTTTCCATATTTCAATCATGTCTTAATATTTCCATGCTCATTTATATAAATCACATCTTCTTTCGCCCTCCAGTTCTAATTTCACCATTTTTATTAATATTTATTCTCTTTTATTATATTTTAGGTATTTCAATTTTTATCCTGATATATTCAAACATATTCGGGGTTGTCTTTCTTCCATTTCATCTTTTCCATTTTACAGCAATCTTCCTTCTTCTTCTCTTCCGCTCCCTCCTACTTTCTTCTCTCCTCTCTTACTCCTTCTCTATTTCCCCTTCCTTTCTCCCCTTCCTCCATTCTTCCTCCCTATTTAACTTTCTCTCCTACTCTTATTTCCCCTCCCTTTCTTCCTCTCCTCTTCCCTTTCTTCTTTCTCTCTCCCTTCTTCCCCCTTTCCGCCTTTCTCCTTCTTCTTATCGCTCTCTATTGCTGTATTCACTTTCATTTCAATATTTTGAACAATGGTGTCCAGACAACCCCTATTTTCCCATTTATCAAATATATTTCTCAGCATTCCCCTCATATGTTTTAACTATTAACATTGTTTTCATCTTATTCCATTTTTATCTTACAACCTTTTAATTGATAAAACTTCAATCTTTTAATTGATCTTACAATCTTTTAATTGATACACCAACAATGGTGTCCAGACAACCCCTATTTTCCCATTTATCAAGTATATTTCTCAGCATTCTCCTCATATGTTTTAACTATTAACATTGTTTTCATCTTATTCCATTTTTATCTTACAACCTTTTAATTGATACAACTTCCATCTCTTATTTTCTTTAAAATCTTATTCACAATTCAATAATTATTTTTCTCTTCCAATAGGATACATCATTTACTAACATTTCAATTTTATTCCATTTTACATCTCAGTTTCAATTATTTTCACTTATACACCATATTGTCTTTCATATCTCATCTGCTGGACTATTTTTCTTAAACAATATACTTTTTCTTTTTTTTTTTACTTCTTCTCAGTTTTATATCTTAATTTCAATCAATTTTTTATTCTTTTCTATATTTAAAATATAGTTCTTTACCATCCATTATAATTCTTCCATATTCCATGCATTCTCAGACAATAAAAGATATATCCCATTATGTCTTTCACATTTCATCTACTTCTCCATTTTACATTAAACAGCATATTTCTTTTTTACTTCTTACATTCACTTCATTTCAACCTTTTTTACTTCCCTTTTACAATAGTTTATATCAGGGGTGAAATGCTCCCGGATCGGATGGGATCGCGCGATCCGGTAGCGATGGCGGCTGCTGGTTTGGAGGACCGGTAGCAAAAATCCCTGGCCCCACCCCCTGCCTCTGCTGAGCCGCACCATCTGCAGAGGGTTTTTTTTTTTACTTTTAAAAGCCGGTTTTGCTTCAGCAGAAACAGGCCTTTAAAAGTAAAAAACAGCAGAACCTTACTTGTACTCTTACTTGTAGAAAACATGTTTTCTACAAGTAAAAGTAGAGATTCTAAGGCACTTACCTGATTACTGATGAACGCATGGCCACAGCCCGAAAGAAGTTTCAGTTTCAGCCCAGACAGAATCGCTCAGCTAATTTATTAATCTATTTCCTCGGTGATCAACTGGCTGGCTTTGCTAGCTGAGGAACTCTGGGATTTGAAGTCCACAATAAAATAAAATAAAATAAAATAAAATATTTGTGCAGCTTTCTGAGATTTGGTGTGTTTCTGTAATGTTTCACTCTAACTACACAAACACACAAAATCTCACAAAGCTGTATGTGGCATATTGTGTGTGTGTTGTGTGTGTGTAAAGTGTGAAAATTGGTTTTTGAGCTTTTTGTGGCTGTGTGAAGTGTGAAGTGCAGCTGCTTTTACATTGTGTGTGAGTCAGTTGTGTTGTGTTGTGTTGTGTGTGTGTAAAGTGTGAAAGTTGGTTTTTGAGCTTTTTGTGGCTATGTGAAGTGTGAAGTGCAGCTGCTTTTACATTGTGTGTGAGTCAGTTGTGTTGTGTTGTGTGTGTGTAAAGTGTGAAAGTTGGTTTTTGAGCTTTTTGTGGCTATGTGAAGTGTGAAGTGCAGCTGCTTTTACATTGTGTGTGAGTCAGTTGTGTTGTGTTGTGTGTGTGTAAAGTGTGAAAGTTGGGTTTTGGTACCTCTTATTGTTTTTTTTTATACTTTGTTTATTATTTTTATTATTTATTGTTATTGGCCACACCCACCGAGTCACGCCCACCAATTAAGCCACACCCACAGAACCGGTAGGGAAAATTTTTAGATTTCACCCCTGGTTTTTATATTTCTTCTAAAATACATCTTACCTAGAATTTCTACAACTATTCTAATTTCTTTTCTGCTACTCATTTTTCTACTTTAACCATTTTCTTTCAGCCTCTCCAAAATTCCATTTCTTAGTATTTTTCTCCCTTTCTCCCATTCTCTTATCTTCTTCTTTTTCTCTTTCTTATTTCTTTCTTTCCACCTTTCTCTAATTTTTCCCCATTTCCTCCTCTTCTCTTTAGTCTGTCACTGCCAATCCCAGTGTAATCACCTATTTTTTTACTTTTTTAATTTTTCCCCTCAATCTTTTCCCATTTTCTTTTCTTTTCTTTTTTGAAATATCCTGCCCCCTCTCCATTTCTATTCCATCACTGTCAATCCCAGTGTAATCATCTATATTTTTATCTTCAATTATTTCCTTTTCAGCAGTATATTCTTGTTCCTCTTATTTCTTCCTCATAATTTCTTCATCTTTTTTTTTTTACTTTTTAGTCACATCTATCTTCTTGTTTCCCTTAAACGATTCTCTCACCATTTGAAGCATCTCCCTTAATTCCTCATACTCATTCTCCCAACTCTCCATATTCTCAATTTAAGGAAAGAGGATTTTTAAATTTATTATTTTAACTTATATATAGTTCAAATTCCAAATATTGTTTTTTTTTATACTTTGTTTATTATTTTATTATTTATTGTTATTGGCCACGCCCACCGAGTCACGCCCACCAATTAAGCCACACCCACAGAACCGTAGGGAAAATTTTAGATTTCACCCTGGTTTTATATTTCTTCTAAATTACATCTTACCTAAAATTTCTACAACTATTTTAATTTCTTTTCTGCTACTCATTTTTCTACTTTAACCATTTTCTTTCAGCCTCTCCAAAATTCCATTTCTTAGTATTTTCTCCCTTTCTCCCATTCTCTTATCTTCTTCTTTTTCTCTTTCTTATTTCTTTCTTTCCACCTTTCTCTAATTTTTCCCCATTTCCTCCTCTTCTCTTTAGTCTGTCACTGCCAATCCCAGTGTAATCACCTAATTTTTTACTCTTTTTATTTTTCCCTCAATCTTTTCCCATTTTCTTTTCTTTTCTTTTTGAAATATCCTGCCCCTCTCCATTTCTATTCCATCACTGTCAATCCCAGTGTAATCATCTATATTTTTATCTTCAATTATTTCCTTTTCAGCAGTATATTCTTGTTCCTCTTATTTCTTCCTCATAATTTCTTCAACTTTTTTTTTTTACTTTTTAGTCACATCTATCTTCTTGTTTCCCTTAAACGATTCTCTCACCATTTGAAGCATCTCCCTTAATTCCTCATACTCATTCTCCCAACTCTCCATATTCTCAATTTAAGGAAAGAGGATTTTTAAATTTATTATTTTAACTTATATATAGTTCAAATTCCAAATATTGTCTCTTTTTTTCCTTTTCTATTTCCAAATAATGTCCAGTTCAGATGTTTCTTTAAGCCATTCCAATTCAAATCTTTAATCTTCCCAGTCCTTTTTTGAAGTTATACTGCATCTGTTTAAACAAACACTCCTCCAGCCTTTCCCATGATAGCCTAAGCAATGCAATGTTTTTTCTCTCTTCCAGCCGATGTTTCTCTCCAATACACAAATCCCCAGCAACAAAATGTCACTTGTTGATCCATAAAAATAGTTACTCCGTCTTCCTCAATTAAGTCCTTTTGTTAGTAAAAGATGCTTTCCCTCAATTTTTTTCTCCCTTTAGTATTTTTAATTTCTTCCAAATCCAATTTTAAATCCAGATGGAAAGTTATTTCTTTTAGGGCTTTAGTCTTAGAGTTCCTCTTTGCTGTTTGTTTCCCTTCACTTTGAATTTCCGTGTGCCAATTAACCGCTAATTTCACGTTGGAAAGTCTTTTGAGCTTTAAGAATTTTTTCTTCTTACCTGTGAGTTGGCCAATCACTGACCTGGTAAAAAAACTCCATTCAAATCACCGCTCCTGCTCAATTCTTTTGTGTGGCCGCCCCGCCTTTGACAGCTCCTAATGGCTGTTTTTTCTCACCACTGGATCGAAGGCTAATGCCAGCACTCCAAGGAATTTGCAACTTCCCTGTTTGCACCAGCCGGTGCTTCCTTTCTTCGCTGTCCTTCCAGGACCGCTATGATCCATAAAGGACCTCCAAAATGACTGGAATTTCAGCATTCTCTCTGGAGCATCGGGATACACTGTCCCGTCGCAACAATGACCACACCACCCTTTCTGACATGAGTAGTATTATATACTCCATTAAAATTACATTACAAATAGTCCTTATTTAACAATACTATTTGGAACCAGAAATTTCATTGTTAAGTTGTAAATAAAAAACAAACAAAAAACACATTTATTTATTTATTATTTATTTATTTATTATTTAAATTTGTATACCGCCCTTCTCCCGAAGGACTCAGGGCGGTTCACAGCCAGATAAAATAGACAATAATATTACAATATAAATACTATTAAAATACAATTAAAAAACTTATTCAATTGGCCGAAATTAAAATTTAGAATAAATGATAAAAAACCCATTAAAAAACCCACAAATTTAAAAACTAATCCACATGACCACAGACCAGAGATATCAGTTCCAGCAATACCAGATGTCATGATTAAGTGAGGGGCACATAGATCCCTTGACTGCAGAGATGTTGGGATAGCCAGAAGTACAAGGACTGGTTATTACTATGGTATCATTTATTCAGCACAGTATGTTTGAATAGTCGCTGAATAAGTGATTATTAAATATGGATTAATTGCAATCATTCTATAATGTATTGGCAAGAGTGTAAACAGACAGACACATATTTGCATCTTTTGTGACAGTGTCTACTTTGCAAAAATGTTTGGTCAAACTTTTGAGGAAATACGAAAATCCATATAATTACATTTCAAAATGAATTACAGAATAGACAATAGAAATATTTATTTCCTACAACAAATAAATCATATAATTACATTTCAAAATTAATTACAGGATAGACAATAGAAATATTTATTTCCTACAACAAATAAATCATATTGCATAAAATGTTACACTTCTCTTCAGATGTAATGATCTGAGGAAATTAAATTGAAGAAGAGGAGGAGCCACAGGCAAGGCAACTGTCAGACAAAAGAAATCTGAGCCCAAAGCAAAAATGGAATTTGAGAAAGACTTGATTTTCCCTAGTTCTGTTTAGAATTAAAGAACGGAGAGGGGACGCATATTCATAGTTGTCAGATTTTGGTACAATCCAAAAAATAAAAATAGTTTTAGTATTCGTGTCTCTGATGTCCAAGTATGGCTTACCTTAGTATGGCCAGAATTGTTCTTATAAATCACTGGAAAATGAATGCATAATTGTCACTAGATCAATGATATTTTAGAATGGGAAATTACACTAGCAGAAGAAATTAACCCAGCAACAAAAATATTTGAAAAATGCCATAATGAAGAATAGGCATTCTTGGGAGTGGGTATATTTGGACACCATCATTTAATTACATTAATACATTTTTTCTTGATGAAATTGTCTCTGTTGGCAGAAATGTCACTTTGGATACATGTATTGTGTACACATGGCTTTGAATTCAGGTGGGACTTGGCTTAACAATTGTAATTGTGATCTAGGTTCCTAGTGGACTATCATTTAAGTATGAACCAGTAGTGTACTGCAGCTGCCAGAAAAGCAATGAAGTCCTAGACTGCATCAACAGAGGGATAGGGTCAAGGTGAGAAGTGATAATGTCAAAATACTGAGTTCAACTTCACATTCTTACTCCCTGTTCCTTGATTTCATAAAAAAATGCAATCCACTGCAATTGATGGAAGCTTGTTAAAGAGAGACCCAACCTAGAAGTTAAGAGAAATATTCTGAGGGTGAGAACAAGTAATCAGTGGAATAGCTTGTCTCCAGGAGTTGTCGGTGCTCCATAAGTGGAGATTTTCAGAAATAGATTGGACAACTATTTGACCAGAACAGAATAAGGCCTCCTACCTGGAAGACTTTCAAGGTCCCTTCCAGTCATATGATTCTATGAATTCCCTCTCTTGCACAGGAACTCTTGCAGTCTTCACATATGCTCTAAGTGCCTAGCCCTAGATAATACAATGAGGATGAAGTTTGCTGATGAACTGCCCTAGCTTACTAGCACTGCCATAGCAGAACATTAAATGTTGACATCATTATGATAACACATCCTTCCTCTAAGTCAATCTTATACTATAAGTAAGTTGCATAAAGGCAGTTCCATAATCATTTTAGTAATGCTATTGATTTTCATTTGATTGTAAGTTGCATACTATTTATGTAATTTATTTTTTCTTTGAATTATAGGAGATTCAGTATTGAAAAATGTTTTCTTGATTAGTTGATCTCTAGTGTATTTTGTGTGGTATGTGTAATTTCAAATTTTCTGATATTACCTCTTTTTAAATGAATTTTCTGGAATAACTGAAGTGACTGTCTGAATTTTTTAAACAAAGTTCACAGAAGTATACAACTTTACACATCATGTTTTTTGTTTTATCCTCATTAACAGCCTATTTCACACCTTTTAAGTTGCAAAAACAGAATAAATTATGTTCTGCAAATGTACCTTTAAACCACATCACATATTTGATACTACAAATATTTTATAATTACATAAACCTGTAATGAGATGGGTGGCAAACAAATTAAATAATAAATACTTTTATAAGAACACTTGCAATTCACCATAGTTCAGGGATATCTAATGTACATGTAAGAGATATTCTTTTGTAGAATATCTACCTTGTAGCATTTCCCCTATTTCTTTGAACAACTGATACATAAGCTTTAAAAGATTGTATAGTGTTTAATTCTCTTTCTCATGGAACTGGTGCATGATTGGTTGGGGGCTAGAGACTAAAACATTTGAAGAACAGTTGCGGGAATTGGGTATATCTAGTCTATTGAAAAGAAGGACAAGGAGTGACATGATAGCAGTGTTCCAATATACGAGGGACTGTCACAAAGAAAAGGGCATCAATCTATTTTCCAAAGCAGCAGATGGCAAGACAAGACCAATGGATGGAAATTAATCAAGGAGAAGCAATCCAGCACTAAGGAGAAATTTCCTGATGTGAGAACAATCAACCAATGGAATAACTTGCCTTCAGAACTTGTGGGTGCTTCATCACTGGAGGCTTTTAAGAAGAGATTGGACTGCCAGTTGTCTGAAATGGTAGAGGATCTCCTGCTTGAAGAGGAGGTTGGGGAAGAAGACCTCCAACATCCCTTCCATCTCTGTTATTTTGTTGGTCATCAATAAGACATTTTGGTTGCTGGTTGCTGATTTGATTCAAATACTTCTTTGAATTGGGCCAAAGTAGAACATGAGTCTCTTGTATTTTGACTCATAATAAGATTGACCTACTTCTGTTTGGGTATTGTGGGTGATTCTCTGATCTGTTATTTTATGTTATGTCATTAAAAAAATGTAGGTATGGTAGTTAAACTAACTAATAGGAGAAAGATATTTTGCTATCTGGAGCTTGATGCAGTTTAGCTTGTTGGAAGAAATGTCCATCTGGGTTCAGTTCCAAGTGGGGAAAGACACTGGAAACATAGAGACTGCTTGGAAAGATGGTTTAATGGTAGACAGGTTCACATGGTTTGAGTTCCTGAACAGAAAAAAAGGGACAAGATACTGAGCGTGCCTTGGTTTTATGCTTTTTCTGAGCTTTGGACTTCTTGGGGCACAGGAAGAATATCCTGATTGTTTGTCAGACTCCCAGGGGTTGGGGGTCTTAGCTAGCCTTGCTGGTTGATGTAATCTTCCCAGGTGCCATGTGGTGAGTTTCTGTTGCTAGATGGGTCCTATCGTGTTGCAGATGATGGCCCATTGGCAAAAGTGGGGAGAATGAGTTTCTGCCTCTGGCCCATTGACAAAGGTGGGGGGAGGCAGGGAGCTGCAGGGAGCTGCTTTGTCCTTAAAACATGTTTTTCCATTTCTCATCCAGGGAAATATAATATTCTGCCCTTTTTAATATTTTCTAAAATATTTCATTCTTCTAGGAGAGGCGTGGGTGCTAACTTCCTACAAGCTGATATTTTCGTACTGCTGTATATGATTCCACTCAATGTGGCCTTTTCACAACTATGATAGAAAGAAATAATAAGTTAGAGGATGATGTGGCAGGTTAGGCACAGAAAGCCATCACCAAAATAACTGACAGCACGGTGAACAATGGTTTTCTTAAAAAGACGAAGCAGGTCCAAATTATTATTATTTATTTTATTATTTCATTTTGTCACAATAGTATACACAAACATTGTCATAAATGAAACAACATATCATGAAGAATATATATATTTGTTTTCTGAGGTCTTTTGGTCTTCTAACCAAAGACCTACATATTTATATATATATATATATATATATATATATAGGTCTTTGGTTGTATATAAAATATGCATATAATATAAAATATGCATCAGCTATATTAATTTGATATAATGAAGGGAACAATAGGACAGGAACGGTAGGCACTTTTGTGCTCTTATGCACGCCCCTTATAGTCCTCTTAGGAATGGGGTGAAGTCAATAGTAGACAGTTTTTTACACAGCTTGCTTTCGCTTGCCTGTTAAAAGATCAGACGTCTCCTAATTGACCTGCCTAGACCGTCAGGAATAAGAATGACTAAGGAGATATGTTGTAATATTCGTTGCATCAGCGACGACATTGAATAAAGCACTTTCCAGCGAGTTCACACAGGGCACAATCACAGACGCTCTGTAACCTACTACCGCCTGTAACTTTCATCGCTTTTCCATAGGCTCAGAAACGCGTGCGCACGCGCACCTGCCCCGCTGCTCTCTGCTGGCCGGCGACCTCCTTCTTTCCTTTCACTTCTTTTTGGGCTTTCTCAGGTAAGGATGCTGAGAAGAGGGCCAGCGAAAGGGTGGGATGACCGGGCGGGCTGCTTCGTCGCGGGTCCCTTGGGGCATTTTGTAGGAAACTAAAAGGCTCTCCTTTCTACCCGCCTCACTTCCTCCCAAGCTTTCTGTTTTTGCCATTTCGGCGGCGCGAGAGAAGAGAGCGAGACCCAGCGCCCGCCACGGATGCCCATTATGATGTCGCACGGCCGCCCGCCCCGCCCAATTGATAGCGGGGGTAATCGGCCTGCTATTACGAAGCCCCGAGTCTGTCCGACTTGTAGGACTGTTTTTCTCCCGCCCTGTTCGATCCGCGCCCCACCCAAAAGAAGCCGATCCGGTCAGGAGGAACTGGCGTGGGGTAAAAACCAGGCTGGGAAAGCAACGTGCGGTATCGACACGCAGAAACCGCTGTGTTACTCAATTGTTGCATTAACTGTGACTGTGATTTTATGTGGTTTCTGGGAAAATGTGCATCGCAACGAAACGTATACCGAGTCCGTGTATTTCCAGAAACCAGTTCCTTATTTGCATAATTTGTGTAGTATTTGGTGCAACTTTCCGTTTCCATTCTTTCCCCACTCAGAATCTGAGGAAATAGAATGGCCACTAACGATGCTCTGAAGAAAAAGACAGAAGACAAGCAATGTGCAGAGTAAGAATTAAACGGAGCTTAGACACTATACCTCAAAAATGAATGGAAAGGAATAAATCTATCTATCTATCTATCTATCTATCTATCTTAGAATAAAGAAGTTGATCATACAAAGATGTATTCATGATCATATCAGTAAAATAAAAAATTTCAAGAGATATACTAATTTAGACATACTAGCCTTGTTTGAATATAGTTATTTGAGATTACAAATCTATTTAACTGTTTATTGATAGAGATGCCAGAGTTTGTGTCCCTAATCCACACCTTAAGAAAATGAAAGATGACATCTTATATCATTTTGCCCTTGGGACTGCTACTCATGATTTTCCTGCCTTATTTGGAGATGTAAAGGTAAGAAAGAAAATGGCTCTAGACCAGTGGTAGTCAACCTGGTCCATACCGCCCACTAGTGGGTGTTCCAGCTTTCATGGTGGGTGGTAGGGGTTTTGTCCATTACTGAAGCACTTTCCTTTTTTTCAATTTAATTGACTTTTTAAAAAATGTTCATTACATTATTTAAAAACATTTTCATTAGGTTTTCCTAAAATTCCCTGTGACAATTTAAATTTCTGAAAATATACTATTTGTATCGCCCGTGCATAAGGTTAGTTCACGTTACGTAAGTGAAACTAAATGGCGCTATAGTGCGACCGCAAACAAAAGAGCCTCATCCCAGAATAGCTCGCGCATCTCCCCACGAACCGGTGGACAGTTAGAAAATTTTACTACTAACAGACATACAAAAGTGGGCGGTAGGTATAAAAAAGTTGACTACTCCTGCTCTAGACAGTTAAATGAAAGCAATTGTTTTCCCTTTCCATTCTGCATTCAAGTCCTATGAGTGTCTTTCTTTTTTTCTAATGCTATTATATCAGAAATGGGTTGAGATAGTTTGCAGAATCAACTTAAAAACCAAATAACCTGGATCCAGAAAAATAGTGGTAAGGGGAGGAGGCTGATCATTCTCAACTACTCATATTTTATGTCCTACCAATCATTCTATTAAAGCAGTAGTCTCGCCAAGAGATAAAGAGAGGGGGGAAAACTTTCTCCAAGAATGCAGAGATATACAGACACCATGTTTCCATATTCAGTAGTTTAATGACTTAATCAGAGACTGGCCCTTTGTCCGAGCCCTACTATTTCTGTGGTTCTTCCTCCCCAAGTAATAAGCATGCCACTAGATGAGCAAGGTGAAGACAACGTGTGATCATCAGTAACTGGTAAACTGGAACTCCTCTTATCTCTTTAATGGCTATGCTAAATTAGCTGAATTAATCTTGGAATAATAGACATTACTTAATTTTTTAATAGGGTCTTTCACTTTCTTCCTGGAGGCCACTAGCCTCATTTCAAAATACTCTGGAAGATGTTTTAAATGATGTGCAGTCAAATAAAATGGATCCCTCATTACACGGAGTCCTCAAATTACAACTGGTCACTTGGAGACAGTTTGATGTTATGATGAATGCTTGAAAACAATTTGAAATTCCAGTTTATTTTATTTTATTTATTTTATTTTTTCACATTTATATACCGCCCTATCTCCCTAGGGACTCAGGGCGGTTCACAGGCAAATAAAAAAGATACATATAAATACAGAATAAAATATCCATTAAAAAACTTATTTGATATAGCCAAATAATTAAAAAGAACCATATATATAATAAAACCCATTAAAATCTAAATTTAAAATTTAGTCCAGTCCTGCGCAGATGAATAGATGTGTTTTAAGCTCGCGGCGGAAGGTTCGGAGGTCTGGAAGTTGACGAAGTCCTGGGGGGAGATCGTTCCAGAGGGTGGGAGCCCCCACAGAGAAGGCTCTTCCCCTGGGTGTCGCCAAACGGCACTGCCTGGCTGACGGCACCCTGAGGAGTCCCTCTCTGTGAGAGCGCACGGGTCGGTGAGAGGTATTCAGTAGCAGCAGGCGGTCCCGTAAGTAGCCCGGCCCTATGCCATGGAGTGCTTTAAAGATAGTTACCAAAACCTTGAAGCGCACCCGGAAGGCCACAGGTAGCCAGTGCAGTCTGCGCAGGAGAGGTGTCACATGGGTGCCACGAGGGGCTCCCTCTTATCACCCGCGCAGCCGCATTCTGAACTAACTGAAGCTCCGGATGCCCTTCAAGGGGAGCCCCATGTAGAGAGCATTGCAGTAATCCAGACGAGACATCACGAGGGCGTGAGTGACCGTGCATAGGGTATCCCGGTCTAGAAAGGGGCGCAACTGGCGAACCAGGCGAACCTGGTGAAAAGCTCTCCTGGAGACGGCCGTCAAATGATCTTTAAAAGACAGCCGTTCATCCAGGAGGACGCCCAAGTTGCGCACTCTTTCCATTGGGGCCAATGACTCACCCCCAACAGTCAGCCGCGGACTCAGCTGATTGTACCGGGATGCCGGCATCCACAGCCACTCTGTCTTGGAGGGATTGAGCTTGAGCCTGTTTCTCCCCATCCAGACCCGTACGGCCTCCAGACACCAGGACAGCACTTCGATAGCTTCGTTGGGGTGGCCCGGTGTGGAAAAGTACAGCTGAGTGTCATCAGCGTACAGCTGGTACCTCACACCGAAGCCACTGATGATCTCACCCAGCGGCTTCATATAGATGTTGAACAGGAGGGGCGAGAGAATCGACCCCTGCGGCACCCCACAAGTGAGGCGCCTCGGAGCCGACCTCTGCCCTCCTGTCAACACTGTCTGCGACCGATCGGAGAGATAGGAGGAGAACCACCGATAAACGGTGCCTCCCACTCCCAATCCCTCCAACCGGTGCAGCAGGATACCATGGTCGATGGTATCAAAAGCCGCTGAGAGGTCTAATAGGACCAGGGCAGAGGAACAACCCCTATCCCTGGCCCTCCAGAGATCATCCACCAACGCGACCAAAGCCGTCTCAGTGCTGTATCCGGGCCGGAAACCGGACTGGAACGGGTCTAGATAGACAGTTTCATCCAGGTGCTGGGGAAACTGACATGCCACCACACTCTCTACAACCTTTGCCGCGAAGCGAAGGTTGGAGACCGGACGATAATTACCTAAAACAACCGGGTCCAGGGAAGGCTTCTTGAGGAGGGGCCTCCCACCGCCTCTTTCAAGACGGCCGGAAAGACTCCCTCCAACAAGGAAGCACCCGTAATCGCCTGGAGCCAGCCTCGTGTCACCTCCTGAGTGGCCAGTACCAACCAGGAGGGGGACGGGTCCAGTAAACACGTGGTGGCATTCAACCTACCCAGCAACCTGTCCATGTCCTCGGGAGCCACAGGGTCACCAAGACCGCCCTCAGACGCCCCATCTGGATTCCCGCAATTTTGGTCCAGACCGTCCCGAAGCTGAACGATTTTATCGTATAGATAACCGTTAAACTCCTCAGCACGTCCCTGCAACGGGTCATCTCGCTCCCCCTGGTGAAGGAGGGAACGAGTCACCCGAAACAGGGCGGCCGGGCGGTTATCTGCCGACGCAATGAGGGACGAGACGTAGCAACGTCTCGCTTCCCTCAATGCCACAAGGTAGGTCCTATTATAGGACCTAACTTGTGTCCGATCAGCCTCTGAACGACTGGACCTCCACGAACTCTCTAGGCGTCTTCTCCGGCGTTTCATCCCCCTCAGCTCCTCGGAGAACCAAGGAGCCGGTTGGGATCTACGCCGGGTCAGAGGCCGCAAAGGCACGACGCGGTCTAAAGCCCCAGCCGCGGCCCGTTCCCAGGCCGCGACTAGTTCCTCAGCCGTGCCGTGGGCCAGACCCTCAGGAAATGGCCCAAGCTCCGTCTGGAACCTCTCCGGATCCATCAGGCGCCTGGGACGGAACCAACGTATTGGTTCCGTCTCCCTGGGGCGGTGAGTAGCGGTCAGAAAGTCTAGGCGAAGGAGAGAGTGATCTGACCATGACAAAGGTTCAGTGACTACATCCCTCAAGTCCAGATCCTTCAACCACTGACCAGAGATAAAAATCAAGTCCAGCGTGCCGCCCCCAGTGTGAGTAGGGCCATCGACTACTTGGGTCAGGTCCAAGGCCATCATGGAAGCCATGAACTCCCGAGCTGCTGTCGATGATGTGCCGGAAGATGGCAAGTTGAAGTCCCCCATGACTATAAGTCTGGGGGTCTCCACTGCCACCCCAGCCAGCACCTCCAGGAGCTCGGGCAGGGCAGCTGTCACGTAGCAAGGAGCCAGGTACGCGACAAACAAGCCCATCTGACACCTATGACCCCACCTCACAAAGAGGGATTCACACCCGGCAATCTGAGGTACAGTGGTCTCCCTCGGCTCTAGACTCTCTCTAATAACCGATACGATCCCCCCCTTCCGCCATATCTGCCCCTCCCACTTACCGTGCAAATAGAACCACCCTCACAAAATGGAATGCACTCCCCCCCCATAACCTCCGAACCCATTAAATAACCGCCGCGAGCACGCGCAGGAACTGGTTTCCCTCCCGACAGGCTACCCCCAGCACCCGTCCTAACCCTCCCACCCCTTAAAAATGCCCTATCTAAAAAACCCCAAAGGCTCCTCCTCTTCGCATGCCACCTCTGTGGGTCCCAAGACCCGTCATTGAGGCCGGCCCTTGGTAACGAAGCGGGCCATTCCTGCGAGGCGGGGGCACCTCGCAGGCACAAGAGTTCACAAGACGAATAGCGCATAATGACTGAAGATAACAGCTAGAAAAGTAAAAATCGGCGATAAAAGGCTCCATCTCCGAATGGCTGAGATGTTAAAATATGATGATAATCCAGAATGAGGACGGGTATAGAATGGAAAACAAGAGGACAGTCTAGATGGTAATCTGTCCAATCCTCGTCCAAACATCATGGAACAGGGGGTGGGGGTGCTTCGGTCGCGAACTAAGTCCTCCTCTGTCCCCAAACAAGTCTCCCACGTAGTCCCAAATTAGTCCAAACAGGACCAACAACAGCCATAAAGATCCCAAAAGGCCGGGAAGGGACATAGATGGTACTGCAACAGTCATGGGATGACTAGATGGGGACAAATCGGGAATGTCTCCGTTGCCTCCCCGCAGTCCTCCAACATCCGCATCCAGACATGACCAGAAGATATTGTCCAGGGGGTCACCTCCATCTCCATCACCCCCCTCATAAATCCTAACCATTCTGGGGGCCAGTTCTCTCCAAACCTCTCCCTCCAAGAGGCCAGGCCTATCCAAAGGGTTGAACCTCTCCGAGAGGCCGGAGGCTGTGAAGGACGCCAAGATTGAATATGGCAGCAGGGAAAAAAGCCGGAAAAGCCAAGACATCGTGACAGGTGGAACGGGTGAAGACATCGTGGCAGATGGAACAGGTGGAACAAATGAAAACATCCCCACTACAATCCAGGTCGACCAAAACGTAGCAAAAAGAATGAAGGAGCAAACCGAAGACCAGGCCGAAAATCGGCCGAAACGACCGGCCGGAAAAAGCTGACTCATCACCCCACCTCCGGGCCTGAAGAACATGGCCGCCGCCATCCACCGCTCGCCTTCCCGGTCCCGTTCTCAGCAGCCACGGGTGCTAAAAGGTCCAAAGACCTCTCCCACGGCTGCCCAAAAGATGATCCTCCAGACCGGGAAAGGCAGGCAGCTAGGCGGACGGCCCAGGCCTCGCCATCCACGGGGAGCCAATTAAGCGCCGGAGCTCAATCTTCAGCGCAGCGCCATCTTGTGCATGCGCAGAGCCGTATAAGTTGCTGCAGAGTTGCTGCAGTATTCCTGGGATCACATGAACAACATTTGGATGTTTGGCAATTAATCCACCCTTATGACTGACCACAGAGATACTGCACCTATCTCCCCCACATCATATTCCCACTAGCTCCCCACAGCCCTTAGGCTGATTCCCATTCTATTGTGTCACACTCTCTCCTTCCTGTTGCCCATTATCAATCAGACTTACCTTTTATTATAGATCTTCTGGAAGCAGCTGCTGCACTGTACAGGCTTCATACACAGTGAATATGAATTCATATGCAATAAATTACAGCTCCCAAATTTGGTGCTTAATTCCAGGATGGAGCCACATGGCTTCCACTGTGTAGGAAGGCCATGCGGCATAATGGCTGCTTGTGGAAGAAAAGTGACTGATCAGTCACCCAAAGACTGCAGCGACCATTAAGAGGTCAGAAGCACAGCAAGGATGCTTCAGTGGGTGCACGACGCCTTGGGAGACCTAGGGCAAGCTATATGTGAGCTGAGGTGCTGCTGCTGTGTGAACCTGTGCCTGTTTCTAGACCTCCTAAGGCATGGGTCCTTAAACTATGGCCCTTGGGCTGCATGTATCCCACCGAAGCCATTAATCCAGCCTGTGCAGGACCATGAGGCTGCCCCGCCCACATCGACCTGCCCATCCTCCAGCCAAGCACAGGACTTGCCTTCATGAGCCCCGCAGGCTGGAACTAAAAGGTAAGGCCAACAATTTTTGCCTACAGAATGCTGCTAGAGGTGGGGGAGGTGAAATGGGGCGCACAGATGCCACAGGAGGCAAAGAACAGATGAAAACGGCCCTTTTTTTGGCCAAAAAAAATGTCCTGTTTTTGGCCTGCAGAATGCTGCTGGAGGTGGGGTCCTCAAACGTTTTAAACAGAGAGGTGAAAAACAGGAAGTTTTTGCCCATTTTTTTGCCTCCCGAGGCATCTGTGCACCCTATTTTTCACCTCCCACCTCCAGCAGCATTCTCCAGGCCAAAAACAGGCTGATTTTTGGCCCAAAAAGGGCCGTTTTCACCCGTTTTTTGCCTCCTGTGGCATCTGTGCACCCCATTTTTTACCTCCCCCATCTCCAGCAGTATTCTGCAGGCCAAAAATGGCCAATTTTTTGGCCAAAAAATGGGCTGTTTTTGCCCGTTTTTTTGCTTTCTGGGGTGTCTATGTGCCCCTTTTTTTATCTCCCCCACCTCAGCAGCATTCTGCAGGCAAAAATTGTTGGCCTTACCTTTCAGTTCCAGCCTGTGGGGCTCATGAAGTTAAGTCCTGCACTCCACTGGAGGATGGGGGGCAATGTGGGCAGGGCAGCCTCGTGATCCCAATTAATGGCTTCGGTGGGCCGCATGCAGCCCATGGGCTGTAGTTTGAGGACACATGTTCTAGAATCTAAAAAAAATGACTAAATACCACTTTAAAGGTTTAAAACATTGGAAGGCATCTCCTAATGGGAAGATCAAAAATTTAGCTTAGGTATGAAAACTCGCTGGGTGATTTGGGACCTATCACTCTCTCTTAGCCCAACTTACTTCACAAGCTGTTGTGAGGAAATTAAGGGAATGAAGGAATATTGCCACCTTGAGTTATAAGATTAATAAAGGAAGGATTTGAACACATTAATAATGCTGCATAGTGGGGCAACATCTAGAAATCATTTTAGTTCAAGTAGTTGTCGAAACCATCATTTTTAATATTAATGCACATTGAAAGGGTACATTTTTCTAAGAATGCATTTTATTTATTTAATTCTGCTTAGTTTGTATGTGTTGGAGGAAGTCCTTCACGGATGAAAACTTTTATTACCTACATTGCTGAACTGCTGGGTATTGGTAATCCTGGTTATGACTATCCCAATATATGTGCTGGAACAGATCGGTATGCAATGTACAAAGCGGGACCTGTACTGTCAGTCAGCGTAAGTATAGTATAGTATATATTTTAAAAACAAAATATATATGGAAAAATATATGAAAAAAGATACATAAGTCTGTGACTTTAAACATTTACTTTTATTTGGGCTAATTAGAATGTTTCATATAACATTCTATGTAAGCTTTATATGTATATGTAAGCTTTTACATTCTCCAACATTCTTCCTTGAGTGAGGGCATTAACTTTTTAAAAAGAGTCTATTTTTAAATGAGTTTAATATTTTCAACTTAATAATCAGTCACTAATATGTCTAACAACGAATATGTACAATGACTATATACCCCGAAGGAAGGCCTGAAAATTGAAAGTCTCTGCCTTTTTTTTTCTGAGAGTAGAAAATGCTGTTGAAAATAAATGAATGAATAGAACATGCAAAAATATAGATATTTTTGGACACAATATAATTACAGAAAAAGAAAAATTTTTGGATTGCAGACAAGTTTTTTAACTAATCCATTGAAATGTTGATACGGTTTGGAGATAAATTATGTTCCAAGAAATAGATAAAAGAAGGAACAGAGATAAAAGAACTGGTTGATGTCTGGGAGAGGCAAACAGTGTTCTATCCAATGTTGGTTTCAGAAAAACATAGAGTTGGAAGGGACCCAAGAGGTCTTTTAGTCCAACCTCCTGGTCAAGCAGGACACCATATACCAGGGGTCCCTAACCCCTGGTCCATGGACTGGCACCGGCCTACAGCATGCCAGAAACTGGGCTGCACAAACAAGTGAACTCCATCCGCAGTATGCAGACAGCACACGAAACCGCACTTCTTCCAGTCCACAGAAAACCCTTTCTCCATGGAACTAGTCCCTGGTGCCCAAAAGGTTGGGGGCCGCTGCCCTATATTATGAGAACAGGAAAAGCAAGGATATCCAAGCCGGTGAGTGGCTATGTCCATCAAATCACTTGTCAAAAAGTTCAAATCTAGCACACCTTTCAGGTAAACCCAAAGCCACTCAGCTTGCAAGCCCTTCAGCCAATGTCAGATGAGAAGGCTGAGAACCCTGCTTTACAATACTGACTAGAGTGCTTTGTTACGAGGTTCAGGATAAATATATTTACTCCTCTGTAAATATGCATACTCATCCATACATAAACAGAACATATGAAATGATAAATAAATATTCATAGTATTCTTATATTTAAAAATAAAAATTTAAAATAAAAATTTAAAAATATTCATTTTTAAATTTCAGCATGGAATGGGGATCCCTTCAATTGCTATCATGTTGCATGAACTCATCAAGCTGCTGTATCATGCCAAATGCTGCAATGTAACCATTATTCGTATTGGCACATCTGGTGGAATAGGTATTTTTATTGTTATTTCTTTAAAGTAAACATGTGATTGATTTATATTATCATCAAATACAAATTATATTTATAATGTAGGTTTGACACCAGGCTCCGTGGTGATCACAAAGCAAGCTGTAGATGCTACCTTCAAGCCACAGTTCGAACAGATTATTTTGGGGAAGTCTGTCATTCGCAGTACATACTTAGATGAAAAATTAGCTGAAGATCTTATGCAGTGTGCTAAGGAACTGGATCAATTCAACACAGTTATTGGAAACACATTGTGCACTCTGGATTTCTATGAAGGTAACACTCGTTGAATACTACCTTGTACATAGCAAACAAAATTTCAATTTGAATAAGCAGATGATGAAGTAAAACATGCCTTTCTTAACATTAAATAAGAAATAAACAAGCATGAAGAAAAATGCATAGGTAAACTCCAGATGTAATTGAATGCTTTTGCATAAAAAATGGAAAAAGACTTGGAGCCTACCTAATTTTTTTTTTTTTTATTTTGGAATTTCATCCAACTGTATTCTAAAGTCCAAAAGTTGTTTACGTTGGTTCTGATCAGGTGATCCTTTTTTAACCTATTTAAACATTCGTTATTTTTAATTTTCTATTTTGACGATAGGTAAGACAGTGCATTGCTTGAATTTAAAATGACTTCTTTTCTTAATTGCATGGATGACACAAGTTCAACATTTGAACTATAGGCATGTATCATGTACCACATTGTGACCTGCACCAAACTAATAATTATTAAGGTATTTTAAGATCATGTGAGGTCATGATATGAATTATAGTTCAGTTATACAATCCAAACCACCCAAATTGAACAGTATAACGCATTAGAGAAATTTTCCCAACTTTCCTTCTTCCATTGGAGATTAAGCACTAATTATTGTGACAGCATCTGATTGAAGCAGAAAAGCAGGAAAAAATAGAAAATGCATGAGGGAGGGAGGAGGGGGAGGAAGGAAAGAAGTTTTGTGAATGCAGAAGTCAGCAAGGAGCTCTTTATTATGTTCATTGGTCTAAAAGTAGCACAGAAAGCTAAGTCAAAAAATAAATCGTGGGTTAAAGAATAAATCCAGAGAAAACCAAGTGTAAAATTATTCAGGAAAAGGGCAGAAATTGCGACTTAATGTGAATGTGTGAACAAAAAATAGCTTTCCAGAACTACCAAATATGCTTTGTTTAGATTTACTGTAACTTAAAAGTCACTAGAATACATAGATATCTGTTCATAATATATATACAAATCATATCTCCAACTTCAATCTTCCTGGCTAAATCATTCCAGGTACATTTATTATCTTGATCTCACCTGTTTCCCTTTGCAATTTATGCCCCCTTTTCCAGGTGAATCTTTAGTGGACCTGTAGTCACTTATCCAGGTTCTTACTGCAGAGATGTATACTTTTAAAATTTTAATGACATGTCGTGCATTTGTAGGTCAAGCTCGCCTTGATGGTGCCATCTGCACATATACTGAAGAAGAGAAATTGCAATATTTGAAGGAAGCTCACAAGACTGGAGTAAGAAATATTGAGATGGAATCTTCTGTTTTTGCAGCTATGTGCAATCTTAGTGGCCTCAAAGGTATGTATATAATGTTATTTAATCCACTAGCTTTAATTTTAACATACTGAAGAATTTTTAATTTAAGTAGAAGTAATCGAATAATGGTAATACTGGTATCTCAAGATAGGAGATGACCAGTGCCAGGGAAGATAATCTGATTTAGTATTGCTTTCCAGCTTCCCATGTTCTGTCACAAGACCTGCTAACGTACTATGGCTTATTCTTATCCCTATTGTCAAATGAATTTCATATTCCTTAAGTGGTTTCTCCCCAATAGAAAGTAATAAAATAAAATTTTAATTCAAAATAAAGTAACATTTTTTCACAGTAAATGTGGGTGATGATGATTATTTTATATATTATTAAATTACTATTTTTCAATAATTTTGAGGAGAAAATAACATTGATATTGTTTTGTAAATGTTAAGGTGCTGTAGTATGTGTAACATTGCTGAACCGACTTGAAGGCGATCAGATCTCTACACCTCATGATGTTTTGAAGGAGTATCAGACAAGACCACAGAAGCTGGTGGGACAGCTGATTAAAAATCATCTTGGAAAAAAGTGACTTTCTATACTATATATTTCTAGGAACCTTTCCTTTTACTTGAATTCTTGTTAAAAATGTTTCCTCAGGAGCATAATTTACAATCTTATGTACACTTCTCCTTTAAAAGAATTGAACTATTTTTGATTATATGTACCGGTATATACTATGTATGTAGTCATGCATGCATGTATGTACATACACATGTACATACCTCAATTAACAGCACTTTATTATATTTTGTGTATGTGTATATACACACATATACGTACATATAGATACATAGATACATACAGTACATACATATACACACACACATACATACACATAGATATACATACACTGCTGTTAAGTACATTAGAAAATGTTTTAATTAACATTATTTTCCAAGATAAAATCTATTATTAAGAGCCATGATGGCCCAGTAGTTAGAATGCAGTACTGCTGGATACTTCTGCTGACTGCCGGCTGCCAGTTCAAGGTTGACTCCCAACCTCCCATCCTTCTGAGGTCAGTAAGATGAGGGCCCAAATTGTTGGGAGCAATATGCTGACTCTGTAAACTGCTTAGAGAGGGTTGTAAAGGAGTAGTCACCAACTGGTGGTCCATGGACCATTGGTGATCCGTGAGAAAATTTTGGTGGTCCGCAGAAAAATTATTTGCATTTTTATATTGCATTAAATGCTATTTATCTTTTTTAAAAAATCATATTAGTGGTCTGCGGGATTTAAAATTATGAATTTAGTAGTCCCTGAGGTCCGAAAGGTTGGTGACCCCTGCTGTAAAGCACTGTGAAGCGGTATAGAAGTCTAGGTGCTACTGCCATTAACACAAAGTTATAGTGCAGTGATAGCTAACCTTTTTTTTCTCGAGTGCCAAAAGCGTGCGTGCCTACACCCATAATGCAACGCCCCCCACGCACACTGTGACTGCGCATGCGCAACCCCCATGCTGCCAGCCCCGTACAGGCACATGCAACCTCCTCAAACTCCCCCACGCTCCATTTTGGGCTTAGCAGGCCTCCCGGAAACCTCCAGAGGCCAGAAACAGCCAGTAAGCCCATTTTTTGCCCTCCGGAGGCTGGAAACGGTCAGTTTCTGGACTTCCAGGAGATTTGTTTTTCGCCCTCTACAGACTCCAGAGGCATTCTTGGAGCCTCCGGGAGGGCAAAAGTGGCCTCCCTTAGAGGCCCTCCAGAGACCGCAAACAGCCTCTTTCCAGACTTCCGGTAGGCCTGTTTTTCGCCCTCCCAGAGCCTCTGCACAGGCCCTGTACTTATCTGTCATCCAAAACAGGCTGCGTGAAGATGCCGGGGGGGGGATGGGCAGCATGGGCACGCACGCACATCTCCCACATGCAGGGCAGACCCAAAAATCAGCTGTCCAGCAGGAGGTGTGTGCGCATGCGTGATGGAGCTGACTTTGGGCAACAGCTCACGTGCCAGCAAAAATGGATCTGCGTGCCACCTGTGGCAGGCGTGCCATAAGTTCACCATCACTGTTCTAGTTCTACTTAAAATGTATGCCCAAAATATTAGGTAAATTAAGCTTGGAAGCTGACAAGTTTTATTAAATCCATGATAGTCATTAATTCATTATTTTTTTAATGACTTGTAGTCTTAAGAATGTAAACTTTTTCATACTTATTTGGGTATGGGATTGCATAAGATTATGCCTTGTAGGTCCTTCCTTTTTTATTTTTCAAGTCCTAAAAATAAGAAATTGATTTCAGATTTTGTTATGTAGTTAAGAGAAGACTAGTGATTGCAAGACTGATATTCAAATAGATGTTCAACTTTAACCCACTGTAGAATAGACCATACATTGCCATTTTGAAATACTGCGCTTTTACCTTGGACTTGGTGACTGCTTTAGGACTAGATGTCATCCTATGTCCACTGAATTAGTTTTACCACATTGTTTTTAGACTAAAAGTAAAGGAAATGCTATAACTTTGCAATAAATTCTCAAAGAAAACATTGAACATAAATGTTATACTGGAGATATGCATCACAGTAACTGTGCAGGAACAGTCTTCTATCTGATTGGATAATTATGAAGAATATACTTATGCTTACTCTGTATATGAAATATATAAAAACTCTTCAATGTATAAAATATATGACAAAAAGGAAAAGTCTGCAAAGTTGGATCTTTTATAAATTTGAATAATGAAGCTCTATTCCTTGTGTTTTTGCTAGCCAGATAGAGAAAAGTGATGAGTAAGAAAACATACATTATAACTCAGAATGCTCATAGCAAGCATTGACTGGTATGAATCTAATTCAAACATTCCATTTATAAGTCGGTTTACAATTACTTACTTTAAAAATATATTTTTTTTAAAAAAAAGGTGTTTCAAAATTAAGAAGTTCCATTTGCATTTGAAGTTACTGCCTGTCTGCAGTTTGGTCCTTGGTGTTCTGAGCTTGCTTGTTTTCTTGCAGATGTTTCATTACCCAAATTAGATAACATCATCAGTGCTAGTAAGGAGAGAGGTTTGCTCTCAGTTTATATTCTAGTAGGTTGCTCTGTCTTCGAGGTTCTTTGGTTGGGCTGTTTACTCTTGGCTTGTTTGGTAGTTCCTTTATTGGGGTATTGTTTACTTGATTGTTGGTCTAAGGTTAATCTTGGAGTTAAATTACACATATCTAGGTGCTTTGATGTTTTTGTTTCCTTTTTGGAATGTTTTTTCCTGTATTGTATATAAATATTGTTTATATCTACTTGCACTGGTAGCCAGGGTGGATTTGATTTAAATCAAGTCAATTTTAAATCATGATTTAAATCACTAGTAAAAAGGCTCGAGTTGATTTAAATCATAATTTTTAAAGAGCAACTATCATCTCTGTCCTGCAGCGGCTCCTCCTCTGACCCGCTGTTGACTGATCGACAGTCCCATTCACTTTAATGGGATGGCTGGTGCTACAGCAGTGACACAAGGTGACGGATGTGGCGGGCAGCAGTGGGTGGATACCCGCTAACGGGCACTGCCATGATGGATCTGAAATGACAGGTGCTCTTTAAATGTAAGGATTCATTCTTGCTGGTAGTTAGTTTATTATTATTATTGTTTTTAAAAATGTTTCCTATTTAGCTTGCAGAGCTTGGATTCATTGAGTTTAACAAAAATGTAAATATTGCAGAATATACAGTCTCATGCTACATTTCTTGCTGAAAAAAACTAAATTTTAATATATCTTAAATAGAAAACTTAAATAGAAAATAGATTGATTTTTAATCCAAAAGCATTTTATTAAAATAAATTTAATAAAAATTTTAAAAAATGATTTACATTTTTTTAAATCTGATTTTTTAAAAAAATCATTGATTTTTATGCACCCTATTGGTGGCTAATTTGTTGGAGTGTCAGGCTTCTAGAAATTCCCTAGCATTTTTGGATTTGGCTTGATCTGGGATGGTCACAATTTCCCAATTGAAACTATGGTTAAGTCTGTCCATATGTTGTGAAATTAAAGAATTTTCATGTCTTCTTACATGGCATTCATAGACACATTCTGCCAGTCTTCTGCCTGTTTTTCCTATATAATGGCTGTTGTAGTCATTACACTGTATGTTGTAGATGATTCCTGTTTTTTCCTTCTGGAGTTACTGGGTCTTTTGGTTTACTTAGAATATTTTGAAGAGTTTTAGCTGGCTTGTGTGCTACTCTGATTTCATGTAATTGTAATAATCTGTTGGTGGTTTCTAAGATATTTTTGATGTATGGCAGTTTATTCATTTAATTAGGATTTTCAGGAAGGATGGCAAGCTGTTTTATTCTTCTCTAGTAAACTGAAGATGTTGATGGTTCTATGGATGTTCTCTAATTGATCCTTTTTTATTATAGCAAAGGTGTCCTATGCATATCTGATTCATATTTTGGGTTGTATTTATGGAAGTGGTATGGCTTCTAGATGTTGCATAATGATCTCTGCTATAAGTTCCGAATACGGTGATCCCATAGGTATATTTTTAACTTATTGATAATTTTATCCATCAAGTTGGAAGTATGTGGTTAGGCAGAGGTTTATGAGATCTAATATTTACATATATGATCATAGATTCTTTGGATAAGTCCAGATCTATGAATGTGAACAGCGTTGTGTCATCAAATGAAAACATGATTTCAAGTAAATCAAGTAAACAATACCCCAATCAAGGAACTGTCAAAGAAGCCAACAGTAAACAGTCAATAAACAGTAAACAGCCCAACTAAAGATCACCCTAAGATCACCCCCACCAACACTGATAAGGAAAGCCACTAGAATGTAAACTGACAGCAGAACCCTCTCCTTACTTGTATTGATTATGTTACCTAGTTAGGATAATGAAATGTCTGTAAGAAAATAACCAAGCTCAGAGAACACCAAGGATTCCTCATTTCAACCCTGAGCTACAAGTATTTTCCTTTATTGGAAATTAAATACATAATTTTAACTAATGCAAATATTGGCCCAATTTATTTTCTTGCAAAATCCAACTCTACAAAAGTTTTCAAGAGATTGGTCTGGTATAGCTTGATTTTAGATTTAAATACCAGAGAAAATTTAATTTATTTCTTTATGACTTTTACTGTAATGATCTTTTTACAATGGTATTTAATTTCCTGTTGTTCTATTGCTTGAACTTTATTTTTATGTTATGATTTAGGCAGGTCTAAGAACTGTGGTTGAAAGTAACAAATACATGTTTTAAATAAATAGATGTTTTAGAAAGCTGAATGTATTGACCATTCCATATTTCTTTTCTAACTCAAACATGATATTTTTTTTCTGGACAGGTTTAACATCCAGGTAAAAACTTTTAAGTATAGGTTTATATCCACCCTTTATTAATCAACCACAAATGTTAATGGGAATTTCCGAAACAATTTAGAAAATTTAGTGCAATATACTGGGATAATAAATTCTACAAATCGATTAAATGCCCTGTTAGTTTAAAGTTTTCATCTATCTGTTCCACTAAAACTTTCAGTTTTAAACTCTAAGAAACACCATTTCCATATTATGATACTTTATAATACTTATAATTTAACATAATACTATTATGTTAAAACATCCTACTTCAGCGGTGACCAACTGGTGGTCCATGAGAAAAGTTTGGTGGTCCGCAGAAAAATTATTTGCATTTTTTATATTGCACTAAATCGGGAGCCCTCAAGGTATGGCACCTGGGACGGATACATGCAATGAACGTTTGGGTTGCTGCAGAGAGTCTCCCCCTTCAGGATCTTTTTGTGTGGGTCGGGGGGGGGGGGAGAAATTCCATCTTGGGGTCTGCTTCAGCCTCCTGGTGTGGGGCTTTGGATGAAGGCTGGAGGGAAGTGCCATGGGTGGCGAACAGCCAGAGGGCCTTGTTCCAGTGGGATTGCATCATGGCCTGGAACTGGCTGACCACTGAACCTCCAGGTGCCGGTACCTGGCCTTGCCCTTCTGCAGGTCTTCCCTTTGCTTGGAAAGCCTATGTTCCTAGTCCTCAGTGAGCTGCTTCTGCTGAGCCTCCTTCTCTGTCAGATCCAATTTGAACTGAGCTGTTTTGCCAACTCTTTCTCGTGGTGGCTGCTTAGCTCCAACAACTGCTTCCTATTGGGGCCCAAGGAGCCTGGATGGGGAGGTGAGGAAGGGCTGGGAGGGGAGGGATAAGTAAAGGCTGGCAAGGTGCCCCTTGCTGTGAATGACATTGAGTTGGCCACGCCCACTCAGTCACAAGACGACCTAACCACAACCACCCAGTCAGTCATTAGGCAGATCATATTAGTGGTCTGCGGAATTTAAAATTATGAATTTGGTGGTCCCTGAGGTCCGAAAGGTTGGGGAACCTCTGTCCTACTTAATACAAGGTAACACATGGATGCTTTCATAAATGGAAAAAATATTTTGTCAGTTTTTCTTTTCCCACAGAACATCTTACTTCTAAGAAACAGACCTGGGGTATCTAAAATAGTGCTCAACAATTTTTGTATAGTTTCAACAACTTTGATATAATACTCAACAACTTTGGTTTAGCATTCATATTGTGACTTGCCATGACATCAGATGTAATCAATATGCCCCTCCCCAACAACACATTGAGATAGATGGGGCCAAGAGAGAGGGACTCTCCAAAATAATGCAGTGAATGTCGGTAGTAATGGATGTTATTCATCCCAGGCCTAGATGAGAAAGCAAGTTAGTCAGTCTGCAAAGGTCAGTGTCCTCCCTTCTCCAATGCAAATCCTTGACCTTCCATATCTGAAGCATCTACTTGCCCACTCTTTCAATAGAGAAAACAAAGTCTGGACAGATGAAGGAGAGGTTCACAACCCATGCCAAATAAAGTCAGTCTTAGGTTCCCATTCAATCATAGAAAGCTTTTTATCCTGGTGAATTAATCCTGTAGAAGCTTTTCCAGTATAAAGTGGTTTCCAGTGATACAACCAGTTACAAAAACAGCGAAGAAAGGGCTTTTCCTTAGATACTAGGACCTGACACTTGCATGAGATGACCTTTTTTAGGACCTTAACACTGTTTATTGCTTTAAATGGTCTTTATACACAAAGTTCCTTCTGGTTCAAAGGCAGCTGTCATTTGAAGGAAATGCACTTGATCTTGGCTCAGGCACAATTTATTATTCTCCAGTCAGAATTGGAGAGCATGCTCTGGCTCATAGAGTTGAATAAGCTGGGCTAGAAAGTTTCAGAAATGACCCATAAATCTCACTGATTCGACTAGTGCTGTCAACAACCCAGCTGAATCATTGTAGCCCTATATTCATAGAGGTAGAATGCTGGAAGAGGCTTTTATAGGAATAATAAATGTCTTCAGTTCAAAGTTAAAGATTATGACAAAGTGGAGTAGGCTTTCGTAAGTAGGAAGAAAATCCAGTAATTGGATTACTGTGTCAACAGCCCAGCTGAGTCATTGCGATGTTGCAGTCACACCGTGCACCTTTTCCTGCTTAAAAGGAGTAATGCACATTGTGGCCATGTCCTTACTCAGAGTTAAACTTTGAGCAACAGGCCAACTATTTTTTTTCTTTTTTGACCACTTATAAACTTATAGTTGGTTCCATTGAGTATCTTTTAAGGTGGACATCTGTAGCTTGGATGAGGAAAGTCTTGGTTGATTGCAGTGAGTATAAAGTGATAATACATTTTATATAAGAGCTGGTTTGCTCTGGTGGTTAAAGCAACAAGCTAGAGAAGAAGAGACTATTCTAGTCCCATCTTAGGCATGAAAACTGGCTGGGAATTTATGACTAGTCACTCTCTTTGAGCACAAATCCCATAAGATCATTTGTGTGTGGAAAATAGGAGAAGGACAAGTGTAATAAATTCTTAAGGTTGGTCATATAATCAGCCAGATATTTAGACTGTATTTTCCATTTTTCTCTACCTATTGAATTTTTCTCCAAGATCTAGGATAGGGGAAATGTTTAATAGTATTAAAGATAATAATGATCATTTCTCCCTCCTAAGGATACAGTAGCAGGCATCACACAATATAACATCTACATCTCTCTGCTCTAAAAAAGAGAAGGTGGGATGTATATAATATTCATAGGCAACATTTTCAAAAAATCTATAATAGATAATAAAATATTGTGTCCTTTACTAAGGACATAAATGCAAACACTTCCCAAATACTTGTTATCAATATGTTAACTAATACGTTTCAACTGGTATGTCCCTATATTGTGAAGAAGGGATACTATCTGTTTTATTTGAAACCAGGCCGAGATTGTTATTATTTTTTCAATGGAATATATCAGGATGCCAGGTGATTAACACAGAACTGCCTTAAGCTGACTCTATGCTCTCTGAATAGTCTGACTGGTTCATCCTCCCACTGCTGCAGGGAGTGTTCCATTATTTTTCCTTTCGGTTGAGAGTCAATATGCCTGCCAGCATGTACAACTCTGCCTAAGAAACTGCATCTGCAGTTGTTTCCTGGTGACATCCTTCAGCTACTCACAGGTGTGGCCAGTGGCTTATCCACCCATGTGATGCTGGGCGTAAGAAAGATTTCCACTGCTGCTGGGAGTAATTCACAAGGGAAATGATAAGATAAGAAGGATTGTGGATAAAAGTTAGCAATCTCAGTAAATGGTTGGAAGAGGTGATCATGTCTTAGGTAAGTAAATGCTGGCAGTGGAGAGTGAAGTCTATTGCCACTGTGAAGTCCCTCCCACAAGCCATGAACAAGGAAGCAAAAATTACAGAGATAAGTATGTTTAGTGTCAAGATTAGGAGTAAGATACAGAAAATTTATATTATAAATATATACATTTATTTATTATTTATACTTACATTTTTATACCTGAAAATAAGGAAGGCCTGGAAAAGTTGATCTGAAAAATCAAGGATGAAAGTGAAAAATTAGGATTGAATCTACTTTTCAGAAAAACACAGCTGCAGATAGACATGAGATATTTAAAATCAACAATGAAGAAATTGAATTAGTTCAAAAATTTATCTTTCTTGTATCAAAAATTGTTCACAATGGCAGTTCTACACCTGAAATCAAGGGTAGGATAATCTTAGGCCACACTGCAACAATTAACATGAATAAGATCTTGAAAAGTAGAGATATTGATATAAACACAAAGGCAAGCTAGTTAGAGTAATATTTTTCACAATAATGATGTATGGGTATGAAATGCGGACACTAAGAATGGCTGAGCGAAGAAAAATTAATATCTCAAATTATTGCTTATACCATGGTCAGTCAGAGCAACCAACAGAGGAGCTAAACCAACAGAGGAGCTAAAATCACGAGACTATGTTTGATTTACTTTGGCCATAGCATGCATGCAAATTCATTGGAGAAGTCAATGATGCTAGGAATGGTTAGTGGCTCAAGAAGAAAGGGCAAGAAAAGAACTGGATAACATCAAAGCCGATAACAAAAACCCAACATCCAACAACTGAAAGAAACTGTGCTTGACAGGGTAGCTTGGAGAGCACTTGCCTATAAAGTTGCAAAGTCAAACACGACTGAACGTGTGACTTTAACTTGATATCAACTGGGAGACAAACTCTGCAGCAAGTGAGAGATTGAAGAGATTCCTAACCAACCTCGCTAACAATCTTGTCATCCAAAAGGTAGAGGAAGGAACTAGAGGAAAAGCTATACTGGACCTAATTCTTATTAATAGAGAAGTGGTAGAGTTGAAATTGCTAGAACATTGGGCAACAGTGACGTCATATTGGAATTCAATATAATGCAAACAGAAGCAATAGAATAAAATCCAATCAGTACTACTTGGTAAGCTAAAAAAATAGTGGGATAGATAGCATCACCATCAGATGGATTTGTAACTGGCTGACAAACCATACTCAATGAGTAGTCCTTAATGGTACTACATCTGCACGGAGGGAAGTAAGCAGCGGGTACCACAAGGTTCTGTCTTAGATCTAATACTCTTCAATATCTTCATAAATTATTTAGATGAGAGAATAGAAAGGGAACTTATCAAATCTGTAGATGATACCAAGCTGGCAGGAATAGCAAAGCCTCTAGATGATAGGTTCAAGATCCAGATCGATCTTGACAGACTTGAATACTGGGCCCTAAATAACAAAATGAAATTCAATGTAGAGAAAAATAAAGTCTTACACTTAGGCAAGAAAAACCAAAAGTACACCTATAGATTGGGAGAACCCAGGCTTAACAGCAGTAATTGTGAGGAGTCTTAGAGGACAACCAATTAAACATGAGCCAACAGTGTGCAGCGGTAGCCAAAAAAGCCAATGCAATTCTAAATTGCATTAACAGAGGAATTCAAAAGACCATGTGCGATATTAACACCACTCTATAAAGTCTTAATAAGAATACTGCATCCAGTTTTGGTCACCACACTATAAAAAAGATGTTGAGATTCTAGAAAGAATGCAAAGAGCAACAAAGATGATTAGGGTACTGGAGGCTAAAACGTGAAGAACTGTTACAGGAACTGGGCAAGCCTATCTAGTGAAGAGAAGGACCAGGGGAGACATGATAGCAGTGTTCCAATATTTGAGGGGCTGCCACAGAGAGGAGGGAGTCAACCTATTTTCCAAAGCACCTGAAGGCAAGACAAGGAATAATGGATGGAAACTGATCAAGGAGAGATTCAACCTAGAAATAAGGAGAAATGACAGGGAGAATAATCAACCAATGGAACAGTTTGCCTTTAGAAGTTGTAGGAGCTTCATCACTGGAAGGTGCTGAGAAGAGACTGGACTGCCATCTGTCAGAAATGGTGTAGGGCAGGTGTGTCAAACTCAATTTCATTGAGGGCTGTATCAGGGCTGTGGTTGACCTCGGGGAGGTGAGGAATGGCTGACTGGGTAGGCATAGCCAGCTTGATGCCACTCACTGGGTATGCCCGATTTGGTGGGTGTTTGTTTGTTTGTTTGTTTGTTTGTTTGTTTGTTTGTTTGTTTGTTTGTTTGTTTAAGACTCAGGGCGGCTTACAGTGTATAAGGCAGCTTGACCCCCATTCCTCAACTGCTGGCATGTTTCCTCTTTGCATTAGGCAGACAGGGCTGAAGTTACGCTGGCCCAATGTTTCCTCTTCGCATTGGGTAGATCGGGCCGAAACCACACTGGCCCAATGTTTCCTCTTCACATTGGATAGACCAGGCCGAAGCGACGTGGTTAGACTGGACCTAAGTGATGCAGGTTGATCCCTTAGATTTTCCACATCACGGGCTGAATGTGGCCCGTGGACCTTGAATTTGATATCCCTAGTATAGGGTCTCCAGCTTGTGCAGGGGGTTGAATTAGATGATTTACAAGGTCCCTTCCAGAACAGAATACTGTTCTGTAATTTACTCTATTCAGTGTCTTAAACTTTAAATGAGCTGATTTTAACGAACTCAGAGAGAACCTAGGAAAGATTCCATGGATGAAAATCCTAAAAGGGAAAACAACTCAAGAAATGTGGGAAAATGTGGCAAGAATAGCCAATACCCCAGAAGACAAGCTCCAAAAAGATCTTAACAGACTTGAACAATGAGCCTTAGCCAACAAAATGAAATTTAATGTGGAGAAAAGCAATGGTTTACACCTGGGCAGAAAAAAAAAAAGATACAAATACAGATTAACCTCGCTCAAAAACAGTATCTGTGAGAGGGACTTTCGAGTCCTAGTAGACGATCACTTAAGCATGAGTTAGCAGTGTACGGCAGCAGCCAAAAAGGCTAGTACAATCCTTGGTTGTATAAACGGGAATAGAATAAAAATCACATGAAGTATTATAAAGCCTTAGTAAGACCACATCTGGAATACTGCATCCAGTTTTGGTCACCACATTACAAAAAGGATGTTGAGGTATTGGAAAAAGTGCAAAGAAGAGTAACTAAGATGATTAAAGGCCTAAAGCATATGAAGAATGGTTGTAGGATTTGGGTTTAGCTAGTCTAGAGAAAAGAAGGATTAGGGGGAATATAATACCCTGTTTTCCCCAAAATAAGACATTCCCTGATAATAAGCCCAATCAGGCTTTTGAGCGTATGGCAATAAGGCCAAGTGCTTATTTCAGAGTTCAAAAAAATACAAGACAGGATCCTATTTTCAGGGAAACACAACAGTACTCCAGTATTTGAGAAGCTGCCACAAAGAGGAGGAGATCAATTTACCGTATTTTTTGGAGTATAAGATGCTCCAGAGTATAAGACACACGTTAGTTTTTCGGGAGGAAAACAAGAAAAAAAAAATTCTGTCTCTGCCTACCAGCATCCATTGGTATTCATCTGGCTAGCGTCCTTGCAGCAAACAGCAAACAGCCTGGTAAAATTCAGCACCTTATTGCAGCCTGATTTAGCACGAACAGTTGATTGGCAGTTGGATACCACCAATCAGCTGTTCCAGGCTGCGGGGATCACCAAAGCCCATCGCCACCTCCACACGTCATGTTTTTGGCCTCCGTGCATCACATTTTTGGCCTATGCGCACACTGTTTTGGACCCATTCCAGACTGCAGGGATTGCCACAGCACATTGCTGCCAATCGTCACCTTAGCGCATTGCATTTTCGGCCTCCACGCATCGCATTTTTGGCCGGTTCTAGGTGGCAGGGATAGGCGGCGATGGCAAGTGGCTGTCCAGTCTCTTCTTAAAAGCCTCTAGTGATGGAGCACCCACAACTTCTGAAGGCAAGCTGTTCCACTGGTTAATTGTTGTCAGGAAATTCTCCTAATTGTATTGTTTTTAGCATTTGTTGCAAATGTTCATTCATTCTTAGCCCTAGCTTTCCTGACTTTTCTTTGGAAATTTATGCTATTTGCTGGTATTTATAGATAACAGTAGTGGCCAAAATTGTGGAAACCTTTTGGGGAAAATACCAAAATTATCACCATAGGAAAAAACAAGGTATACAAAAATTATCACCATATGAATTAATACTTAGTTGGGTAACCTGAATTATGGCCTTACAACGTCTTCCCATGGAGTGAACCAAGACTTTTAGTTCTGTAGCTGTTATAATGTGAAATCAAGATTGAATGATTGCTTCTATTAACTGGGTTTTATTGCTGAGTCACTTCTGACTAACAAGTTTCTTTAGTCGGCTCCATAGATTTTCAATTGGGTTAAGGTCTGGGCTATTCCCAGGCCTTCCCAGCAGTGGAATATGATTTATCTTAAAAGTCCAGAAAAAGTGGTGTTATTAGCCATCAAACCTCAAAAATACACTTTTCCCAAAAGGTTTCCACAATTTTAGCCACTACTGTACTACTTTTCATTGTGAGTATTCACACATTAAGCTATAAAGAATAATTTACTTCATTTCACCTTGCTTTATTATCTATGGTCTAATAACTCAGCTACATATATAAATTATGTTCACTATAATTGGGCTGCCATTTGTTCAAACAAAATTCTAGCTATGAAAACAAATCTGGACTGCAAAATTCTAAACCATCTAATGCTGGTCTGTTACCATAATAAAAATTGATTGAACTCTTAAACAATCTAAATAAACTCTAAACAAGCAAATTCTAATTTGTTTCTGCCATCTAGTGGTGATCAGCAATGTTGAAGCCCACAAATGGTATGCCTAAACTAATCTTTGGGGTTAAAGGGTAGTTTCAACAAAGGAATGTTGGGTAGATTTCACACAATTTATGTTACATCTCATCTGCCTTATTTGGCTTTAGAACACTGGATTCAGCTATATGAAATCCATATCAAAGCCACCATGGATCAGAGGCAGGAAAGTTTAGCTTTCTTTCCCATATCATGAACAGATGTTGGGTCAATTTGATTATTAAAAAATTAATTTCCATATCTAGGGTATTATCTAACATAACATTTTTGTTAAATATAGATGGGGAAATTATTATAATTTATTATTTTAAAATTTGTTATAATTATTTGTAGACCTGTTATGTAAAAGGAAGAGAACATATTATTTTTTGATGTATTTTTCAGCATTCAGGCAGGGTGATTTTTTTTTTTAATGTCTAATGTTAAATACAACCTATGCCACACAACCTATAGTTTTCTGGGAAATGTAGTTGGAAGGTTTGATGGTATTGAAGTGGCGACTAGACTGCCAAATTTCAATCCCATAGGAGTTTGGAACCATTCTGTAAATTAGCCTATAAGAGGATTGATTCACGTTGATTCAAAGATTCATAAAATGTCAGTGGAAAAGTTCTTTAAAATTCAGGGAGATATTCAGAGATATATCTGCCTTGGAAATAGCTATAATGAACTATATAATGCAAACATCAGCAGTTGACTATCAGAAATGTTTTATGACATTTTGTATCATGTCATAAAATTCTTTATAATTATGTCATAAAATATTTTGTAAATTTATCAAATTTCAATTCCATTAGTCATGATGGAATTTTGTACATTCTGTAAATTTTCCCATTTGAGATGCCTTGGTTAAAAAAATTAATGTCCTCTGATGTACCATTTTGTCCACTAAAACTTTTGTTGGGAACAAGAATTTTCTAATATATAGATATGCAAACATATATACTGTACATTCATATGTACACACAAACACTGCATTTTAATTAACTAATTGGTAGCAATCATTTGCACATTTTAGCAAAGGGAATAAAAGCAAGACTCCATACCAAAAAGCACACAAAAAGAAAAAAAGACAAAAAGCACAAAACATTAAAACATTAAAAAAAGTCAACAATACTTTGGCCTTCCCAAAAATTTTAAACTACTGAATCTATTTGCAAATTATTGACCTGTCTTCTCTGTGTTATATTAGTAACAAAGTAGTTAACAGGAAAAATAATATTAGAACAAAACAAAATTAAAGTTTCAAAATTCTCTGTTATTATTGAAATCCACTCGTAGAAAGTTTACCACGGCATCTTATCTATCCCAAATCATCCCAAAAGTTATAAACAGTTCATCCTGGATCAAATATCTATGTTTGTTTCTTGGTGCCATCTCTCATCTGTCTGAGATGGTGTAGTATTTCCTGCCTGGGCAGGGGTTGGAGTAGAAGGCCTCCAAGGTCCCTTCCAACTCTGTTGTTATTATTATTATAAATATAATAGATTCAGTCTCCAAAATAAGTTGTGTTTAGATCAAAATCCAAATAGAAGTTGGTTACCAGATAACTGTAATAAATCCATCCGGTCTCCCTCATTCTTCGTAGCAGAAAAGTTTGTCATTTTCCTTTTCAATCAGAGATCTGATGATGTAGAAATATGCAGACTCGAACATTGAGGCAACAGATAAAATCCACTTTGTAAGATCTCTGGCCATGAAAATACCTCTTTGATCTGGAACTGGATCAAAGTTTTTCTCTACATTTTTATCCTAAGCTCCATGCCCTAACATTTTTTGCAAAATAATTATCGTCTCATTCAGTTTATTAAAGAGAAATTTGGCTAAGGTTGAATATTCCCTCACCCTCCTTTCTTAGGTTTCAGCCACAGTTCAGACATTTTAATCTGTGAAACTTGATAAGGGAACAAGAATAAAAAAGGAATGTTTTTCTCTAGATTTCAATCCAAGATTATAAGAAAAATTCAATAGAAATAAACTCCAGATATTTTGCAAATTCAAAAAATACAGAATCCAGTGGTGAGAGTCTGAGCTCTTCACACACACATACCCCTGCCAAATGCTGCCATGCTTTCCATACTGAAGGAAGGTTCAGTTATCCAGAACAACATATATCAAAAAAGAAAAAACAAGGGGTTGAAATAAATCAGCATTCATCAGTTAATCAACTTTTAAAGGAAAAAACAAAAAACAATAAATTTAAAAAGTGAAAGTTAATACTTAGTCATGCTTAGAAAACAAAACTGCTTGACAGGAAGCATCCAGTGACTTTTCAATCATTTCCAGAGGGAATTAGAATCTTCAAGACCTTTCTTCCCAGCTGGATCCACAATTGTCCAAAAGTTATATTTTACCAGCTTTGGCAGTGAAATCAGATCATCAATAAGAGAAAAAAGAAGCCCTTACTGTGCAGCAGCCATCTTGAAAAGAAAAATCATATTCTTTATTTTATAATTATAATTTATATTTGCAGAATTTCCTAAGTTTCTTGAGTTATTTTCCTTTTTAAGATTTGGGAAGATAGAATCCTTTGCAAGCTCTCTGAGTTTGTTAAAGTCTAAAACACTGCTTTGATTATGTTATATTGCTTGTGTCTGCATTGAATTCTAATAAGTCATAGTCACTCTCCCCTAAAGTTCCTGCAATTTTAATCCCCTCTATCGTTTCTTCTCTGTTAGTAAGAATTAGGTCCAGCATAACTGTCCAGTATTGAGTTAACTATAAGGCAGCCAACACTGACAAGTTCTAGCTTTTGTTTTGATTACTAAATGAAAGAGAGTACCAGGACATAGTTTTCATATCCAGATGGGTTGAGTACAAATTAAATGAGTTTCAGTGTGGTTGAGTACCAAGATGCTGTAGAAAGTTAGCACCCATTCCCCCAAAACAATGACATATTTTGGGAAATATTAAAAAGGCATATTATATTTCCCTAAGGGAGAAATGGAGAAACATGCTCTTGGAGACAGAAAGCAGCCCCCAAGTCTTTCTTAATAGCCCTCAGCAAATATTTTGTGCCCATTAAGAAAGATTGGTCCAGCCAATTCAGAAACCAGCCCCAGTTTCCCTGTCCCAAGCAGAAACTGAGGCTAGCTTTTAGAAATGCAGATTTGGTAATCCATTCAGAACAGGGTCAAAATAGAAACTCAGATAAGCAACAAACAAAAGATTGACATAATTAGCTCAGGCAAACATCTAGGATTCATACTTTGCCTAAAAAGCCAGCTATAACCCCTACATAACCCCTACATGGCCCCATAGGAGTTTGACAACAGTCAAATTAAGGTTCTGGGGAAAGAAACGTTTTTTTTTTCATGTACTTCAAATGTATTACATGACATTTTTATCTATGGAAATTTATTTTTAAAAAGAGAATAATCTTTTAAAATATATATTTGTATATATGCAACATTTAAATCTGAGATACATTTTTTTCTTGCAGAGATGACTGTCTTATTCCACAGAGAATTTTAAGCAATTTTGTTTTGGATTTGTTTCTTTTCCTTTTCTGCTGTACTTTGGAAATAATTTGCATCTGGGAACCTGGGATACTCTTACATAGGAGCTCTGTGTATTGTTTTCAAACTGTCACAATCCAATTTATAAATATTGACTTTAATTCCAATTTTGTCCATTTTTAATTTCCTTAAGAGTTGCTGTCACCAATATCAGATGACATCCAAAGAAAAGAAGACCTAGTAATGTAAGAATATTTGTATTTTGACAAACATATAATTAATTTTCCCTTCAACAGAAATGGTTCATAAACATTTTTATCCAAATGTCTTTTAAAACATTTCAAATATTTTTTTCCATTTGACATGGCTTTCAAATAAATATGTCATTAACTATAAGGCAGCCAACACTGACAAGTGTTCTACAACTTTGGGATATGTTTAGTTTACCAAATTATTATCTCTTTCACGAGCACCAGTATTCAGTAGAATTCTTATTAATATTAACACTACCATTTTTAAGCCACTCTCCATTAAGCTCTCTTTCTTTCTCTTTTATACTAGATGAAGACACAATGCCATTTAGACAAAAAACAAAATCATTTTTATGTAAAACTACTTGAGAGTTAGCTGCACTTAGCAGGATATGCTTTATTTCTGAGAAAATATATACAGGTAGTCCTCAATTTAAACAGTTCATTTAATGATTGTTCAAAGTTACAACAGCACTGACAAATGTGACTTATGACCATTTTTCACAGTTACGACCTTTGTGACATCCCATGATCATGTGTTCAAAATTCAGATGCTTGGCAACTGGTTCATATTTATGACCGTTTATGACCACTGCATGTGATCACCCTTTGTGACCTTCTGACAAGCCAAGTCAACGGGGAAGCCAAATTCACTTAAGTTCTAAACTTAACAACTTCAATGATTCACTTAACAACTGTGGCAAGAAAGGTCATAAAATGGGGCCAAACTCACTTAACAAATGTGTCACTTAACAGAAGTTTTGGGATCAATTATGGTCATAAGTTGATCACAATTGGACCTGTAATGGAATGTTTAGTATATGTCATAAATGCAAACTAATATAATTTTGTATACAAGTAAATCAGTAACTGGGAAAATACTTAGCCTGGTAAGTATTGCACATATTTAACCTGTCTCCCATCTTTTCATTCCTAGCTCCCTAGGAAAAGAAAAAGAAAAAAATAAAGGCTTTAAATTTTGTAAAGATTTTAGATCTCTTTGGCTCTTTCCACAGGAATCTGTTACTATTATAACTGCCACTTTCTGTACATTCCTATTCCTTTTGGATTAACAAAGATGTAAATTGGGATCTGAAATGTTCAGTTTATTAAGTGTATTTTACTTCATGTTGCTTATCTTATAACAACATTAACATTAATTTAAATATAAGCTATTTTAGGATAATGGATTGCAAGTCAGACTGCCTCCCCTTTTTAAAAAAAATCACATGAGTATAAACAATGTACTTGCCACATGGTGTATATTGATCTATGGGTCCATGCGACTCTTTATCTGAATTCATACCTGTGCAGTGCAAAAAGTTCAAATTAGATATTTCACATTTCATCAAACATCCTATGTTCTCTGCCCTATGGGGATAAATGTAGATTTTTCCCCGCCTGTAAAGCCATTAGATGCTCTTCCTGTATATACACCTGCAATTTACTCCAATCTTCTTTTCAATACTGAACTAAAGAGGATACTGTTATCCTCTGACCGGCAAAAAGTGTACCGAGGATCCCTGGAGGCAAACGCACACGCTCACCTACATCCACCGCCGCTGCCGTCGTCGCGCTTGGGGTCGGGGAAGACGGGGCCGAACCTCTCGCGCTCAGCGCCTTCCCGCCGGCCGGGAAGTTCGAAGCGAAGCGGTGGGGGCGGCGTTCCTCAACTAGCTGCAACAACAAACAATCCCTGCTGCTATAGCAACACAAAACGTTCCGCCGCCCGTTGCAGCTCACTCGCTCCTGGCTGGCTGGCTGTTGCTCTGGCGGTCCCGGGAGCGAGCGGAGAGAAAAATGAGGAGATTAGAGAGAGGCGGCCCTAATTGCCTCCCTTCAGCCAATCGGAAGGCGGCCCGACGCCGGTGATTGCTGCCTGCTTGGCCAAAGAAACGCCGGTGGGAGCTTATCAGCCCCGCGAGGTGAGGCGTGTTCAAGGGCTGTTGAGTCGCCCTTCTCTTGGCTCTTTAGCGTAACCCTCATTTTAGAGGGTGAAAGGTGTTCTTGGAGGCAAGGGAGGCATGGCTGGAACGCTAGGATTAAGTATGGTGCCGCTTATAAAAGTTGCTGGATTCCTTGCCCGCTTTCGCAGCCTTGTCCCAGGGTTGCTGCGAAGCTACACAGGACGGCCGTCATCCTTGCCTTTGCTGCAAGAGAGGCTGGCGGGATGTGCACCTGTGGTTTGTGTGTGTAAAATAATAACAATGTGTTAATGTACACGTTACCGTCTCCTTTCCAGATATTATTTGCAGTTGGAAGGTGCACCCATTCCAAAGCTTTGCAAGAATTGCAGATTTTAAAAGAAGACGATTAAAATTGAAAATAATTAATGCAAAACATAATAATGTATCAGGAAGTGACAAAGCAATAACTAAAATTGAACAGTTAATGCTTAGTATATGGAGGATGAGAGATTAATAGAATAGAATGGAATGGAATAGAATTTTTTATTGGCCAAGTGTGATTGGACACACATAAACACATATTTTAACCATAAACACCTATTTTAACCATATATTTAAACATAAACACATATTTTAACCATAAAAACAAAATAAATTTAATCATTTTAATCAAATAAGAAAGGATTTGAATCTTGGAACCAAGTGCCAGGTGTTAATGTTGATGTACCTAGTTTCTGGAGTGACACTGTTACAAATCTTACAGTGATAGAAGTACAAAGAATGGGTTTAAATAAATTATTTCCGAAGCTATCTAAGGTAACTTTTAAATGCCTCTTTAATAGGTAAAACATACTGATCTTTGGACCAGTGAGAGTACTATACCATTTCATTTTCCATCTTTTGATTATGGAGAGTGGTTAAGCCTTTCATCTTTATTATTCCTCCCATTGTATATTTCACTTAAATTTGATTATAGATTAGAAAAAGCACTAAAGTGATGAAAACGAATTGCTTTGCTGTAGAGGTGGAACTAATGCTAACAGCCTTTTGAACAAATTACCTCTTAATTCATGTGTCATTCTCACTGACATTTTTAAAAGCCAGCTTGAGTGAAGGAAAAATCTGATGATTGTCGTGTAGGCTATGGCATTGATATGGATATGGAGAAAGAGGCTGGTGCTCATTGAGTAACTGTTTTTAATAACCAGGAGTGCCTTTGATTAATGTGTCTAGTTTCTTTGAAAAAATATTAAATTCTGATAACTGGTTGGAAGATATGTGGGATTCTGATAACGAGTTGAAAGCAGCCAGAGAGAAAAATTACCCAGAAATTTACTAAAAACTTTAATAATCTAAAAACTCTTTATAATGTTGGAAACACAACCTTGAATATTCAATTAGTCATTAATAAGATCATGCTAAGAATATTAGAATGTTATACAGTATGTTGTTACATAGAAATGTACACTTGCTAGACATGCTTTCTATATGCTTTATGACTCAAATTATGCTAACCAATGAGAACACATTCCAAACCCAATATGTTTGAACTTGGTATAAAGTGATTCCCCTTCCCCCATTTCTCACCTTGTACCTGTGGGAGACCTATCTTTTTGTAAGATTTATACCAACTCAACGCAAAGGGCAGAACAGCCCTAAAAAACCGAAAGAAAAACTAAATGATCATTATCTTACTGAACCACAGCTCACAATATATGGACAGCTCACAATATATTCAAAATGCAAAAGAATTACAAGAAGACAAAGAAATTTATATCCCAGTGAATATCAATCCAATAAAAAAATAGCAGAGGCTGTAGTGCAATGCCTGTAATCCATAGCACTCCCATACATAGAATCCAAAGTATGGATCCTGTACCTAGATCAGTGATGGGTTGCTACCAGTTCTACCCGGATCAGCAAACCGATAGTGGCGGCGGTGGTAGGCTCCACCCACCTGTGCCAGACGCTTATGTGCATGTGCAGAAAATTCTGTGCATGCGTAGAAGCATTGCACATGTGCACAAGCGAATCAGTAGTGATGCGCTTGTTTTGCAAACCACTAGATTACATCTTTCTCATAATAAAAATGACCAAATTGGGAACACATGCAAAATTATCGACAACATCTTCAAAGAAATAAAATTCACCAGGGAAGAAGGAAACCAAAAGACACTATCTCTTCTAGATATCATCTTCAGCAGAGGTAATGATGGCCACTTAAAAACACAGGTCTACTCTAAAACTAACCCCTCCAACCAGGTGCTCTACTACCAAAGTAACAAGCTAATGTCCTATAAGAGAAGTTGTGCAAGAACACTGTTTATATGAGCACAAACATATTGCAGCAATATCAGAAAAAGGAAACAAATTGTCTATACAGCATCTTCCAACAAAATGAATATCCATTCAATTTCATCAAAAGGTGCCTGACCATTCAGCCCAATAGAGCACAACAAGCAGAAGCTCTGAAAAGAACATCACTGCCATACATAAAAGACACACCAGAAACCATCAACAGACAATTACAACATAGCATTATCTAAACCAACTACAGCCCTCTAAAACCACTCTAAGTAAATCAAGACTCAGAAGACCCAGAAGAAAAAAACAGGACTCATCTATAATATACAGTGTTAGAATTGTAGCAACTACTACCGGTATGTAGGATAAGCAGGAGAAAACTAGGAGAGCCCATCCATGAACTCCAACTATCAGTTGGAAGACATGATGAAAACTTTTAAATTTCAGAACACATAGACAAACTTAACCATAGTTTTAACTGGGAAACTGTGAGCATTCTAGATGAAGCCAACTCCAAAAATGCTTGAGAATTCCTAGAAGTCTGCCGCTCTTGACAAATCAGCTGACACAAAGAGATAAGCAACATCTACATATTATTTAAAAAAGACAATCAAAAAGCCAAAAACAGCAGTGCTGCTGCATGGCCCATTAAGCCAATCTAGTCCAACACTATAAGGGCCACCATTGGAGCTGCCAAGACCCAACATCTCCCCTCTCAGCAGCCAGTCTCCAGATTGCCTCCTGCCGACCAGATCCCCCCGGCTGGACCTTTTACTCCGGCCAGGTGTAGGTTCAATACCAATGGACATCAGCTCCGGTTCTGCTGCAAGCACTGGCCCCCAGCCGGCGCCACCCCCGCAGCACTGGTTCCGCAACCGGCCCCATCAGTCGCTCCTCCCACACAGTTCAGAGTGACATTCAATGGGACTCCAGGAAAGCTGGCCTAATTCCTCAGTCGGGTTTGGTCCCACATTGATCGCTACTGTGACCAATACCAGACTGATTGGCACAGGATTTCAGCAATTGCGGATAGCATGAATGAAAGGGAAGCAGCTGAGTGGATAGCCAAAATAAACAATGAGGAAGCCCCAGAGCTAGATGATGTAGATGAGTTCGTCCAGCTGCTACGAGGCCACTTCAAGGACACAGCCCACTGGATAGAAGCCGAAGCCCAGATCAAAGCTTTGAAGCAAGCAGGCCAGCCCCCCAAGGAATTAGTGTGGGAATTCCGGAGGCTGGCTAGAAAACTGAGGGACTGGCCTGAATGCCTTCTCATCTACCACTTCAAAGAGGCCCTTGACTCAGACCTCAGACCTCAGGGAAGCCTGTGGCATCGGGAGTTCCATAGCCTATTCAAGCCTGTTGCAACACAGCAGTGGCCATGAATCTGGAAATCCACCCACATTGGAAGCTGACTGCTGAAAAACTGGCAAGAAGACCTCTGGGCTGCCAAACTATGGTCAAACCAACTAATGTGCCACATCCCATGCTGTCCCGGGTGATCAAGTGTTACCGATGTGGTCACAATGGGCACAGGATATCCAATTGCCTGGCCCCTGCCCCAGTCCCTCAGGTCCGGACCCTCTCCGCACCTAAGGGAAGAAGGATCCTGAGGAAGCCACTGTACAAGGGGAGAATCACCAAACAGGCTGTGGAGGTTCCTTTCCTTCCAGCTGGGAATGAGGAAACTCCAGCCATAGAAACCCTCTGGATTCTGCTGATGGGAGCAGCAGCAAAGATGTCCCAATGGTAAGTGAAGCCATCCACCCCTTCACTATCAAAATCTGGATCGTAGTACTGGAAATGGAGCCCAAGGGGAGGTAGAGACCATCATAGACACTGGCTGCACCAGATGCCTGATCAGCCCCCCTGTAGTTCAACAGCTAGGGATAGGCACGAGATCCCTAGTGCGTCCCATTCATTTTGAACAAGTCAATGGGATACTAATAAGTGGAACCTTGATGACTTTGGTCACAGAACATTAGTTAGACTGGAGATGGGAGCACCACTGAGAACTCATCTGATTCTACATATTACCAAAAATGACTGAATCATTTATATTGGGCCTTGCTTGGCTGGACAAATGGGAACTGACCATCATGTGTGAAGATGGCTACTGAAAATAAGGATAGGAATTGGCCTAGTGCTCCCCATGAAACCAGACAGTTGCCAAAAGGCCATAAATCCCAGCAGCCCCAGCAAGCAAGAAACTGCTGCCCACACTGCAGATGAATTTCCCGGCAGCCCACAGGTGCCAAGGGAATACCGAGACCTGTCAGGTGTTTTTAGCGAGGAAAATTGTAACTTCCTCCCCCCACCCCCCTCGTTCAACAGACTGCACGATTGAATTCATGCTGGGAGCAAAGCTGCCTAAACCAAAGATATACTCTATGACTCCAAAAGAAATGGCTGAGTTAAGAAAATACATCAATGCCAATTTAGCATGGGATTTAATCCAGCCCAGTAATCCAAAATGGCAGCCCCTGTGCTAGAAAAAAAAGATGAGGGATGAGGCTCTGCGTGGATTTTCATGGAATTAATGCCATGCCTGTGGAGAACACCTACCCCTTCCCCTCATGAAGGACATGCTAAGACACTTAGCCAAGGGCAAGGTGTTCACCAAATTGGACCTGAGAGTAGCCTATTACCGCATACTGTTGTGACCCAGGCCCAAGTAGGTAATAATAAACTTAGTCCATGGAAAAACAAACAAACTTTATTTGAACAGCTGGGAATTACTTCATTCCCAGCCTCATTCAACTCAAAGTAAAACAAATGCTTCCCAACACAAATTCCTCAGTTATCTCACAAAACTTGGTCCTATTAGGCAAACTGCCAAAGGCCCTTCCTGGCAAATGTCCAGAAGCCACAAAAACAAAGACGTAGACAAATCAGAAGACAAAGCAGAAGATGCAGCTACAACGTTGCTTTCCGGCAAAGCGCAAATGCCAGTGCTGGTCTGTTTAAGCCTTATGGGAGGGGCCAATCATCTCTTGGCCCTACTCCTGAGTTGTCCACTCTGCTTGAGCTGCTCTTGCCTTCCGGCAGCTCTTCTCATGCATGCATTAGGAGGAACCTGTTCCTCTGCCTCACTATCAGTCTCTGGAGTCTCTGGAGTCCACACCTCACTTCTCGATGGCCCTGGCCTCACCTCAGCCTAATCGCTGTCTGACTCCGTTGCCAGCTCTATAGGCTGCTGACGGACCACAACACATAGAGGTTAGAGAAGGAGATGAATGGAAGACTGCTTTTAACTGTCCCTTGGCAGCTTCTAGTTCAAAGTCATGCCATTTGGCCTGCAAGGGCCTCCCACAGTCTTCATGCAATTAATAAATGAGGTGCTACATAAGCACTTATACGAAGGAGTCCTAGTTTACTTAGATGACATTCTTATATTCAGTGACACTCTAGAAGAGCACATAAAGCTGGTGTGGCAAGTGCTGAAAAAACTCCTAACCACAAAGCTCTATGCAAAATTGTCAAAATGTGAATTCCACAAAACCTCCCTAGATTACCTAGGTTATCAAATATCAAGCAGAGGAGTGGAAATAGACCCAGGGAAAGTGAAAGCCGTGCTAGACTGGCAACCCCCATGCACCCTCAAACAACTGCAAAGCTTCCTGGTTTTGCGAATTTCTATAGGCAATTCATTCCAGCATTCGCAGAAGTCACCCTGCCATTAACAGAACTATTAAAAACACCACCAGCCCCCGAAACCAGAACTGACTCAACCGCTCGCCTGGTCAATGGACTGCCAAAAGGCCTTTGAAAAATTAAAAACATCTTCGCCAAGGAACCGGTCCTTCAACACCCTGATCCAGAGAGACAATTCATCATCCAGACGGAAACTAGCGATGTAGCGATGGCGGCCATACTACTACCAACTTCTGCCCTGTGCATATATGTCCAAGAAGCTCACTGATACCAAGAGGAGGTGGAAATTTGGGAGAAGGAAGCCTATGCAGTCTGCTGGGTCCTCCTCTCTTGGAGAGATTTTCTTGAAGGCAGTAAAATGCCTTTCGATGCTTGGACTGATCACAAAAACCTTGAAGCCATAAAAAACCTAAGAAAACTCTCTCCAAAACAGATCCACTGGGCGCAATATGTGGTTTAACTTTGAGCTAAAATACATCCCGGGACGGGGGGAAACATGCTAGCCGATGCCTTATCAAGGAAACCGCAGTTTGATAGTCTGGAAAGAAGTTGTCCATGCCATCATCCCTTCCTTGCAACAAGCAGCACAAGTCACCACCAGATGCCAATATGACATCTCTAATAAAATGTAACTTTGTTACATTTTTTGGTTACATTTACATTTGTTACATTTGTGGAACGACTTGACTGCAGAAGTTGTGAATGCTCCAACACTGGAAATTTTTAAGAAAATGTTGGATAACCATCTGTCTGAGATGATGTAGGGTTTCCTGCCTGGGCAGGGGGTTGGACTAGAAGGCCTCCAAGGTCCCTTCCAACTCTGTTGTTATTATTATTATTATTATTTGAGGAATTTCTAGCCTTGGAATCTTCTTTCGTTGGGAGTGTTGCTTGGAACCCTGACACAAGCTCAGTCTACATCAAGGACTGAACAGTTCAACTTTAAGCTACTAATATTTTCTTCTATTGAATATCTGTATCTATATGGCCACTAGGAGTTGAGAATTAGAATTAGAAATTAAAAAACTAAATTGGGTCAATATTAGCTTGGAAATTTAAATTTTATAAAGCATTTATTTTAAAAGTGATCCAGCTCCCTTAAATATTGCTAAACATATCCTTGCTCACATTACATATTATAAATATATATTCTGTGTAAGTGTTTTAATGAAGGTGCTTGTTAAAATTGAGATCTAAATGAAATATATTTACATTTGATAAAAGTATTCTGCCATAGAAATTTTGTGATTCCTTCCACATAGGCAATTATATGTTTGTCAGAAACCAACAAATTCCTTTAAGCCTACATTATTTTGACTTTGCAGGGAAACAAACTATGTATAAGGTTGCTCCATGGGACTTCCTGCCAGTTGAGAGAAGGAAGCAAGAGAATAAAATTATAACAATCTTTTAGTGTAGTATTTGTTGATTCAGCAATTCATTTACAAGAAATTGTTTAAAAATTGTGAAAATTGGATGAAAATAGTGTACTATTGTAAAAGTTAGAGATGGACTACATAACAGTCCATTTTTAAATACTTTATGATTCTATTAAATGTTGCATTAACTGAAATCTTAGTACAAGATCCAGAAAGAATCCTATATTAGAATAAATGAATTTCAAGCAGATTAACTGCACTCTTATATATTCTACTGTAGAAAGGAAGGTATTGCAAATTTTAATAATATGCAACTCATATTTGAGATATTTTAATGTAGAACTTTGTTTTTAATAATGCATATGATTAATTTTTTTATCCTAGCTACAGATGAAAAAATATGCTGTATCTAGTTTATTATGTATTAATGCTGCAATACATGTTTAATTTTCTTTTAAATCCTAATTTATATTATTTCAGAGTCAAGTATTAATCAAATCAAACTATGGATGGAAACAAAAAAACTTCAACGGGTGTTTATTCAGTACAAGATTCTAATGAAGCAAGCTGTAGCAATGTCAGCCTAGATACTGACGCGCAGGTTTTAGAGAGGTATGCTTTATTTCCAGTTTATTTTAAAACTGATTTGCTGTTAAATAGATATGATGAAATAGTCTTTCCTGTCCCAAATATGCTATATGACTCAATAAAGAGAGACTGAGAAAGTTCAGTGAAGTTGCGTTTTCATCATAATTAGTAAATAATGATTCTGAGAAAACAGAAAGGTAATTTTTATTGTATTTCTATTAAAATTTATAAGGTAAAATAAAAATAAAAATTGAGAAAGATAAAGACGTGAAATGAAAAAAAGAATAAAGTAGTGACTTTTTTTCAGTGCAGTATGCTACAAAAAATGTTACAACAACAATTCTACATCCTTTGCCATCCGTTCTAGTGTGAGAATTAATGTATCCTCCTATCTTTGTTGCATTCTCACCACAGTCAACTTAGATACCATGTTTTCCCCAAAATAAGACCGTCTTATATTTTTGAACCCCAAAATAAGCCCTTGGCCTTATTTTCAGGCAAGTCTTATTTTTTGGGAGGGTGCATGGAGCAAGATGGGGCTCCTCTTGCCATCTTATCTGATTTCCAGCTCTGCTTTTAAATATTTTCAGGGAGAGCTTTTTTGGGGGGGAGACTTATTTTAGTGCATGCGCTCAAAAGCGTAATTGGGCTTATTATCAGGGGATGTCTTATTTTTGGGGGGAAAGGATAGTAATTATGTCTTGAATTTCTTTCAAGCTATTCATCAAACCAAAAGGAAAACTTCTGGTTCCTGTTTTATATTTATTTTAAAACTGATTTGCTGTTAAATAGATGTGATGAAATAGTCTTTCCTGTCCCAAATATGCTATATGACTCAATAAAGAGAGACTGAGAAAGTTCAGTGAAGTTGCGTTTTCATCATAATTAGTAAATAATGATTCTGAGAAGACAGAAAGGTAATTTTATT